>NW_024884562.1:0-91739 GCF_019232065.1 Centrocercus urophasianus
CGGCCGCGGGGGGCCGTTCGTCGGGCCCCGTTCCTTCGCGCGGTGCGGCTGAGAGCGTGCGGCGGCCCCCGGGCCTCGCGCGGGGCTCTGTGTGCGCGGGCGGCTCCGGCGCTCGGCCTCGGCCGTGTGGGCTCCGGGTCGGCCGGCGCCGTGGCCGCACCTCGCGTCCGCCCCGGCAGCCGGAGCGAACTCCGTCGGGCGCTGCGGTGCCTCAGCGGGCTGCTCCGAGACCGTGGCCTCCTCCAGCGCTGCCGAAATCGCGCTGCCGGACGTGCGGGCTTGCGGCTCGACCCTGCCGTAGCATAAATGGTCAAAGCACGGGGTAAATGTCAAGCCCGAGCGAGAAAAGCGGGCTGCTCTCAGGCTATCTCTGACGGTACGTTGGGCATCCCTGAAATAGAACGATCTATATGGGCTGTGCGAGCCGCCTGCGCTATTTTAAGTGTTACTGAACCTCACGGCCGGCATCTTTTGGGAGCCGGGGAGCGAGGCGGCCGCACGGTAGGGATCTGCTGTGTACGGGGTGACGAGGAAAGGGCTGAGCGGGGCGGGGGGCAGCTGGGGCGGCTGCGGGTTTGGATGCGGAGGGGAAGCCGGGCGGCGCAACGAGCTCTGCGCCGAGCGGTGCGTCTGAGCTGTGGTTTGGGTGCCGTGCTGAATGCTGGCTGCTTTCTGTCCCGAACGAAACGTTTTCGCAGCCAATTGTTAGGCATGCGAGTAGCGAATAAAGCCGCTGAAAGATCCGGGTGTGAAAACCATGGCTGTTGTTTTTTGTTTTTTAGTTTTTTTTTGTCCGCCCCTCCGTCTGTCCGAATCGCCGCACCAGATTTGGAAGGTGTGCTGGGGGGGAAACGAGCGAATTGTTTTCTGGTGATCTCAGCCGCCGATGTTCTGTGCTGAAGGAGTGCCGGGAGGCACACGCTGGGGCAGCTGGAGGGAAGGCTGCTCCGTGCTGGCTGTGCTCGGCACCACGGGTGTGCTGTCGGGGCTCCGCACTCGAAGAACACGGGGCTGTGCGAGGCTCCGGCAGCACAACGCCTCTCGCTGCCGGGGAGCGGAGGAGGTGTTGAAGGATGTCCGCGGCTGTTCCTCCTCCAGCAGACTTGGGATCTTGTGCTCGGCTGGTGCAGTGTTGTGGTTCTTTGTGTCAGTGGGCTGATCTGTGGTTGTGTGCGGCCGCTGCTGCACCGCGTGCTTGGAAGCACACCTGGGTGTGTAACGCTGTGCATGGCAGGTGGAGGGATGCAGGTGCTCTGCAGGGACCCCTCACCACCACCTGGACAGAACCCGCTGCTTTGCCATCAAAGAGATTCAGGCTGAACTTTTTGGCAGCATGGAATCACGATGCTCTGAGCATCAGCTGTTGTGTCGGGTCAGTCTGGGGCACCAGGTTTGCCCGGCGTGCCGCCTCCTGCAGCGTGTGCCCATCTGGCTCTGCTGTATCCGTATTTCTCTGCTTTATTCCTGAGATCCCCGTCATCCAAAGTGGGAGATCACAAATGTGTTTTGCGTGGCTGCATGCCACGATGCTGGGATCACAGCTTTTGGGGTTCCTCTCCCTCCCTGGCTGTGCCCTCTGTAATCCTTATACTGAACAACTCTAAGAACCATCCAGAGCCCAGTGTGTTAGTTCCCTGCTAAGAAGTTCTCATAGTAGGGAGCCCCTAAGGATTCCTTCGCTCTTCCCACACTTTTCTCTGTGTAAAGCCAGTGCGTGTCGGCCTGGTCTGATGAACAGCAGCAAGAAGCAAGATGGTTATGCATCTGTTTGCTTGCAAAGGACTCCTGTCTCCAGGGCAAAGGTGATGCATCTGAAGCACAGCCATGAACTCA
The DNA here is from genome assembly GCF_019232065.1 of Centrocercus urophasianus. Taxonomy (NCBI): domain Eukaryota; kingdom Metazoa; phylum Chordata; class Aves; order Galliformes; family Phasianidae; genus Centrocercus; species Centrocercus urophasianus. The sequence goes on from NW_024884562.1 coordinate 1,834, forward strand.
GGTGCTGTCACCCAGCACCACCCCTGGGTGTGTGTGAGCTGGCAGCTTTGTTGTCAGGGATGAGCTCTCGAAAAATTTTTCCTGGTAGGTTCGGCCTTGAGTAATTGTAATTGTAGGAAATAACATTGCGACACTGTTTGCTGCGGAGTAAACATTGCTTCTAACACCCTAAGCAGGGCTGTGGGCTGCTGCTGTGCAGGGCCAGGTGACTCCTTGGGATGTGTCACTGGTGTTTCCTGTGTTCCCATGACAGCTTGATGATGAAGCTGCTCCTGGTAGTGACGGTAGTGGCCTGCTCTGTGGGGAGGTTTCCTTGGCAAGCATCTCCAGCTGGCTCCAAGGGGAAGAAGAATCATAGAAAGGCCTGGGTTGCAAAGGACCACATCCAGTTCCAACCCCCTGCTGTGTGCAGGTCGCCAACCAGCAGCCCAGGCTGCCCAGAGCCACCCTTGAATGCCTGCAGGGATGGGGCATCCACAGCCTTCTTGGGCAACCTGTTCCAGTGCCTCACCACCCTCTGGATGAAATTTCCCTGATCTTTCTACCATAAAAGCAGTGGTGGTGGAACCAGGAGTTGGACCTTCTTCCTTATGGGTCCCTTCCAACTCAGGATATTCTGTGAGAAATGAACTGCTTTGTAAAAAAAAAAAAAAGCTTTGTCTGCCCCAGGAGGAGCACTGGCAATGTTGGCACGGCTGGTGAAATCCGCTCCAAACTTCAGGAGCCTCCTCCAGCATGGCCGAGCCAAGGAGTGGCTTTGAGGAAAATAAACCTGCGTTGGTTGGGTTTTTCAGTGATGGCCCAAGGACAGTTATGGGTATTCCTTCAGAATCACCTAAAAAGTGACTTTGGTGGTCTCCATGGAAACTCTTCTGTCGCTTTGTGGAGGGCTTGTAGGATAGCTGCTTCCTGGCTTTGAGGAACAGAAAGGCATTACAAGGTGGAATCTGAAGGAGAAGTGGCTCTGCAGGAGGGACGTCTTGACCTGACTGGCTTGCAGGGAAGCTTGGCTCAGACTTGGCTTGGCCTGTGTCCTTTGGTTATCAGTTTCACTCTGGCTCCTTCCCCAGCTCTGAGGAGCTGGAGATAAGGCACGAGCGTGGCGCTGGGCCATGTGGGCACCAGGGCTGTGAGCTGTGGCTCTGCTTGCCTGGAGGGCCTGGGGCCGCCTGGCTCTGCACACGGCTGCTTCAGGAGCAGCATTCCCTTCATGCAAACTTAACCACCTTCCAAAAAAAAAAATGGGCTGAGAAAACGTGTGGGGATTTTAGTCATCGTTCTGAGGCGTCTGCACAGTTCTTCGCCTTCTGCAAATGCTAAAATGGAGCGTGGGGGGAGCCTGCTAAGTCTGGGGAGCGGAAGCCGAGCAATTAAAAAGGGGTTTTTCTTTGGGCAGTGTGAAACACTGACACTTCTCCTCTAATGGCTGCTTTTCAGCTGTGGACGAACTGCTTACGGCTGTGACAGAGGTGCTGTCTGACAAGTGCCTGGGCAGGGCTGTGCTCCGCATCCTTGGGTCCTGGGTGAAGCTCTGCAGAAATCTGCCCTGCTGAATGCCTCGAGAGCTGCTCCGAGCCACCTGCTTGCAGTGTGAGTTATCATCCTACCTGATGTGCAGAGCTACGAACGGTAGGGGGAAGGGGCTTATGCTGATGCTGAGTGATCAGCACGCGTGAGTGCTGCTGTTGCAGTGCACACTCCTAGTGGGGACTCTGTTGCTTTTGGAGGGAGGTGTTCTTTTGGGGCTTTTTGAATTGGTTGTCATCCTTGTGGTGCGTTTCTTTTTTTTTTGTTTTGTTTTTGCTTTTTTCCCCTCCTCTGGCATTTCTCACAACTGATCCAGAGACCGCACTCTTCCCCCAGCTCTGTTCTTTTCACCTTCCTAGTTGGCTCTCGCTGTGTGCATTCGTTCATGCAGACAAATTGTTCTGGCACGTACATCGTGTGTGTGCCACTGGGGCATGGCTGGCACGCAGCGCTCGCTGCCTTCACAACAACCTCTTGCCTTGTGCTGCCTGCACAGTGCCCCGAGCTTTCTGTGTGGAGGGCATCTCTACGTGCTCTCCTCACTTTGCTCGGGTTGCGGTACCCGCACCGCATCTCCTTTCCAAGGAGAGAGCAAGACCATCTTCAGCTGGAAGGCAGATGAGGGCGCAGCAATGTGACCTTCATAGCTGGCATTCAAGGAAGGCAGGGAGACCCGCGAGACGGATGGTGTTATTTTAGCATGATGCCTTTGTTACAGAGCCAGGTGACGTCTGCCCGGCGTGCCGACGGCCTGAGAAGCATGAGGCTGTGGTGCTGGGAGCCCTGAGGAGCGCCGGGCTCACAGGAGGGATGTTACGGTGGGCGGTGCACCTGGAAGGCGGGCCGCGCAGGGTGAACCACGCGGCCGTGGCCGTGGGGCACAAGGTGTACTCCTTCGGTGGGTATTGCTCCGGAGAAGACTATGAGACGCTGCGGCAGATCGACGTGCACGTTTTTAATGCAGGTAAAGGCGGGGCGGGAAGGAGCGCTGCGCTCAGTTATCGGCTCTGCTGCACGCTGTCGCTTAACGCGTTCCGCTCTGTTCTGTGCTGCCTGACTGTGGCTCGGTGGAGGTTTTCCATTCTGGCAGCAGCCAGCTGGTTGGTGTCGGGTTTGCACTGTTTGCGAAGCAGCCAGAGTCCATCTTGTAGAGGACCTAGTATGTATCTGAGGGCTGATTTGAACTGTGGCAGTGACGTGCCAGTGAACGTGGCAAACCGTGGCTGGGAGAGGCTGCATTCCTTGATTCAGTGCTCTTTGAACTGAAGAGACTGCTGAGCTGGTCCGCAAAGTGCTCCCCTATAATTAGGCTGAAAAATTGCACAGGTGCTTGGATGAGTCCAGCTGGCAACCAAGGGCCGGTTGCTGTGCGTGCTGCCCACTCTGCAACCTCTCCTAATATGCAGACTAGTTTGCTGCAAGGTACAAAGAATGCACTGCTCTAAATCTGGCTTTGGGGAAGGCAGCGGCATGTGCAGGGGTGGATAAAATGGTTCTGTTGAGGTGATCGGCTCATGATGTGGAAGGGAACGTAGCTCAGGAACTCCTGACTGGACATTCACCTCTAGCCAGAGAGACTGGGTTCTCACAGTCAAGGCAGTTGAAAATGGCATCAGAGCACTGCTCTTGTGGGGAGCACATTCCTACCCTGCCCAAAGGAATGCTCTTGTATTGCCTTCCCTGTTTACCACTCCCTGGTATTAAAGAGTCATGGTGCTGTGGCCACTGCCTGGGAGGTGCTGCTGGCTTCCCAAGCCCTTGCTGAGTTAGTGCTGTTGGGTTTAAGTGCCAAAGCCAAAGTACTGGGCTTTGAGTGGTCTCTCTCAATGTTATGAAGAGGAAGACCATGTTTTAGGTAGGGAACATCCTGTTTAGCTTGAGTTTGGCTGTACTTCCCCCTGCCCTTCCTGCGTCAGAGGTGGACACTCGCCTCTCGAGGTGCCTGATCCTTTCCCTTTGGTAAGGCTGGCCATGTAATGCTTGCTGTGACTCCTGCACTGTTGTTCCGCCCTGTAATGCATGTTGGCTGCCCTGCCTACTACTGAACGTGACTACAGGCTCCAGGAAGGAGAACCTGTAATCACAAGACACTCCTGTTTGTACCTCAAGGTCAGCAGGGAGAGCTGAGGTGTGGATGGGGATAAGAGAGACACAGCTGTCTGCTCCAAAGTTTGGTTTTACTTTTTTTGTCATGTTCTTATTATTTTAATAGCAATTATTGCTGTTTCTACAAAGCTACTGTGTTGTTTTTCTTAGACTGTGCTTCCAAAATCCAAATGATGCCTTCTCACCTTGCCCTGCAGTGCATTATTCCTGTGCTGCCCATTCCTTCTGCTTTGAGCATCTTGTTCAAAAACATCACTAGCCTGAAGTAGTGTCATTCATTATCACCTTCCCCCTTCTTTTCTTTCCTGTTTTGGAGGGTGTATGTGGTGGTTTGTGTGTGTGTGGGGGGGGGGTGTCTACTTGTGTGTTGTACCTTCCCTCCTGGTTCAGGATGAGCAAGAGCAGAAATTCTTTTGATGTGGTATTGCAGAACCAAAGCTATTTCTGTCCAGATTCCTCCAGTCCTCTGTGCTTCCTGCAGTCTTGCCTAAACAGTGGGAAGCAGTGCTTCCATATTTCTTAGCTACCTACTATTCGGGGTCAGGCACAGCTCTGTCTTGCTTGCTAGACTGCTTCTGCTCCTTATTGTGCAGGGGGAAAACAGAGCCATCAGGCTTTCTGCTTTCATGAACGCTCGCTTGCCCGCGATGGGTAGATGGGCCAGCCTGCACAGTGGGCTTAACACAGGCTCTAACTTATGCTTCCAGTGTCCCTGCGCTGGATCAAGCTGCCTCCAGTGTGGACAAACAGTCGTGATCAAGTGAGAGAGGTGCCCTACATGAGGTATGGGCACTCAGCAGTGCTCATCGACGACATCGTCTACATATGGGGAGGCCGCAACGACACCGAGGGCGCCTGCAACGTGCTCTATGCCTTTGATGTCAGTAAGTCCCACCTCCTTACTCATCCTCATCACAGCTGCCCTTGGTGAGACCTTTTCTCTGCCCCGCTGTGCCGCTGCCCAGCTTGTTCTCCTGCCTCTGGTCTCTACAAAGTGGCAGCGTAGAGCAAACAGGGCAGATGAAGAATTGGTGCTGCTGGATGATTCAGCAGGGTGGCATCTGCACACCTGACTCTCTGTGAAAGCCTTTGAATAGAAATTAGTGAAATTCTCTGACAGGCAAATGATTTTGGATTTTTTTGTCAGCTTTGTGCACTCTCAGCGATAGTAGCTGTAACTGAAGAGCTCTCTCTGATGTACCCTTTAGCTGTGGCTGAAGGCTGCAGCAAGAAGGGCTCTCGAGGATTGTTGTTGCTTTCGAGGGAGCTGGTTCTTTCTGAAAGCATGAAACAGAGTGAGAATCAAGTGCTGAAGTGGCTGAGGACAGAATGGAGAAATAAGGGCAGGCTTGAGCCAGATTAGATAAATCCGAAGGATAAACTCCTTGAGATTTCAAGTTGCTTTCTTCATTATGCTGTTGTTCCACACAGGTGTTTCAGGGACTGGGTGGACAGGAGTGTCAGGGAAGGAGGGGGGCACATCTGGATTCTGGGGCAAGTTCATTTAAATACAAGCCACTAAGTGGGCTTGCAGTGACAAGTGCTTGCTGCTTGGTTGTGAGTTCTCTTTGTTGCCAGAAGTCTTGAAGCCTGGAGCTGCTCTCTGGGCACAGGGTTTTCCCCCTTCCCCCAGTACACACAGCTAGGAAGCCACAGCAGATTGCCTTCTATGCAGAAGCCTTGCAGTGGGAGCTGCCTGGTGTCCCTGCCAATTCCAGCACTTTAGCATTAAGTGCAAATTAACTGAAAAGGCCAGCCCTAAGTCCTGGTCCAAACCCCGCGCAGCTGTCTGTGCACACAGCGCCTGTCCTCTGCCAATCCTGGAAAGTGTGGCTGGCACTCCTCCGACTGTGGTGTGAGCTCTATTGTATCCGTTGCATCAGGCTGGATAAGTCCTGGCTGAGTGCAATTTTGTCATTTGGAGATGAAGGCTCTGAGCTGACCGTGAGGCAAGGTCTCTTCCATCTGATTTGACACATTATGCCCGGCCAAGCTCTTGCTGCTGCCATGTGACTTGGGCTTGGAAGCAGCTCTTGGGAAGGATGGGAACTTGATAGCTGTTGCAGCTTTCTTGCTAGCTGGCCTGCCCAGGATTTTGTTGACCTTGCAAACCCCTCTGTGTGGTTCCAGCTAGAGCCTAGGTGGACTGCTATGGTCATGGGCCAAGTTCAGAGGAGTTATCCTCACAAAGAATGTTGCTTTGGCTCCAGTTTTACCACTTCCTGAAATAAGTACGGCTCTTGGCAGCTTGCAGTATTTCAGGGGGGCTGTGGGGGGACATCTCCGTCTGCCTCAAGGCTTATCTGTGCCTGTCTGTGGGCTCATGGGACAGGTGCCTGTTTGTGCTTGGCAGGGAGTTGCTGGCACAGCTCCACGTTGCCCTGCATGGAGAACAGCTCTGGCTGGATTTCAAGTCCTCCTCTAACTCAGTTCTTGGGACGTGTGGGCTGAGGGCAGAATCCAGCTTGTGTAGGTGTGTGGGGAGCGGTGGTGAGGGGACTGTGAAGGGTGGAGGGCAGGGAAATCTCCCCTGGGTGAGGGGGTGCAGATGTGGCAAGAGGAGCAGATAAGACAGGGAGAGCTGCAGAGGTGAAGATGTGCCCTGCAGCTCTGTTGGCACAATAACCTTGTGGGTCAGTCACTTCTGGCTGGGTTTTTGAGTGCTAGTTTTCTTCAATTAATTAGTTAGCATCTCCAAGCTGTGAGGTCACTTGGGCCATTTAGCGTGATTTCTTCACTGTAGTTGGAACTGTAGAGGCAAAGTTGATAAACTGTAGAATCATAGAATATGGTGGATCCAGGTGGAGCTGAAGGCTGGACTGTTCAGTGCATAAAGAATTGGCTGGACCTTTGTAGCCATTGGGTTGTGATCAGCAGCTCTACATTTAGATGGAGGCCAATCACAAGCAGTGTCCCCCAGGGATCTGTCTTGGTACCAATTCTCTTCAACATTTTTATCAATGACTGAGACTGTGGGATTGAGTGTACCCTCAGCAAGCTTCCTGGTAACACTTAGCAGAGTGATGCACTCAATACAACAGAAGGAAGGGATGCCATCCAGAGGGACATGAACAGGCTTTGAAAAGTGGGCCCATGAGAACCGAATGAGGTTCAATAAGACCAAGTGCAAGGTGTTGCCCTTGGGTTGGGGCAGTCCTAGATATGAGTACAGACTGGGAGATGAACTAATTGAGAATAGCCCTGCGGAGAGGGATTTGGGGCTGGCCCTCCTGGCTGCCTGGGCACACTGCTGGCTCATGTTCAACTTGCTGCCAACCAAGACTCCCAGATCCCTCTCAGCAGGGCTGCTCCCAGTGTCTCACCCCCAGCCTGTTTGTACAGCCAGGGTTGCCCCTTCCCAGGTGCAGAATCTGTCTCTTGTCATGTGGTTGGTGATTGCTCAGCTCTCTAATTTATCTGGATCTCTCTGTGAGGCCTCTGTGCCCTCAGCAGAGTCAGTAGCTCCTCCTTATTTAGCATCATCAGCAAACTTGCTCAAAACACATTCTAGTCCTACTTTCAAGTCGTTTATGAAGATGTTAAAGAGATCTGGCCCTAAAATGAAGCCCTGAGGAGCCCTGCTGCTGACTGGATGCAGCCTGATGTAACCGTTCACTACAACCCTATAACCTGATCTGCCAGCCAACTGCTCACTTGTTTTTGTCGAGCTCTGTGCCGGGCATTACATCAGAAGGCTTCCTTTGGACAACTCGGTGGGTAACCTTGCCATGAAAGGAGATTGAATTTGTTAAACAGAACGTTCCTCTCGTGAACCGACACTGGCTGCGAACCAATGACCACGTTGTCCTTCAGGTGTTTTTCAATAACTCTCAGCATAATCTCCATAGTTTTACCAGCACCGAAGTGATGTTGACAGCCCTGTAATTACCAAGGTCTTATTTCTTGCCTTTCTTGAGAATTGCTACAGTCCTTGCCAGCTTCCAGTCTCTTGCACCTCTTGCAAAGCCTACTTGTGAGTCAGTAGAAATAACATTGCTCAAGCAGTGCCATACTAATCACATGTAGAACTTGAGCTGTTTGTCACACTGGACGTTGGCTGTGCCCCAGAGCTGAGGGCCTCTGTTGCTGTGCCCTCTGTGCAAGCTCAGGTAGGCAGCCTCGCTTGGAGAAGCTCCCTGAAGAAGCAGGTGCTGTGTGTGAAATAAGGATTTCTGCCTAGCAATGAGGAATGGCTGTGGAGAGCCCTCCCACCCCGACATCTACTGTACCTTCTTAGCATTGCCTCCTGTTTTATTTCAGACACGCACAAGTGGTTCACGCCAAAGGTGTCTGGAATGGTCCCAGGAGCAAGAGACGGGCACTCAGCTTGCGTCCTGGCAAAGAGCATGTTTATCTTTGGAGGCTATGAACAGCTGGTGAGTAATCTCAAACACTTATTTGGCAATCCCCTGGGAAAGAGGGTATTCCTACCCAGGGCGTTAGCAGAGGCAGGGGGACGTGGGCATATTTATATTCACAGTTGCTTTCATTTTATAACTCGAGAAAGTTATGAGCCTAACCTGGATAATGAGTGCCATGATTTTTCAGAGGAGGTGGTTGGTAGGTCTGTGAAAGGGGCAGATTTTTTGTTTGCTTTCCCAAAGCATACGGAGTTAAAATATAAATGTTCTATTTTACGGCGCATTTCTCCAACAACTTTAGATAAATAAATAGCAATTATAACAAATGTATTTGAATTTAGCTAAGAAACGCCCGAGAAATGCACTGCTTCCTGTACTTTCCTGTACTACCACTACTTTCTGTAGTGCTGTTGTTTTGTCCCAGTGTGGTGCATGCTCCCTGTACTCTGTACCTCTTCTCATGCCTTGCTGAGCCTCTCCAGCAAGCACCTGTCCTTCCTGTAAGGAGGACAGAGATCATCCTGCACTGCCAGTGTGCTTAACACCCCTTGAAGTAAATCCTTATGCTCTGAACTTAGAAGAGTAAATATCACTTCAGACTATCACCAGACTCGAGGAAAGTTGTACCGCGTTGTTTGGATGAAAGCCTGGGCTGTGATGGCAGTGCCTTGGTTCTTCCCCTGGCTTTCTGAGTTCTCTGGCACGTTAAGCCCATGATCTTGGTTGCAGCTCTACAAGCATGGGTTGTTTTTAACCAAGGCCAAACAAGCCTGCCTTCTTGGTTTTGCTGCCATCTCCCTTGTCTGGAGGAGCAGAAGTCTGTTCTGTTTGTGTGAGTGCAAGCTCTACTCAGCTGCAAGCTGCAGATTAGTTGGATCCTCACCTTTATTTACTCTTGTGTGTTGAGTTTCCTTAGAGTAATCCTAGCTCCTACCTCTCATTGCATGGCCTTAGCAGAGGAAGTTTCTCCACCTTCTTCTGTTGCGGCATGGAGTGGAGGTAAAATTCTGCTGTGTGCAGGTCTTGGTGGTAGGAGCCAAGCTCTGAATAAATGGGAAGGTTGCAGGAGAGAAGGAACAGCTTAAGGAGGGATGAGCTTTACCTCCTTGTTAAGTGCACGTGCTGCTTGCTTGGATGTTTTGGAGCAAGCACTGCGTCTGCTAGGAAGTGCTGGGTCCAAAGGAGTGGTGTGAGTCTCTAGGGTAGATGCCTTGGTCTGGTGTCAGCAGGCCTCTCAGTGCTTTGGTAACCAGGCTGCGCTGCTGTCTTCCAGGCTGACTGCTTTTCAAACGACATCCATAAATTGGACACCACAAACATGATGTGGACCTTAATCTCTGCCAAGGTCAGTGTCTGGTTTTCATTCTGGTTTGTGGAGAAAGTCTCAGTTGGGCTGTTCTCTGGGGTAGATGCCCATGCTTGTCTCCCAGCTCCTTTTTGGTGTGGCTGGGATCTGCAGGAGAAGGCATATCCCTATCAAGAGGTATCACCGCCCTGGGTAACTTGCACTGTTTCTCTTGCTGTTTTAACCTGTCCCTGCAGGGTACACCAGCTCGCTGGAGAGACTTCCATTCAGCTACCATCATTGGAACAAAGATGTATGTATTTGGGGGCAGAGCTGATCGTTTTGGGCCATTTCACTCCAACAACGAGATCTACTGTAACCGCATTAAAGTGTTTGATACAGAAACAAACTCCTGGCTGGACTCCCCTCCCACTCCAGTGCTCCCTGAAGGTCGCCGGAGCCATTCAGCATGTGAGTGTGGGGCTGCTGGGAGAGGAGAACATGGAAAGGAGTTCCCATCCTTAGCACAAGGGTGTCTACTCCGCTGGGTGGAAGTGTGGGAGGGTGAGGGGTGCTCAGAGCCTGGCTTCTGTGGAGAGCTGCGGCCCGTAGCAAAGCCTTGCGTGCAGCCCTGTGTGTGAAAGTGATATAAGCTAAAGTGGGCAGCGAGCATTGCTTTGCTTTGTGTTTGGTGTTGGGACAGGGGCCTGCTGGGCTCTGCCCTGGGTGGCACGCTGATGTCTGTTTTACTCCCCACAGTCAGCTACAATGGGGAGCTCTACGTATTTGGTGGCTACAACGCGCGCCTGAACAGACACTTCCACGACCTCTGGAAATTCAATCCAGGTATTTACACTTCTAATTTGTTGCACTGATGGTGCTCGAGGCTCTCAGGTGTGTGAGTGCTCAGATGAACGTACAGTCCAAGGGCTTGCTTGGGGGAAATGGCTGCCATGACCACATAGACAGAAATGTGCTGTGCTCAGTGCCCCTGCACCTCCTCAAACCATCTCCAGCTCTCATTAGAAAAAGGAAATGTTGCTGAAAGGTGCTTATTTGGAAGGTGCTTGGAAAAAAACTTTGGTCTGTTCTTTAACACACAGAAATGATGGCAGAATAAAAGGTATGGGGTTAGTGAAGCCCAGACTGGGGAAACCAGTCAGCTTAACCTGCAGCATCACCACAGCACGCTCTCTTGGTACTGTGTCAGCTTGGTGGTTCTTGATCTGGTACCCCAACTATCGGTCAGCTGTAAGATGTTTTGGAGTCCTCTGTACTCAAACACTTCTGGCAATCCACGAGACGTGATTTGATTGCTAATCACTTTGCACAGTGAAGCCTTATAAGAATTGTATGTGGTTATGGGGGAGCAGCCAGCTTGCTGTTCCCCAGCTGACTTGTGATCTAGTGTGAGAGCTGCTGAAAGCTTTGGTGCTTTACGTTTGTGATTAATCACCCCCAGCGTCGTTGCCACAGGGAGCAGCACGGGCAAAGGCTCTGCTCTCTGCCTGGTTCAGCCTCCGTTCTCCCGCAGCCAGCTGCCCCAGCTCGAGGAGGGTGCTCTGCGTTCTCCGTGGCTGCCAACAGATGGAGCTGGTTCCTGGGCTTCCACTCCAGATCAGGCTCACGCTGGGGAAGGGGAGCTGACCGCTCCTGCCTGCACAGCTCCCTGTGATGTTAAACCTGCTGCTTTCCACAGCCCCTGGGCTCGAGCTTTGTAGCTGAAAGGCCTGGTTTTGTCACAGTGGCTGCAGGGAGAACCTGCAACTCCTGTCCAGAGCTCTGAGGGCCGTGCCTGGCATCAAAGCGAGCCTCCATCAACAACCCGATGGGAGTGCGTTGTTCTGCTTCCAGCAAAGAAGAGGTGGACGGGGAGGGTGCATGTTGGCTGACTGGTATCTGTGGGGCCTCTGTTTTATTCATTTATTTGCTTCTGTGGTTTAATTCCATAACCTGCTTATACCTAGGTCTTGGTCAGGGCTTTGTGGCAAGCTGGTGCATTCTCTCACCCCTGTCCCTTTACCTTAGTTTCCCTTTCATGGAGGAAGATTGAGCCCAAGGGGAAAGGCCCATGTCCTCGACGCCGGCAGTGCTGCTGCAGAGTAGGGGACAAAATCATCCTCTTTGGAGGCACCAGGTGAGTTGTAGGGGGCCAATGGTGTGGCTTTGGGGAAGGGTTTGCCATTCCCTTCAGCACAATTTCCTTCCATGCTGTAGTCAGCTTCATTTTGTAGCCACATGGCAACTGTCCATCTAACATCAAGTGTGACAAATTACACACATCATAGTTCCTCTGGAAAAAGCAAAGGGGAAACTGAAGTTGTGTTAACTTGTGAAGCACCTGATGACAAGTCTTATTCTCCAAGCAAGACACAGCTTCCCGCTGGTACCCCAGGCCTGGTCTGCTGTGCTGAAGCAGACTTCAGACTGATTTATTCTCCATTACATGCTGCCCTGCTTCTCCCATCAGAATTTCTCCTTCATTGGCAGGACTGGTGTCTGCTGAGCTGCAGAGAGATGTCAGCTCAGCCGGGAGCTGTTTGAGCCATTCACGCAAAGTAGCATTCCCTTCTGTGTACCAGTGTTCCTTAGCAAAATTTCCATTTTCATAGAAGGGATCCAGTGTTAAGGATTTAGCTGTCAAACACTGGAGTTGGTACTGTCAGGATGGAGAGCAGCTGGATGTGGCCAAGAGCCTTAGCAGCTGCTAAAAGGAAGGAAGTAGCCCATCACCAGGACATGCTCTGCGCTGTCTGAAATGACAGATTGCAGCTCTGGAGCACAGGCCTGTTTGCCAGCATTTACCTTTCACAGACATCTGAAATGCTTTCAGCCCTCCAAATGATTTGGAAAGATTTGAGACTTTCTCTGGGACGCCGGTAGTGGCTTTTTGGGGAGAAGCTGGGGCAGAGGACAAGACAGGGCAGTTGATGGGCTGATGTACCAATGTCTGATGAAGCAAAGGGCCTTCAGCTGCAGAAGAGCTTGGCAGTGGGAGGAGGCATAGTGGTAGGATGCCTGTGTGGGTACGAAGGAGCCTGCAGTGCACGGTGAGGTGCTGGGAGGTGCTGAGTTTATCCAGGCTCCCCACAGATACTGGGTGCTGCTCTGTGTAGCAGAAGGCTCGATGGCAGCTCTGGATGCTCTCAGTTGTTGCAGTCTTTGGTAGATAGTGCAGCAGATGAACCTGGGTGTTAAAACTCAGCTGTCCTAACTAACACTAGCAAACCACATTAAATTTGACACCAGTTTTTCAGAGGCCAGTCCACCTCTGCCAGACAGACTGGCAGCAGCTTGTCTTTTCCACTGACCAACTTCAGTGTTTGCCTCGTTCTTTCTGCAAGGTTCATCCATACCAGGCTGGGGTAGGAAAAGCCGCTGGTGGCCAAGAATGTAGCCTGCCTGGATGGAGGGACAGCCCTGCAGGCTGGGGTGGGGGCTGTGCTGGCTTCCTGTAATGGTTATCAGGTGTGTTCTGGAGCCGGCTGGCAAGATAAGAAGTTTTCCAGGAAGTCATTGTAAATGGAGAACTCCCTGCGGTCTGCCTGCTGACCTGTGCTCCCCTGCTGGGGAAGGGGAGGGGAACATACGGATGCGGGGGATCCAGCGGCGCCTTGCAGGATCAGCCAGGCAACGGTGTCAGGCACGGCCAGGCAAACCCCTGTGTGCCCTGTCCTTCCTGACAGGGATTCACTGCACCAGAGGCTGTTCAGGAGTTCTTCTGCAGGTGCCTGCTGCTGCATCATCCATGCGCTTCTTTTTGTTTTGCAGTCCTGCCCAGTGCTCCGTCCTGTTGCCTATCTGTGGGTTTTCATTAAGGCCAGCAGCAATCCTGTTGTTTGTGTCCCATTTCGGTGACAGGGAAGCCATGTGGCACTAAGCTCAGTGCTTCTGCTAGCTGTGTCCCAGGCTTGGTCTCCTCCCAAAGTCACCACTTCACAAACAGAGACAAAGGGAGAATGAAGAGGAGATGGAGTACCATGAGTCAGAGTTCAGCTGTATGGGTGCTGATCCAGGTTTGGCTTGGAGCTGCTCTATCCTGACCTAGCTTAGAAAAGCCTGGCTTGGTGAGGGAGAGCAAACAGTTTTGCTGGGTTCTGGCTGGTTCCCTGTGTATTGGGAGCTGCAGCACTCCTGGTCTTGAACTCCAGGCTTTCCCCAGCTGCTTGCAGTTGGGCAATAAAGCCACGAGCGCACTGTGCTGCCTGCTGGCTTCTCTTTGGAAGATAAGAGATGCCCTAGGTCTTCCTGTGACGTGGATGTGAGATTAGATTGTGGTGTTCTTGTATCCAGGCAGCTGGGACTTATCAGCAGCAGGTCTTCTCTGCCAGCAGCAAGCTGTGCCTCGTATTTCTGTGGGGGTGCTGAGGAGTGGGGACATAGGTGCTGCCTTACCTCCTGTCTGATGTGAAGCTTGGTGGGTTATAGGTGGACAGCAAGCAACACTGCAGTGAGAATCACTGCATGAGGTCCCAGCTAAGCAGTAAGAATGTACTGAATTGCCTTGTGGCAAGCCAAAGAATGACTCAGAACACCTTTCCTTTCTTGCAAGATCTCCAAACAGCCATCAGTGCTTGGGCAAAGCACTAATGCTCCAGCACAGGCTGGTCTGTCTGTGCTGGGGGACTCAGTGAGCCATCTCTCAAGTGACTTTGGCTGCTCCGTCAAGACCACAAAGGCAGAGAACTTCAACTGAGGCTGCCTGTTGTTCCCTGACCATACCTGAAATCACAGCTTCCTGCTGGTACCCCAGGACTGACATCAGATGGGAGCATGGCATGGTGGGATGGCTCAGCTGCAGTCTCTTGAAACTGCTGCCCCCATTTTGACACAGCCGAGCAGCTGTGCATGGAGCCAGCAGTAATTCCTGCAGTCAGACTGAGAGATGTCTGTGCCTGCACTGCTGTGCAGGTGTCTCCTAGCTGCCATCTCTACCTTTCTCATACATCTCAATGGCCGTGCTGAAATCACTGCAGTAGATCTTCCCTGTGTGAGAACTGGAGCAATGAACTCTGTGGCTGTGCAGAATCTGATTCAAACCTTGTGCTGTTGTTCTTAGCACACAACTTCAGCCTGAACTGCAGGAAGCCTAAAGGTAGTCCAGCTGCAGGCTGAGGCAGTGGAACATATGCTAATAAAATAGGAGAACTTGTGCTAATGCAACAAGTACATATGGCTTTTGCAGAAAAAGAGGAAAAGAGCTGCTGCCGAGCCAAGAGGAGACCTCAGTGGCTGCTTCAGTTGTTCATTCTGAGCTGCTACCTTCTGTAGAAAACTGCAACAAAGCATCTTCCATAATGCGCTCAAAGAAAGCTGCTTGGCTTACCACACTCCAGCAGTGCTGAGGTGGTTTGGTACACTGCATGCTTGCTCTGTCCCCAGCAGCATCAGTGCTCTGGAGAGTCCGTGGCATGACTCACAAGCAGCACACTGTGTTGCAGTCTGCAGATGTTCTGTGCTACCTTGGGAAGCGAGAATTGAGGTAGACAGCAAGAGCAGAGCATCCCTGGAGATAGATTGTGGCTCCCATGCCCTGTGGTCTTGCAGTACAACTAGAGAGAGCCTCCCAGAAAGCTGACATGGGTGTCCAGCTTGATCTTGCCTACCTCACTGGGGCTGCCAGCACTGCTCTTTGGACTGTGCATTGTGCCACTGAGCAGTGTCTGAATTGCCCTAGGTGAGCTGGCTGACCTCGTATTTCCCATTGGGTGCCTTTGCTTGGTTGTGCATTGAAGCTGGCCTAAGGTCTTTGAAAAGGCATGGTGTGGACTGTATCTTGCTGCACTGCATTTGGGGTGGCCTTTGCCTGCCCAGGCTCCTTGATCTGTTTGTTTTCTAACACATTCTGGGGCAGACTCACATGAGACAGCATCGCTGTGAACTCTGCACTGGGCTCTCCAGGGGATGCCAGCCCGTTTGCTGTGGGGCAGCCCATGGGTCTGGTTTGTTGCACGGAGCTGGCGCCAGCGCACTTGCATTCAGGAGCAGCTGTAGCATCCCATCTCCAGCCTGCTCTTAAGAACCCCTCGGAGGGTTCCAGGCAGGCTGAGTTCAGTCCTGGACTTGCTCAGCCCTTGGGGAGCCTAAAGAACTGCAATTGCTATGCAAGTGTTTTGACACTGCTTGATGAGCTTTGTTTGGCTTCTGCAGCCCATCTCCGGAGGAGGGCATGGGCGATGAATTCGACCTGATGGATCACTCAGATCTCTACATCCTCGACTTCAGTACGTGAGTGCTCCCTGCACGGTGTGTGCCTTTTGCCACCAGGTGCCTCGTTGAGAAGCACCGTTTCCTGTGGCGTTGATTGCCTGATGCCCTGATCCCCCATAGTGCCCAGATGAGGACTGCTGTGGCTAATCGCCCTCTATCCACAGGCCCTAGCCTAAAGACGTTGTGTAAGCTAGCAGTGATCCAGTACAGCCTGGACCAGTCCTGCCTTCCCCACGACATCAGGTACTGTAGGCCTTGCATTGGAGCTCACCTATGCGTGCTCCCTGGGGCGCTCCAGCCTTGGTTGCTGGACTCATGCTTCTTCTAATCGTGCCCTGTTGTTGTGTTACAGATGGGAGCTCTCGGCCATGACAACGAACAGCACCATCAGCCGCCCCATCGTCTCCTCGCAGGGCTGATGCTGGCTCAGCCTTCTATCACCCTGTACTCACCCCTCCACACACTGACCTCTTGCTCCACTGCCTGCATGAATTTTTAGCCCTTTCAAGCAAGGAACCTATGTGAGCTCCGTTTGTCTTGCCCCAGCCAGGCCTCCTTGGGCCCTTGTTGCATTCAGGGCAGCATGGGTGTGCAGGCAGAGCGTGCCCCTGGGGAAGAAATCTGCGTGCCCCAGCAGCACAGCGGTGAACCCCCATCCTCGCCTGAAGAGCTGCAGCCGCACTGGCCTGGTGCCCTGCCAGTAAGGGCCTGAATTGACTCCTGCCACCAGCCCCAGGCTCGGAACTATTCCTGTGCTGCCTTGTAATCATGATGACGTTTGTGCCTGCACCCAGTGGTGCTGAGCTGCCCCCAGCACTTGCTTGCAGGCCCAGGGTGGAGCTGAGCCCCTGCACACAACGTGGGGGCTCTGCTGCCTGGCTCAGGTTGTAACACAGTGACCAGTGGGCGTTTTATAAACACTGAGGTGGAAGTCGCTTTTTTGCTGCTCTGTGTGTCCAAGTCTGGGCAGCTATGCTGGGTGGGAGGTATGGGAGGAGAGGACAGTGGCTGAGCCAGCTGCAACCTCTCCATGCTTGGTGGGAGCTGGGGCCAGCAGGAAGAGTTGGCCTGAGCCACAACGTAGCTGCATCCCAGGAGAGTGACAGAAGGGTGAATGGGAGGCAGCTGGTGAGCATCACCCAGGCCCTGCTGCCTCAAGGTGGGTGGGTGCAGGGGTGAAATTGTGCTAACAATGCAGGGAAAGGTAGGAGGGAACTGTGGGCTTTTACTGGGATGCAGAAATCAGGGACAGCTGACAGATGGTGATGGCTGTGTGCCATGAAATGCTGGAGCTTTTTGCTGCAGCATCCCCTTCCTCAGCACTGAAGCACCAAGCTTACTCTCCCTGTGGGGTGCTGGGCACCAGGAAACGTGCACAGACCGCCCCGACTTGCTGCATCAGTCAGCACAATGCTGAGCACAGAAATACCCCAAAATGCTCTTGTCTCTGTGAATGGCTTCTCCAAGGAGAATAACAAGCCTGGGGACACTGAGCAGAGGCTGGAGGGGCTCAGTGTCCTGTGCCGGCTTCCTCTTAGAGGAAGCATTTGGTGGGGAGAAGAAAAGGGCCTTGCTGGGGAGGGGAGGGAGTTTTTAGCACTTTCTCCAAAGGGCCCTGCACACACTGCAAGCTTGCATCCCATGGTAGGAACGAGTGCTGGGCTGCCAGCTGTGGGCCAGGAGCCGGATGGACACATGCCCTCCAGTGGGATCCCTGCTCCCTTCGTCATCACCCCCTCCTGAGCCACCGAGTTTGCTTTAAAGACCCCAGCTTCCTTTTATTGCTTCCCCTCTCAGATTGCAGCCGGCTGTGAGGGCTATTTTTAGCAGCCTGCCTCCTAAAAATAGCCCCAAGATGTTTGGAGTTGCGTCAGGAGGGGAACCTCTCCTCCACACGCCAGCTTGGCCCCTGCAGGCTACAAAAGGAGGCCAGGAGCAGCGGGGTCAGCAGGTTCAGACGCAGCCAGAGGCAAAGGCAGCAAGAAGCGCGCTGCCAGCTCCAGGCATCCCAGCGCCGGCACCATGACCATCTTCTGCAGCCACTGCCACAGGCCGCTGCAGGCAGAGACGAGCTGCCTGCCCAGGAGGGCTGAGCAGGCGCACGGTGCCTCCAAGCCGTTGAGGTGAGCCCCCCTCCGCCCCTTACCTGCAAGGGGAGGCTGCGAGCGGCTCCTGGCCAAGGTGAGACCCAGCCAGGTGCAAGGGGTTTCTGCCACCCAGGGATGCTGAGGCAAAGGATCTTGGAGGGGGCAGAGAGATTTTGGGAGGCTTGAATGAAGGCAGGTGCAACTTGCAGATAAATGGGCTGCAGTTCATGATCTGGCACTGGATGCGGTTTCTGCCCTAGCGGGGCTTGGTGGGGAGGTCATATCACTCAGCTAGCTCCTAAAGCACGGGGCTGCAAGCACCAGCAGTGTCTCCTGCTAGGCAGCCACACGCACCTCTGTCTGCATCCACCAAAGGATTGCTATTCCTCAGAGACCTTGCGTGGGGCACCGAACTGCCCCGGGGCCCAGTGTTCCCATAGCAGGAGATGGGGAACGCTGTCCCTTTCCCTGGGCAGGACTCCCTAAACAGTTGGCTTTGCAGGTCAACCAAGAGTGCCTCCAAGGCACGCCGGGACCAGATCAATGCGGAGCTGCAAGCACTGCGCTCTCTGCTGCCCATCTCCACGCAGGAGAAGGAGCGGCTCTCCTACCTCCACACCATGGCCCTGGTGTGCCTCCAGCTTCGGGGAGCTCACCTCTTCCCTCCAGGTACCCATGGCACTACTGTTCCTTTTTCATGGGCGCAGCTCTGCTCTGCATGCTGCTCCCGTCCCCTTTCAAAACAGTTTTTCACACTGTGCTCCCCCTGCAGCCTCAGCTCCTCCCTCAGGACCGGTCCTTGCTGCGGAGCTGCTCTCCTTGCTGCCAGGGTTTCTGCTTGTGCTCTCAGCCGGTGGCAAGCTGGTCTACATCTCTGAGAACGTGTCTCAGATCCTGGGTCTCTCTATGGTAAGGGCTGGCCAATGTGGATTTGCAGTCACTGTTTCCCTATGCCCATTGTGCATGGCACACTGTCCTCATGAGAGGCTCTTGCACAGTGTTGGAGGGTTATGGTGTTGCAGTGTGCCAGCACACTGCCTGCTGGGGCCTGCCATGACAGCTCCTTCTATCAGGTGGAGCTTCTTGCCCACGGGGACACCATCTTCGACATCATGGATGGGCGAGCATGGGAGGACGTGCACAAGAAGCTTCTCCTTGCCCAGGAGCAGCCAGGCAGGGGTAAGGCTGGGGAGAACGAAAGCGCAGTGTGCTCACTGAGGTCTCCAGGCTGGGATCTCATAGGTGCTGCCCTGCTGAGTCTCCATGGCTGAGGTCAGACCCAGCAGGTTGCCAGCGAGGGCGCTGAGGAGTCTCTAATCTGCTCTCTGCAGAAATCACCTTTGTCAGTGAGATGCGCACATCCAAGGCCTTCCGGCTGCAGCACGGGGGAAATCAGGCTGTGGCAGTATGTGGGCGCTTTGTGGTCCCACGCTGGCCGGCCTCCCCCTCCACCACAGCCTTCCTGGCCCTCTGCACCCCGGTTGCACAGCTGGATGCAGATCATGACGCTGATTCTCAGGACAACCTGTTTCAGAGCACACATGCCCTAGACATGAGGTTTATGGATGTCACAGAGAGGTGAGAGTGCCAGCCAGCTGTCCAGAACAACCAGGATCATCTCCCTTCACAACGTCTGGGTCTGGGATGCAGGCTGGACCCACTCCTCTTGTCCTCCCCAGTGCCATCTACCACCTCGGCTACCTCAGGGAGGAACTGATTGGCCAGTCATGGTACAGCCTCCTGCATCCTGAAGATGCTGATGTAGCAGCCGCTCAGCACAGGGCTGTGGGTGAGTATTATGCCCACACTCACACGTATCTTCCTCTAATGCTGTTTGGCTGCACTTGAAACCTGGCTGCCTAGGATAGCCAAAACAAAGTGAACAGAGTCCCGCTCCCTGTAAAAAGCATGAAACAGTAGGCTAGTTTTACGCCCCAAACACCGACCGCGTGGGTTTGCCTCGAGCCCTGCCCTGCGAGGCTGCAGACCTGACTGCCGTCTGCAGCTTCCGACTCGCTGGGGCTGTGGCCGCAGCGGGGCCACCGAGGCCCGCCCCGGCAGCGAGGCCAGCTGCGCCCCGCCACCCTCTGACCCTGCCGCTTCCCCGCAGCGCTGGGTGCCGGGGCCGCGCCGGGGCCCGTCGTGCTGCGCGTGCTCCGCAGGGACCGCACCTGGGCCTGGCTCCGCGTGTCAGCGCGGCGCGGGGGCCGCTGCATCACCTGCACCGGCCGCAGCCTCAGGTGAGGGTTCGGGGAGGGAGGAGGCCGGGGGGACGCGGGGGCCGAGCCCGACGGCCGCCATCGGCTCCCGGTCCCCGCGCGCCGCCCCTCACAGCTGCGTTCCGCTACGCAGGGAGGAGGAGGCGCTCTACTTGCGCGCCCGGCAGCGCGGCCCGCCGCCGCTCTACACAGCCCCAGCGCCGCCGCCTGCCGCCTCCTCGCCGGAAGAGGGGCTCGGTCTGCTGGCCGCACAGCTCCGCGCCCTGGCCGACAGCCTCTCGCCGCCCGCCGCCTATACCAGGACGGAGGCCTGCTCTTACGGCCGGCCGCAGCCGGACGCCGCCCTGGCGCTAGCCCGTCTCCTAGGCGACGCGCTGGAAGCTTCCGGGTCGCACACGACGCATGCGCATGGCGCGCCGCTTCTCCACCAATAAACGCCCGTTTTGCCTTCCTTTCTATCCGACTGCGCGTGCGCTGCTTCCGCGGGTTCTCCGCTGGCGGGGCGGGCGGCCATGAGGCGGGCGGTCGTGAGACGGCCGGGAGCCGCGGCGGGGTGCCGCGTGGGGAGCGGCGGCGGGGCGGGCGGGGAGGAGGAGACGGGCCCAGAGCTGGGAGGTGAGGAGAGGCGAGGCGCTGCGACCGGCCGGAAGAAGCTGTGCTGCGGGAATGGCGTCCGTACGGAGCGGGGCTCCGACAGGGGCGGTGGTTGGGGCTCCCGGGGCTGCGGCTGTACCCGGGCTGCTGGGCGGAGGGAGGGGAGCCTTTTCCGGAGCGAGGGTCCGCGGGGTTTAACGAGGCGGAGCGGTTTCCTTCTGCGGGACGGGCGCGAAGGGGCGGCAGCGCTGTTTGTGCCGCTTGTCTCCTGCTCGGGGCCGCACAGTGCCTCGGGGCAGCCGTGAGAAGCTGCTTCGCTCAGCTGTGCGTCGCTCTCCTCCAGATGAGGCTGACCTGTCGTTGGAAGAACGGCTGCGGATGCAGAACGCGGCCGGAACGAGAGCGTGCCGGCATCTGAGCGATGGGAAGAAAACAGCAACGCCTGGCAGAGCTCCGGTGAAGCAGCAGCTGAACAAAAAGGGGTAAAGGTGTTCCTCATGGCCGGCAGGATGTGTCTGTGTGCTCTCTGTGTGCTCTCTGTGTGCTCCAGAAGCAGTGCTGGCAGCTCCTCGCCGTGCTGACGTTGCCTTGGAGCTGGCGTAGGTCTCTGATGTGCTGTGCAGCTGTGCCCTTCATTGCAGTGCTTTATTTGGGAATGATCTGTCAGTGTTGCTGAGCTCTCAGTGCTCTGTCATGCTCACATCCCCAGCTGTCTGCTGTTGTCTGGTGCTTAAAGCAGTGCTTAGTTCCCGTGTTTTAACCCAGAGGCATGATGAGCTTCTCCTTGATCAATAGTGTTTGACTTGTACCTCCCCAGCCCTGCTGCTTTCTGAACCTCTTGTGGCTTCTCAGTGTTTTCTGCCCTGCTCCCATAGCTGCAGTTGCAGGGTCAGCTGATTGTCTGGGATCTCATTCATCCTTTTGCTGTCATCCCCTCCGTGGCTCATCTGTTGATGTTCCTTTCTTTCCCCTCTGCAGTACTTGCAGTCACAGGCTCTGTCCCGTTCTCAGTGCTCTTTACACTTCCAGTTCATGTACTCTGCAGGTGCTATTATGTGGTGTCTGTGAAATGAATTCAGTGTAACAGAACCTATTTGATTTCTAGCAGTCCTCCGGCCTCCTCCATTCACATCTGTCAAACCATTATCCTTTATTTGCAGCACTTAGCAGTTCTTAATCCTCAGAGTCCTATCCAAATGATTTGAACAGGTTTCCTCTGTTACCGTGGCGTTCCCTAACCTATTTCTGAATGCATCTTTCCTCTGCTTTAAACAGTTGACTAGAATAATGTTTCTACTTTACCTTCTACCCAGTAGTCTGGGGGATTCTGTGTAGTGTGCTGTCTTTACACGGCATCTCTATTTCTGCTACTCTATTTGCATAATTCTGCTTTTATTACTTAATTTCCTTAATCCTTTCAGCACTGTACCACTGTAAATCCCAGATGCTGTTTCTTTCATGGTTTTTATTATGGAATTTAACTTCTTAAAAAAGCACTTAAGGGTAATCCCTGGGAGCTCAGCTGTTTGCAGTAGTGGTTTGTGAAGCTGACTCGAGCATTGCACAGGGGTGCAGCCTCATGAGAAGATGTGAAAATAAGCTGAACATTGCTTTAAGTGGGATTTGGAAAACTTACTGCTGCGTGGTTGCTTATGCTCCTCACCCCAGTGCTGCTGTATTGCTGAGAGTGGGTGTAATGCCAGGACTCAGTGATTTGCACATCTTTGTTTCTGATAACTTACCTGGTGTAGTGATAAATCACAGGATGCAGCATTCAGGATGGGGAGAGTCATGCTCTGTCCTGTCGCCTTACATCATCTTGCTTTTACGCCTGAAGCATCATGCTCTCAAAGCTTGTGTTGCAAGAAGGACTCATTCCCTTAATTCCTTTACACCACATGCCCCGATTCAGCATGAAGTGTCCTTTGGAATAAGTACCATAAGCTGCATGACCCTTATTCCTGTGGGGTCTGATTTCTCCTTTACTAGAGTTTGGTATGCTTTCTCACTGATCTTGATCATACTAGAACTGGCCTGCTCTTGTGACTACCCAGGTCAGTGAGAAAGTCCTAACTTTGGTCTCACCTTTCAGTGTATCACTCAAGAGTGCATGAGCTGGGTAAGGAGAAGAGGATCATTATGTGATGTGTGAAAACATGGAAATAGGAATAATTATTCACTGATAACCACTGTACAGTGGTAGGTTTTCATTTGGTACAGTGAGGTTTTGATGCTTTGGAGCTAGATTAAAGCATGCAGATGTTTTCTGTAGGATTAATTCAGTTACACATTTATGAGTGAGTTGGTTGTAGTGTTCACACCTGGCTTTTGATACCTACAGCCTCCATGAAGTCTGGTGTTTTGTCACTGTGTTCTCTAGAGGGTCTCTCTGACCTTCTGAGATGTTAGTCTGGGTCTCTTTCTGCCCTCTGCTTCTTACAAGTATGTTTTTTCCCTCTTTCAGGCCAGTGGAGATGTCTGCCAAGAAACCCATGCCTTTTCTGCGACAAGTTGTCCCTGTTACAAAGAAGGTGGGTGCTCTTTCTCCCCACTTCAGGCACTGACTGTGTTTAGTGATGCTGAGGGGCACAGATGTGGTGATGGTGCTGCGGAAGGAGGCAAAGGCTGTTTGTGGAGGATAGGTCTTAGCTAGCAGCCTGCTGAACACGGGTGATGGTAGCATGTCTCTGGGAAGAGCAGAAGATGGGATGCAGGGGAGGCTGCTGCTTTGACCTTATGTTGGCCCTTTGAGAATAAGCAGGATATTAACAGAGTAATCTGGTTCTGACTCTTGCCTCTGCCTTCAGGTCCACAGAGACCCTCGATTTGATGACCTGTCTGGAGAGTATAACCCTGAAATATTTATGAAGACGTACGGCTTCCTGGACACCATCAAGAAGCAGGAGAAGGAAGTAATGCCTTGTGCCTGTCCTTGGCCAGAAGAAACTTGCTTGGCAGGGGTGGCAGAAGCAAAAGGCAGAAGCCTTTTGCAATGGAGCTGGCAGGCAGGCAGTGACGCAGCTTTCTGCTCTCTTTTCCAGATGGTTCAGAAGCAGCTGAAAAAATGCCGGAATATGGAACAGAAGGAGAAACTGCAGCAGCTCCTGAACCGCATGGTGAGTTTGGTGCAGCATCCCCTCTGTTAGGCAGTGCACTGATAGAGAGGATGTGTGACCTGAGGTCTGCCTAGACACTTGCTGACATGGGCCATCCATTCTGTACAGACACAGCAAGAACAGGCACAGAAAAAACAGCAAAAACAGAGGGAAAGGGAGCTGACTTTGAAAAGACAGCAACGGGAGCTGGCCAAGCAGGGAAAGAAACCCTTCTTCCTAAAGAAGTGTAAGTACACGGTGTGAACATATTGCAGGAAGACCTGGAGGAGGGTACTGCTGACAGCAGTGCAAGCTCTGGAGATGAGCTGTCCATAAGCTTCGAGCTGTGGAGGGACTGTGGTGCTGGCACTCAAGTGATAAGCCAAGCTTGGTGCTCAGCAGGAGGAAGCAAGAAGGTGTGTAGAGATAACTCAGCTTGGATCTGAAACCTTGCTCCTCTCTCCTTCACAGCTGAGAAACGGAAATTGGAGCTAGCAGAGAAGTATGCAGAGCTAAAGAGGAGTGGAAAGCTGGAGAGCTTCCTGAACAAGAAAAGAAAGAGGAATGCTGTCAAAGATAAGCGCCGTTTGCCCACACAGAAGAACCTGTGACTGCTGCACAGACGTGCTGTTACCTGGAGAGGTGGTGCTGGCACTGGGATGCACTCTGGCCAGGCCTGGAAGATGGCAGCCTCTCCTCTCATTTTCTGCCTTCTGCTGTAGTGATGCTGTTAGGCAGCGAAGTCTGAACAGGAAAAAAATGTGCTTTCGGTAGCTGAAGAGACCCCTGCACTTGTGTTTTACATCATATCTGGGTGGTGACAAGCCTGTCATGCAGATGCATATGGTGCTGATCAGTTTCTGCACCTGCTCTGCCTGTAGCTAGGAGAGCTCAGACTGTGCCCTGCACTGCTGGCTCTTCTCCATGTCTTACTGGGTCCCAATGAAAAGGGCATCAGGTGGGAGGGTAATGATCTGGTCTGCTCAGAGCAGGGCCAGCTCTGCGTTCAGACCAGGATGCTGAAAGCTTGCTTCATATGGGTTTGCAGATGTACAGGGATAAAGGGTGCTACCATTTCTGGACCCCTGTTCCACTGCTTCAAGTTCTCAAGGTGAAACTCCTTTTTCCTCCAGGAATCTTGCCTAGTTTTAGTCTGTGATCGCTGTCTTGTTCTCAATGAAGTGCCCGGCTGTGTCTTGTTAAAAACCTTGTAGTAGGTCTGAGAGGTGAGCAGGAAGAGGAGCTCCTAGATCTCCTTGAAGCCTTCGCTTCCCACGACTGAGTAAAAGCCCTCACCTCCCAGCATGGTTCTCCAGACCCCGGCAGCTTTCGTGCTCTTGACTGGAGTGAGCCCAGAGATCCAAAGTCAGGGCCCAGCTGGGTGGAGCGTCCAAATGTAGTCTGCCCAGAGCTGAGAAAGCAAAAGAGATCAGCATCCCTCTCTGGGGCTGCACCTTGGTGCCAGGGCGTGCAGCTGACTGTAGTCAGGCACTGCTGCCCAGGATCTCTCCAGCAGGGCTGCCCCTGTCTTGGCCCGTTCTCTAAAGGGCTGTTAGCATTTCTACATAACATTGATTCTGTATAAAATAAATACGTGCTTTCCTTTACTGCCACTATCACTGCTGTTATAAAGGTGTTTGCTGCAGTTTGAACTTAGAGGATGTGCTTCTCTCTGGCATTACAGCTGACCACCAACTCTGTTATTTCTCCTTGCTGCTAATGGCTCAATTTCAATGGCTGTGCTAATGCAGAAGTGATGTTGATGTGATGCAGGTGCTATGAACCAGACTCTGGTCAGCAAGGCAGATCACTCCTGCCAAGCCTGCACATTGCTCCACTGCTGCAGGTGGCAGCTGGTGTGTGAGGCCTGGGAAAAGGTTTTGTGAAGAAGAGAAAATGGAAGATGAGCAACTCTGTCATGCCTGGCTGAGGGTGTTACTGAAGCATCTGCCTCTGCTGCAATTCCTGTGGTGATGAGAGCTCTGCACTGGTAACAGATTTTAGTGTGGCTGGGCAAAGGCAGCAGAAACAGGATGCCAGCTTGGTTAGGGACATGGAAATCCTCAGCTGCCTTTAGCCTGCATGTGGTTCGCTGCTTTGTGCTGAGCCTGACCTTCCTCTCCTGACTTGACTTGGGAAACAGAGCCTGCTGCATCCTTATGCCTTCAGAGAATTTCCTTGGAAGCAGTGTGGCAGTGCCAAAGCTCAATGCTATCATGGCCCCTTTGTGCTGCAGCTTGCTGTTTTACACTGTTTTTAATCCAAAACTGAACAAGTCTCCTCTTGTAAAGGTGCAAGGGGACAATATAGTAAGAAGGCTTGGTCCTGGGCTCACATGGGAGCCACTGCTGCCGAGGCCTTGCCAATGGTCTTTGTGGCATTACCAGGTCTGTGTGTCCCCATCTTCTGTTGCTGGTAGATCCTGCCCAGCAAGGAGCAATCCTAGTGCAGTGCCAGAATGGAAGACTTCTGAGCTGGGACCCAAACTAATTGTCCAGCACATGGAAGGTGAAGAGCAAGGCTGCTGACGTGTCTCTTCTTGTCTGCTCCTGGCTTTCTCCCATCCAAAGAGAAACCTACCGTAGGGCATGGCCTGAGCACAGCCAGCACTGGAGTGAGCCTTGGGGCAGGCTGCAGTGTGACAGCACTGGCTGGTGAGGGATGCCTCTGTGTCTACAGTCAGTGAAGCTTCTTTTTCCCATGGCCTCAGGGGACTGCATTAGGTTATTTGGCTTGTGTTTCTAATGCTGTCCTGTCAGGCTGTCTGCTAGGTCTAGTGCTCCATAGGCATGCTGTGGGGGACCTATGTGGACTTCTTCAAGGAGGGCAGCTATGGGCATGGCTGGCATCAGCTGCTGCAGGGACAGGCAGCAACAGTACTAGGCATCATTGGTGACCTGGGATGCTCTTAGGGTGTGGGTGGCCACCCAATCTTCCCCCCCAAAGAAGTGCTCTGCAGCTGGGTATCAGGGAACACAGACACAAGGAGAGCTCAGGCCTTTTATTGCAAAGAGGGAGATACGAAAAAGGTCAGCTCTTCGAGCCCCCACCGAGCCTGCGGCTGTCTGAGAGGGACAAGAGGTGAGGGGGAGCCAGATCCTCACTCCCACCAGGAGGGGCACCTGGCTGGGGCAAGACGCTGAGGTGGAGCACGTGACATCTCTGCTCAGCCCCTGGCTTGAGCTGGAGGGCTGTGGTCCTGCACTGCTTGGCTGCCCCATCGCAGTGTTGCCCCTGGGGAATGGAGCAGCCTTGCCAGAGGAGGAAGGAGACAGGGTCGGTCCCTGCTGTCCAGAGGCAGGAGGCGCAGCAACCCTCCTGGTGTCTTGTGGGGATGGCCAAGCGTGGCGGTGCCCAGGCTGCGGTTGCCACTGGCATGTCACGTGTTGTCCTGGGCCAGCTCCTCAGGGCAGGCAGGCTGGTCCCGAGACTTCTGCAGCCCTGGGGAGGGCTGGGGCTGGCAGCTATGCTGCGGGGCAGGGCCTGGCCCTGGCGGCGCGTGGTGCCTGTGCCGCTGGTACTGCACAAACATGCAGACCTTCAGCCCGATGGCCAGCATGTTCTTGCCCATGAAAATGCTGGAGACCCGGGAGTCCCTGAAGAAGAGCATGTTGCTGCCTCGGATGAAGATGGTGGTGATGTTGACGGTGAGCATGCTCAGCATCGGGTACAGCATCATGCGGTGCGGCATAATGCCGATCCCCTGCATGCTGATCTCGCAGAGGGAGACGCAAGGGAGGACCAGGAGCAAGATGTAGCAGTAGAAGAACATGATGCCCTCGGCCCAGAGTGGCAGCCCCTTCTTCTGGGGCTCCCACAGGTTGGCCTGAATGTCCAGCACATCCAGCATGTCCACGATGACCCAGAAGAGGCGGTTGCGAAGATCTTCTTTCTTCTTGAACGTCCTGACGTACTCCATGTGCTCTGTGGCCACCAGCAGCACGTAGAGGGCTGGGATGCAGATGGAGAGCAGCAAGGTGAGCGCTTTGCGAGCCATGAGATCTAGGCTCTTCCGATCAGCTTTAAAGTTCTGGTAGACAAAGTAAACCTTGATCTCCAGAACGAAGACATAGAGGAACCAGAGGATCATGGCATAACCTCGCTTGGCTGTCTTTACCTCTGCCCCAACCCAGATGGCCACGTAGCGGAGCACCAGCAAGAAGCACACGTCGCCCACTGCCACCATGACGCAGATGCCCAGCTTCCTGGAGCCCTGGCTCTGCTCCACCAGGTAGGCATCCATGAGGATGAGGCTGCTCATGATGAGTACAGTTGAGAGGCACACGTGAGGCTTGCTGACGGGTGGTGGGGGAACCATTCTGCACAGAGGAACAGGTAGGACCATCAGGGAGTTGCTGGGCTTCCCCATCCCTATTCTTATTCTATCCCCTCACCACAGATGGCCAAAGGAAGGCGTGGCATGTGGTTACAGACTCTTCTCCCAGCTTATCTGATGGGACAGAGCCTGGCCAGAACCCTACAGAACATCCTGCTAGGGAAAGGTGCGAGAGCCTGAGTCCGAGCAAACAAGCTGCTTCCTCCTGCAGCGCAGGAACCTCTGCTCCTAGGCTGCATGTAGGGGTAGGCTGGATGGCCTTTGAATACTTGGGATGCTACAGCCTCTTCCAGAAGCTCACTGCATTAGCTAATTGCTGCCATCATGAAGGGCACGTGCCTTAATTCCATGGCCATTCCCAGCCAGTGGCACTGGTTATGTTCTTTCCTGCAAAGCACACAAGGCCATGTCTATGCTTTTATCCCAAGCAGTTCCACAATATAGCAAGCCAGGCCCTCTATCTTTTTCATCTCCTTTATTTTCATGCACAGCAGTAGGAGAAAGATGATTTTCAGTATGGCCGTCCTGCAGGGTAGGAGGGGAGAGATCTGCCTACCATCCTCAGTTTCTTTCAGCCTTGTGATCCGCAAGAGCTTTGCTTAATGTTCCCTGTCAGGATACAACAGAGCAAAGAAAAGCAGCTCTGGGATGCAAGAGCTCTGCAATTGGCCCTGGATTTCAGCTTGACGCTCGGCTTTCCTACGTGGGCTCAGAGCAAAACCCCACGAGCAGCCCTCCGCCTCAGATGGCACGGGTGCTGTCGGGCTCCCTCCCGGCCCAGCACAGCTGCGGGCAGCCGCTGCCAGAGCCGGAGGGAGCTGAGGCCCAGCCTGGCACGGCTCGGCAGCTGCTCTGGAGGGGAGCCAGTCCCCCGGCTGAGACAGAGGCCAAGCCGGCTCCCCGACGCTGGGGCCGCGCAGGGGCTCTCTCTGCCCGCCGCGGGCCGGGAACCGCGTCGCACCGATACCACGCGCCGCGCCAGCCGGCGTTACCTGGGGGTGCCCGGGCACGAGAACGCCCCGAATCCCGCATGTCCCGAGCCTTCGGCCGTGCGGACGGACGGGCGGCAGCAGGAGAGAGGCGACGAGGAGGGCAGCTGCTCCGAGCCGGGCCGCGAGGCGGGCCGCAGGGACGGCCGGGGCGAGGCGGCGGGGCTCCGCGTCCGTCTCTCGCTGTCCGCTCGCAGCATCGCCCGGGGACCCGCGGCGCGGTGTCCGCGTGCCGGGGAAGGGAGCGCTCGGCACGGAGCCGCGGAACTGCGGCCCGGAGCTCCCCGACGGGGCCGCGCTCACCTCGGGCGGCTCCCCGGGACTGGGCGGCGGAAGCGGCGGAGGAGCCCCGCTGACGGCCCCGGGCCCGGAGCGGCATCGCCCGGCGGCGTCTCTGCGGCGGCGGCGGCGGCGGCGACGTTTGGCCCCTCCCGGCCGGGCGGGCGGGGACTGCGGCGGCCCCCGCCTCGGCGGCACGGCACGGTACGGCAGCGGAGCGAGGCGACAGGCGGCTGCGCTCGTCCCGGGGTCAGCTCCGTGCCAGCGCCTGGGCTGAGACCCAGCTCGGTTGTGATTGACGGATGTCCTCGCTCTCTGGGGAAGGCTTCTAGTACATTTCCACTTCGCCTTGGCAGCGCTCGTTGTAAATAGGCGTCGTTCTGGAAGACCGGCCATGACCTGTTAGGGAAAGGCTGTGCCCCAGAGCGCGGTGGGCACGGCAAGGGCTGCCCAGGGCAGTGGGTGCAGCCCCGATGTCGGATCAGACGCTGCTTTGGGGCAGACGCCCATTGGGGGTGGGGAGTGCCGAGTGGGGCCGGGGGTCGGGCTCTGTGATCCTTCTGGGTCCTTCCAGCTTAGTTGATAGAGTGATGCAAGAGAGGGGAAGCCAATGCCGAAGTAAAACCCACATCTTCCCTGTCAGCCGTCAGGATCAGGGCAGTCCCTTGCACGGTCTCCATCCTTAGAGGCACCAAGAGGTGGCCACATAGGTGTGCATATGGCAGAGGCAAGGGAAGAGGTGCTTGAGGCAGTTTTCAAGCAGTGGAGCTGTGGACAAGATGATTCATCTCTGGGCTGAAATCATAAAGCCCCTGAGTCTTCACTAGAGGCGAGGACAGGAGGTGACAATGTTCGTGTGGGAAGCAGAGAAGAGCTGCTTTAACGAGGCACATAAAAATAAGCAACCAGAGCAAGAGCAGATATGGGCGTGCTTCACTAAAACACGATGCTGGAGCTGAGTGGCATGGATCGCATATGGATGTGGCTGTGATCAGAGACAAAATGGGAAGAAAGCAAAGAAGGGTAAAGTGGGGATCCCGAGCAGATGGCTCTCCCCTGGTTGCCTGCTGGCTCCAGGTGGAAAGCATCCTTGGCTCAGCCCTGTGCTGCCCCAGTGCTAGCACCAGAGCATCCCTCTGGAACAGAGACCACAATGTGAAGGCAATGAGAGGAGGGCCAGAGAAATCCACCTGTCACGCTGAGCATCCTTGAAGAAGCAGAGCAAAAGGGGAAAGCTTGCCAGCAAGGAGCTGGTAGAGGCTGCACTGAGAGCTTCAGCTGCTCCAAAACCCTCATGGCCCCCACGGCCTGGCCACAGGGCAGAAGCTGGAAGTGATGAACATACTCTAGGAAGGCAAATTACCAAAATATCCACCCTGCTAACAGCTGAGAGGAGGATAATAGAGTATGAAAGCAATGGTGACAAGGCCCTCTGGGTGTGAGCTCAGCCTCTGAGAAAATGGTGCCCATTGTAAAGCATTAGTTTAAAACACAGCCATGCAGCCCTCATGGGCCAGAGAGTGTGTGCTGCTAATCCTGCTGGCAGCGGCTCAGGGGAAATTATGGAAAACAGAGCGAAGGCAGGCACAAGGTGTGAAGCTGTAGCAGCTGCTGGAACACCTCAGTGTGTGCATGAGTCTAGCTATGTAGCTGTAGCGCATGCAGTTCCAGTGACCTCAGCTAAAAAAGAATTTTGCAAATGGAGGCTTGAGGCTTCAGCACACGCATCCTGCAGGTCCCGGAGGCTGGGGAGGACCAAGGGCAGGGCCCAACTCGGCTCTCCACAAGGTGAATGACGTGGTGGCAGAACAGAGACCCACAGGCCAAGCCCTACTGCTGTGGCACTATCCCCGGCCCGGAGGCTGATGCGGGTGCAAGGAGGAAGGCCGCTTGTGCCACAGCCACTGGGTGTCAGTGCAGACCCACCCAGCCTGCTCAGCACAAAGCCAGCCCTCGATGCCTGTGATGAGGAGCGGGGGGAGTGGTCGGCCTGTCTCACCCAAGCCCAGGGCTCAGATGTCTGTCTGTCCCTCCCCAGACCACTGCACGATGCGGGCTGAAGGGTGCTCCTCCAGCTAAAGGCAGGGTGGTTTGAGAGGGAGTTGTAGAAGAGAAGTGCTGTTATCTTGAGCTCCTATGCTGTCTTGCTGCACCTGAATCACATCCAGGGGTCAAAGGTACATGGCTCTGGGGGATGTCCAGGAATGGCTTTGCTTGGGCTTTGGGCTTTGCTGGCCCAAAGGAGTCAATACCCTGTGCAGGACTGGCCATCACAGCAGCACTGAGCGGTGCCTCGTGCCTTGTCTGCCGGGGACAACGCTGGACTGCTACAAGGTCTCTCAATAGTACTGAAGTGCTGGGGAGGAATTGGTGGGCATAGTCCCATAGAAGTGAGGTGTGAAAAAGGAGAAAGTGTGATATTTTTTCTTCTTTTCAGAGGCACGTTTCTAACTGGGTGCTGGGATGTCAAAGAAGAGGGCTTCTTGGCTGCTTTTGCTTCAGGATGAAGTGAATCTCAGTACACAGCAAGGTCTCAAGAGGAGAAGCTGCTAAATTAGATGCCTACCAGGTTGTGTTTAAACCATAACACAACCAGGTTCTGGCACTTATGACAAAAAACATAGGAAAAATGTGACCCCAAAGACAGGGGAAAGCCAGTGCGCATGGGAGGACATAGTTCTGGACAGCTCAACTTGTAGGCATGAAGTCAATGTAACACGAAAGGAGAAAATGAAGAGCAGTCTGCGTAGCTGAATAAACAAGGCACATTGAAACAGACTGCGAACAAATGCATAAATTCATCTCTAGAAGAGCCAGCAGGCTGAAGAAACCACGTGAGCTGCAGTACGGATGGAAGCGCTCAAAGGGAATAGGCTGTAAGAAGAGAGCCAGAGAAACCCACCTCCATCGCACTGAACATCCTCAGGGGGAGCTGCAGGGAAAGGGCGAAGCCTGTCAGCAAGAAACTACACGTGGTGGCTGCAAGAGAGGAAGGCTAGCTGTGGGCTGGGGACTGCACAGAGTACTCTGACAGCTCTGAGAAATCATCACAGGGTGGCACGACCTCAGAGCAGAGAGATGGCCGGAGGTGACAGGTGGCCCAGCAGAGCTGCAGGCCTTGCTGGCACTTGAGGGCTGTCTGAATGTTTGGAGGTTGTCACTGCAGCAGGCTGCCGTGGTCTGAGCAGAGAAGTGCCACGTGCCTCCTGGAGGACACAGAGCATCCCCAAAAGCCTGGAGTGCCATTGAAGCACCACGTGGATAGGTGGGGATATTAACCGAGACTGAGAAGCAGAGGGTAAAAGTCAGCTGCTGGGGAGCCCCTGCAAGAGGGTTTGAGGTCCTTGGGAGCAGTCAGCTGCTTGTGGGGAGAGGTAGCGGCGATACCCAGCTGAGATCAAAACACAGTGGGTGGAGATGCTGAGGTAAGGCCAGGCCAGCACAGCCACCACGGCTCCTGCCTCAGACCTGACTTTCCACATTCACCCGCAGAACAGCATCCCTCCTCCAACTGCATTTCCTCAGAAGCCCCTGTTGAGACCCCTTAGCAAATGCTCTCACAGAGCCAGGGCTGTCTTGGATGAAGGGGAAGGCTGTCATTATGGGCTGCTCAGAGGGAAGGCAGGCTGTGAAGCAGCTGCTCTGACAGCAGGACGGCAGGTGTGCGGAGCGCTGTGCCCTGGGCTGTTGGTCGGGTACAGAGATGGACTGGGGAAGGGAGGTAGGAAAGTTGTGTTAAGGCACAGATTGATTTGCTGGTCAAACCGAAAGCTGACGTGAGTATCTGCGTATTACTAAGAGGCCCGAGGCTTAACTGCGGATTAAACGCCAAATTTACAAACGCAAGTGAAAAGAAAAGATCCAGGAGGACGTTGGCAATCAGGAAAGCGACCCTGAAATCCTTATGGATAACAGAGAACGTCGGCGCTGCGCTCGAGACCCACAGCGGCACACAGACCTGGCCGAGGGCCGGAGCCCCTTCCCGCAGCCCCGCGCACCCCCCGCCCAGGCCCGCAGGCCCCGTTGCCACGGCAACCCCGCCAACCGGCCGCGCGCCCGGCCGCGCCCCTTGGCGGGCTCGCGCAGGCAGACTCGGGAAGAGGGGCTGCTGCGCGTTAAAGGGCTCGCGTCCACGCCCCCCCTTCTGGCAGCGCCGTTCCCATTGGCCGAGCCCTCCCCGGGCGCCGAGTCCTTTCTGCTTTCGATTGGCTACCGCTCTCCGCGGCCTACCCCTTCGCCGTTCCGATTGGCAGGCGCCGCCCGAAGCTCCCTCCCCGGGCCTCTCCCTTTCCCCTTCTCCCATTGGCCGTCCTCCCGCCGCAAGGCCGCGCCCCTCCGGCCGCGCTCCGATTGGCCGCGGGTCCGTCCGCCGCCGCCCTGCCGCCTTCTGGTTGGCGCTGCGGGGTCGCCGCGTCCCGCCCCGCTCCGCGGGCGCGCGCTGAGGCGGAGGCCGGCGCTGAGGGGTCGGCCCCAGCGCCACCGGCGGCAGCGGGATGGCGGCGGCGGCGGCGGTCGGCGCGTTGGGCTCGGGCCCCGCCGCGGGGCCCCCGGCGGCCGGTGGTGGGGCGACGGCGGCGGCTGCGGTCGCGGCAATGGCGGCGGCCGGTCCCGGTCCGGTGCCGGTGCCTATGAACCTCTTCGCGACGTGGGAGATCGACCGCTCGGCGCCCAGCTGCGTGCCCAGGTGAGCCGGGCGGAGCCCGCCGCCGGAGGGCGCGGGGCGCGGAGCGGGGCGGGGGCTCCGGAGGCGGCACCTCGGGGGCCCGGAACCGGGCAGTCGTCGCAGGCCGCGATAGGAGGCCGAGGGGCTCCGAGGCGACACCGTGGGCCGCTCCGTCACGGAGCCTCGCGCCGAGGGGCGGGGGGAGAAGGACTTGGGATCCATCCGGGCGCGGCGTCTGCAAGGGGCGTATTCCGGCGCCGCACAAAGAGGGAAGAAGTCATGGTTGCCGCGGGGTGTGAGAGCGGCGGTCCTGGAGGGGGGGAAGAAGGGCTCCGGGAGGCTTCGTCGCGAGGAGCGGCCGTGCCCTGGGGTTGCTCCCGCCGGTGCCGTGCCGCCGCCTGGATCGCCACACTTGTCGGCGGAGCGCAGGGCCGCCGTGCCGCTGTGTGGAGCGGGACGCGGCCGGGCATCGTCTGCCTGCGGGCTGGGTGCAACCGAGGGCGGGCGGTGAGCGGCAGGTCGGCTTCCCGCAGAGTGGAGCTGCGGTACGGAGCGGTGAGTCGAAGCACGTGGACGCGCGGTGTTCGGCGGTGTTGGAGAGAGGAGGAGCTGTGAGGACAAGTGGAACGTGCGGGAATAGCGCGGCTGCATTTTGCTGTGGGCGGTGGGATGCTGGTGAGTGAGTAGAAGGGGTGTGTCCCCTGTGTGGAAGTTGGAAGGAGCTGCTCTTGGGGGGATCGAGGAGCGCACCCCTTCACAAGGATTGCTCCCGACGGTGTCTCGGTTGCTGTGAGGAGCAGCTATCAGCTCCGGTTTGGAGGAAACTTCTGTAAAGTTATGCCGGAGTGACATTTCTGGAACATCTCCAAATGCAGCACTTGTTGGCGTGGGTTCAGAGGAGGACTAAGAGGGTGAGGAAGGGTCTGGAGAACGAGGTGTGTGAGAAGCACTGAGGGCCCTGGGTTTGCTCAGAGCAGAGGAGCGGAGGGGAGGCCTGATGGCAGCTGCAGCTCTCCAGGGAGCGGAGGGCAGCGCTGAGCTCTGCTTTCTGTACAGCGACAGGGCTGAGGGAACGGCATGGAGCTGCGTCAGGGGAGGGCAGGTGGGGGTGAGGGAAAGGCTGTGCCCCAGAGGGCGGTGGGCACGGCACAGGCTGCCCAGGGCAGTGGGCACGGCCCCGATGCCGGAGCTCAGGGAGCGCTGGGACACCACTGACCCTGGGGCTGGGGTGCTGTGTGGGGCCGGGGGTTGGGCTCGGTGATCCTCGGGGGTCCCTTCCAGCTTTGGAGGTTCCCTGTTTCTGTTATTCTGTGGGAAGTAATTGATGGAAGCTGGCTCCCTTCAGAGGCCTAAGCTCCAGCATGGCATGCAGCAGCACCTGTGGAACCAGCAGGGTTTGGAGAAGTCCCTTCAGGCCCTGTGAGCAGTGTGGGGCTGCTGCTGCTGTGTTCCCTCATGGTCTGTGGCCTGAGCTTTCCTGAATGAGCAGATTGTAGGGAAGCTCCTTCTATGTGGGTGGGTGGCTGTGAAACAAAAGGAAGACCCAGCCCCACATCTGAGCTGGGTTAATGGTGACCTTGCGTGCCATGCTCGCTGATGGCTCACCCATGTTTTCACTCTGGTCTGCTTGTGTAATTCATTAGTTTTGATGTGATGTTCTTCCAGGCAGAAACTTCACTGTGTTGTCCCATTGCCCAGCACGGGCAGTCTCTGGTCTGTACTGTTCTTTGGGAGTGGTAGTGGTGGCAAAACAATATCCATTCAAGGGTAATAATCCTTCTCCCTTGGGCTTTTCTGTCTGTTATGCATGAGTAGCCTTGATTTTCGCAGCCCTGTGTGTATCTAAGCAAAGGAGAGCTTTGTGCTGATTTTTATGCTGCACGATATGCTTTGCTGTTTTTCTGGACTGGATATAAGTTGTTGCTGTTGCTGCGCTCCATCCTAAGTATTTAATTTCCACAGTTGCCACTGGATCAGCCTTTGTGGGGCTGTGCTGTTTGGCTGTTAATGCAGGACTGTCAAAGGGTTGCATCTGAGCCTTGAGGATTTCAGAGAGGCAATCCGAACTGGTAGGGATTGGCACCACGAGGTGTAAGCCTGGACCTACCAAAATTGCTCAGTGCTCTGACTGCAGGACTTGCAGTGTGTTTTAGGAGGATCTTGGTTCCATAAGGTGAACCGTAGGATGTAATGGAAGTCTTTTCTGCTGGATCTCTTATGTGCCAGTGAACAAAGTTACCATTTAGTTTGGGGTTTCGTTGGTGAGTTGCCTTGCTCTCCAAGCAGGGGTATTTTGGCCTTTCTTGTACCACTGAAGGGCTGTAGCCAGTCTTTGCTGTACATAAAATGCAAGAAATGAACCAGGACTTTGCCAAAGTGAAATGTCTGTCTGCATCAAAACAGTTACTGTGCTTTCATTGTTTCATGTGCTGATCAGCTAGTACATTTGGAAAAAAAATGTGTGAAAGGACTTTGTGCAAAGATGCTTTGAGTCTTGTTCTTTCTAAATAGTGGTTAATAGGACTGCTCTTCCTTTTATCCCCTTTAGTATCTGAGAGCCCAGAAGTGCACGTTCCTAGGGAATTAGGAAACAAGATAAGGCTGCCTGTTGGTGTTTGTTCTTGCTCCTTTTCCATGACACAGCTGCTGTGTTCAGTGTTATGTGGATGTTGTTTCAGTGATAAGTCATCGCGTTTCTAATCGGAGGTAAGAGCTACAAGTCTTGTTTTGACTAATGCATTAGTGTTGCCGAGCTCAGATTGCAAAGGCAGATTCTACCTGTGCTGACTGTGCTGTGAATGGTGCTAGGAGGGCACAGGTATGTTGCTTTTAGTCTGGAATGCCTCCTGGTTTGGTACAACATTAGTTCAACCCAGCCAGCCTTGCTGCCACCTTCACAGTGTGCTCAGATAGTTGGAAGAGCCTGGACCTGGAGAAGCACACTGATTAGGAGAAGCAGTGGCTTGGATTGATTCTGTGAGACGTATTGCAGAAGATGCTCTGAATTCTCTTTCATTAAAACTTGCACGTGCATGTTTTGGAAAGTTGTGGCGTTGTCTTGGAAGGACAGTGATCTCTGCGAGTGCAACTGGAGATAGGCACAGGCTGCAGTGATCTTTCCAAGTGCTGAGAGTCACACATCCCCCTCACTTGCATGGCTCTGAGGTCCTGTTGGACACCTTGCCATGGGAGATGGGTGTGTTTCCTGTGTGCTGCTGGCCACTGGCTTCTCTTTGCCCAAAGCACAAAAGCCTTGCTGCCAGCCCTAGTGTTCCTTTAGGGAATGATCTCACTCCAGCTGGAATAACAAGCATTTGCCTGTGATGTTCTTGGGCAGTTTTGCTGGGTAAATTGAGGATTTTCATGGTGAACTTCCAACCCTGGGGAAAGCTGCTGTCTGGGTAAGCTACACCCCTGGGAGCGTTAAGTGGTTCCGGATCACTCCTTACAAAGGCACCAGGATGCCAGGGCAGCACGGCACAGCTCTGGGCAGGGAGAGCTTGGGAGAGGCCACGGATCTGTGCAAGGAAGGAGTCTCTTGTAACTGGTGCTGTTTGCCATGTTTGAATTACGATTTCCTCTTAGTCCTATATAGAAAACAAAATGTTCTAAACGGCCGTCTGATTGCTTATTATTCTTAATACTGTGGGTTTGGCTGTGAGCCTGCAAATATGTCTGAAATGCTGTCCACTGTCTGTCACTGCCTGTGCCTTGTCCGTCACTGAGCTCTCTTGGGGTTTCTGCTCTGTGCTGTGCTTCCCGTCTGTGTGTATGCTAATTGGGCTGCTGCCTGCTACTCCATCTTTCTGCTCATTAGTGGAACCCGGGACGAGCATCCCCTGCCAGGATGATTGATTGGGGTTGGGAGGGGGGGGGGGGAAATGTGTGTTCTCCTTTCAGAATAATAATCTCGCCTTTCCTGAAGGCTTCGTGTTATTTGAAGTACCTGCTGTGCTGCCTCCCAGCTTTGCTCACCGGGGTTTCATTGACCAGGCTGCGTTAGCTCTGTTATCTGGCTGCTCATCAGATACGTTGTGCTGTGTTCCTATTGCGCCGGTAGGCACCGAGCGCTCGTTCCGCTTCCTCTGGCGAATGCAGGTATTTGTGATCCCCAGCAGCTGCACAATACGCACCCTCCTCCGAGGTGGAGATCACCTTTCTCCCTGGGAGCTGTGGGGTGCTTTGGTGTGTTCCTGTGCAGTGTGGGATGGTCCTAGATGAGATGGAACACGTGTCTGCTGTCAACTTGACAAGTCACTTCCCAAAAAGAGCCGGAGGTGAAAACCATCCCTTGTTTGATATTGTCCCAGCTGAGCACATCAGTGCCGTAGTCTGAGCACCTCAAGTTCTTCTCTTTCAGCACCCCGGGTGATAGGGGAGCTTTTTGAACTGCATCAAAGCTGTTTTCTCTGTGCATTTTTTCTTTTCTTCTGCTCACTGGCAGTGGATGAGATTAAGGGGAGACGCAGCCTTTCAGGTACCTCAGCACATCACAGCCGTGGTTCTGGAGACCACTCCCTGCTCTGCAGTGTGATTCATCCTCTGTGCACACAGCCCAAAATTACATGGTGTTTTCTTGCAGGCCTGTTGCGATGCAATCACTGTTATGATTTGCTGCCCATTGTCATCTCTCAGGAGTTTGCTATTCCTCCCATCTCACCGTCTAACCTAACATGGGATTCTGCTCAGTAAATGAAAACTGTTGTGTTCTGGTTTTCCTGAGTCCTCTTTGTTGCCTTCTTTGTGCTGACTTTTTTTTTACACTTTCACTGCATGTCCTTCTTACCCTGTTTCTTGTTCCAGAGTGTCTCAAGTGACGTGAGGGATCCAAAGCCAGTGTACATGGGATAGTTGCTTGTACAAAAAACACCCAGGTTACATGCTCATCTGTGTATTTAAACTGATTTTCTGTGTCTGTGATAACTGCATTCTCTTCATTACGGGCAGTTTGGGATAATGGCTGAACTCCCTGCTTAGGTTCCATTTTGCATAACTGAAGAAAAATCTGCTACTCATTTTATTGTCCTTTAACACTTTTGTTTACTAGGGAAGAATCAGGATTATAGAATCATAAAGGTTGGAAAACTCCTCCAGGGTCATCAGGTCCAACCATCACCCCATCACAGCCATGCACACTAAACAATGTCCTTCAGTGCCACACTGGGGACATCCAAGGAGACAGGAGGCTGTCCCAAGGGCCGCTGAATGTCCCAGGACTTGGATATCTGAGCAGCTTCAGGGGTGTCCCGGAAGATGTGGGGACAGTGGGACATCCAAGTGGATATGAGGACATTAGAGGAGCCATGGGCAAGCATGAGGAGGTCTGGGACATCTGAGTGTTTGCAGGGACACCTCAAGGGCCACCAGGGATGTCCAAGGAGATATGTGGCCAACCAAGGCCCCCCCAGTGCCTACCTTCACCTGGAGCCGTGCACCCAGCTGCAGAAGTGGGTGTCTGGGGCACAGATGAGGTTGGCACTTTCACTAGTGCAGTGGCCATGCAATCACAGCTTGGGGCTCTTCTCCAGCACCAATCACATTCATCCAAAATGCCTCCCTATTCATCCTGGTGCCTGATTTTCAGTGGAGCTTCAAGTAGTGTCTCTGAATCCATATTATTTACGTCAGCATTTTTAGGTGTACATTATTGATACGTTTCTATAATAGCTCCCTTTCACTTGTTCTGCATTCTTCCTGCATTCCTTTAGCTATCTTCTAGTAGTCTGCTGTGTTTTTACCCCACTTTATTTATACAACTATGTTCATCTCATTGCTCCTTTCCTCAAGGGCCCTGCATGCTCCTGCTGATAATCATGGCACTGTTCTTGCTTCTGTGATTGAGTAGTCCCTAGTTATGTTCTATTTTCCAAGTAGTTGGCTGGTGTTGTCAATTTAGGGGCTACTACTTGTGGCCACACATTATTGTTTGCCTTTTATTTTTCATTCTTTTCTGGTATTCATAGGATGGTTTTTAGTAGCCTTCAGGTTTTCTTTCTCTGGGAGTGAGTTTCAGGCTCTTCCCTGTTTGACTTGCACCTATGTTACAAAGTACTTGTTGCTGCATCTTAGGCACATGCATGTTTTTTCCTCCTGTAGACAAGGCTGCAAGTGTTTTGTTTTTTTTTTTTGTAATCACTTCTTGGTGGTGCTTAATTCATTGACACATTTTATTTTGGCCTGGAGACACTGCAAGCAAACTGTTCAGCAGCAGGCACAGTGCTGGGCTGCTGGTGCTCTAGCTGCATTCGCACTGTGCTCTCAGCTCAGCTGGCAGTGCAGCATCTTTTCCTGAAGGTCTTGGGTTTGGGGACTGCAGTTCTGCTCTGTTTGCAGACAGAAAGCTTTAAAACCTGTTACTTTTGGGGGAAAAAAAAAGAGTGATTTTTAGCCATACAAATGCTACTCCCTTTATCACGTATTGTAGCTGTGCTGAATGTGCTGCACCAGACTTCCACTTTGTTTTTTCTATTTGTCCTGCATCTGCGTTTGGGTAACAACTTCCAAACAGCTGGAAGTTGGAAGTCATGTCCCTTTTTGTTGCCCATAAGAAAACAATGGAAAAGTTGCTGCAACACGCAGCCATACCACTGCCTGATTGTTCAGTGAGCTCTTCCTAATGCTTCATGCAGCAGCAATGAGTTTTGTCATGTGCTTTTTGTTAACCAAGTTACTTATTTGAAATGGAGCAGGAAGATGACCTTGCAGTTGGACGCTGAAGTCAGGCTTGGATACAGATCTGCAGGAAGGTTTGGGAGCCCTGTGTGGACTGCCTGCTGAGATTTTAAGCTCCATTTGTGCTGAGGAAAGACGTTGCTCGTGGTAGGGGCAATTAATATCTGCGCAGCGTGCAGTGGAGCGTGAGAGAGGCTAATGGCAGCGTGCTGCATGCGGTGTGCTCTGGGACAGGCTGTCTGGGCACATCGTAGGCCTTCCTCAGGAGATGCCTCTTGACAATGTGCTTATTATCTGGAAATCAGCGTGTGTGACAGGAGGCGCCGGGAGGCTGCATGGCCCGGTGTGGTGGATGCTGCCTGATGCACTGTAATGAAGCGCTGCCTGCTCCGTAGGGGTTGGCTCTAGGCTCTGGTTAGGAACAGCAAAGGGGAAGCAGAGGTGAAGTGATTCATCCAACAGCTAAGAAGTAGTGGAGAACAGGGATTAAATTTCCCTTCTCTGCCCGAACAAGATCTTAACTCTAAATTACTTCCTTCTGTAAAAGCGGTGCAGCCTGGCGGTAGCAGAGCCTGGGGGACGCAGTTATGTCACTGCAGCTCTCCTGTGCACGTGGCGGGGCGGCAGGGTTCGGGCTGCTTTGCCCTCAATTAATTCTCCTTTTTATTTTTTTCTTTCCAGTCCCCAAATGTTTGGGTGTTGTCAGTAATGGCAAACGAGTCTTAGCCTCACGTAGGAAACTGCTAAAAGCTATGACTGCTGGCCTGGAGCACCTGCAGGGATGGGGCACCCAGAACTTATCTGAAACTGAAGAAAGGGAGAAGGCAGCCTGCAAGGAGTTGATACAACTGCAGGAAAGGGGGTGGGAGGGAGCGTTGTATTTTCAGGCTAAGCTGTTTCATGCCTAGCAGTAGTTTAAGCACAATTTGAGTGGATATTTTTTTTTTCCCCAGTGATGCATCTGTGTGGGTATTTAATGTGAAAGGATGCGGAGTGATGGGAGAATGGTTCCAAGGCACCCGGTTTCATTCATCCTTTGTGCAGCAAAGCGTGCTCGCTCTGCACGCAGAGGTAGAGGTGCCTGCAAGCCAGCGGGGTGAGAAGTGTCAGCTCTGTGCAGGCAGAGCAAGCAGCCCTAAGCACTGCTCTTAGGCAGCCGGGGGGAGGGCTTTAACACCTCCCTCGCCTGCCTCATCATTTCTGCCTGTTCAGAGCCCGGCCGAGAGGAGGGAAAGGAAATCTCTTAACCTTATTATTGATTGTGAATACAGTAAGCAATCCAATTACCGCCATCCTTTAATCCTGACACCATTGGACCCCAATTAGAAGTCTCGGTTTTGTACCCCTGCAGGCATGGATGTGGTGTCTGAAGGAATCCTCCAAAGCACTCTGTGCCTGGAGGAACTGGGAGGTGTGGGGCTTCGCACCCTGTGCCTGCAGTTTGACAGAGGAGTGTGAGAGCTGCTGGCCCCAAGGTGCTGGCCTCTCTTGTTGAGACCTGAGCAGTTCTTCACAGATCTAACTGGCATTTGGGAGACATTGGGATTTTTTAAGTAGATCCTGATCATTTTATCATCTTGAGAAGAAGAATCTTGAAAAACGTGTTCCAAAGAGCACTTGTGCCACTGTGGCTGTATTTCTCCTCTCTGTAGTCACCAGAGCTGTGAAACCTGGAGAAGGCAGAGCTGTAGACTCTGGTAGCACGTAGCTATGGCAGGGGAGCAGCTCTTAATGGGTGAGAGGCAGGAAAGCAAAAGTTGTTGGGAATGGGATGACAGAAGCAGGCAGCATCTACGCGCAGAAGACTGAGCAGTTAGGTGCTGCCCCTCAGAAGATCTTGTTTCCTCTTCTGAAACATGATGAGGCACTTGTGGCTCATCCTCATGGCGGTGCCAGCACTCCTGTTGACATGAATTTGAATAGACTTGGGGTCCCCAGTGACAAAAGATTAATAACTCTGCTTAATTACAACCTACTTTTTTCACTAATACTGTGAATGTGAATGACTTTTCAAGGAGAGCTGGCTGTGGGATGTGCAGGGGGTTGGAACTCTTTGGAAGAAGGCAACCCTAAGTAGATCAAGGTTTAAAATCCAGGATAGCTTTGATCAAGCCATCTGTTCTAGTAAACGTTGAGAGAAGCTCCATGAGTGGCCAGCCTGGACATCTTTCTATGTAACCTCCTGTATGGAACCTGCCTTTGCTGGAGGTTGGACTTGATGATTTTCAGAGATCCCTTCCAACCCCTATGATTTTGTGAGTGCAGCAGTTGTGATTTCAAGCCAAACAGACTGTGTTGAGTTGAGAAGCACTCGGTGGTGTCCACTGCTGGGGTGGTTACAGGCTCAGCTGTCCAGATGGAGCCGTGTCTACAGAGCATCTTCCTCACAATAACTGGCAGCACTGTGAGAGGTCGTAAAGGGAGATGTGGCGTTAATGTGGTGTTCTGCCAGCAGTAGTTATATGATGGTACAGATGTATGTGATGCATGTGAGGTTTGAGAATTAAATTCCCTTCCAGTGCAGAAATCAATTCAGTCCAATGCAGAGCGAGTACTGCTGACAGAGCTCTAGGAGGAGCCCGAATTGCCAGTAATGCACATTAATTGATGTCTGATGTGGTATCTCTGGCCAAGCAATAGGGTGAAGCCGAGATGGAGTCTCTCAGCTGGTAGTGAGAAAAGGAATCTAAAATAAATAAAATGCTTGGGGAAAAAAAAAATAAGAATCTTCTGGTGATCACGTGAGGGTTTTTAGGACTACCTTTGAGTGCCCCAGCTCTTGGTTCTTGGCTAACTGTATAAAGTGAAGGCACTGGAAGAGAAATAGTTCCTTTCTGGTGTTGAGAGCTCATCTCACGCTGCCTGAAAGGAGACTTTCAAGCCGTTTCTTTCCTCGTTTTGCAGTAGTAATTCTTCCTGCAAGATGTGTGATGCGTGTTC
The DNA here is from genome assembly GCF_019232065.1 of Centrocercus urophasianus. Lineage (NCBI taxonomy): Eukaryota > Metazoa > Chordata > Aves > Galliformes > Phasianidae > Centrocercus > Centrocercus urophasianus. Next base: position 45,197 of record NW_024884562.1, read on the forward strand.
TGCAGAGCATCTGTTGCTCTTCAGAGGTGTAACCGAAATAGGTGTGCTCACACATATACACAAAAACAAATGATCCCCTTTGGCAGGAACACATTGGAAGTGCTTGCATTGTAAAAGACCTTTGAATTTCAGGTCTGAATGAAGTCGTTTTTTCTGACCAAGTCCAAAGCCATTTTGTAACTGTATAAAGTGCAACAGGGACACAAGCCCGTGGGGTTTTCCTAGGATCTGTCTCATACCCAGAGTTCTCAAGCTTTTCTCCTTTTCCTAAACATGCAGGTTGTGTAATGGGCAGGAGATGCTGAGTGGCAGCCAGCCATTTGCACTCACCGTTTCTCTTCCCTCTATATTTGCAGGTTTTGCACTACCTGGAGATTTCCTATATTTCAGCCTTGCTGTTTGGGATTAGATAAAACGGGTAAAGAGGGAGGGAGTCTGTTTTATGCCTAGTGATGTTCTTGTGCATGGACAGGCTGTGGTGTCTGGGAGGAGAAGCTACTGAGCAAACTGCTCACTGAGTAGGTCTGTGGATGGCATCATGGAGCAGCTGGTAGGAAGGTGGTAGTAAAGCGCTCAGGTGAGTAAGAAATAAAGTTGTGGGGAGTTTTTCAGGCCTGGGAGTGTGTAAGAGGTTGGCTGTGACTGGCTAAAAGAGCTTTTCAGGAAGCCTTCTGTTGCACTTAAAGCTGTGTGTACAGCCACTGCCAATCATAGATCTCCTGACGATGGTTTTAATGTGCTGTCTGAACATCTACAGCCAGAGACACAAAGGTTTGCTGAGTTTTCACCCCATTAATAACGAGTTGCTCGTGTGGAAGGCAGACACACAGAAAATTCACCTAAGCTGGATGCTTCCTTCCCTGCTGTGCCTTGGTGAATGAAGCTCGTGAGCCCTCTTGCAATAAAAATGCAAGCCCACAGTGAGTGCCCTCTAAATATATCTGCTCAAGCATGGCTGCTTTTTTCTTCTCTAGCGGAGAGACATCAGGGCCTAGAAAAACATCTTGCTCTTCCACGTGGGCACACCTGAAAGCAGGAGCATTTAGAATTGCTGGGGGCTCGTGGGGCAGCTCTCTTTCCCACCCACGTTTCTTTCCCATCTTCTCAGAAGTCGATGTGTGCTTTCCGTTGTGTTGTCAGTGGGAGGTTTCCTTTAAAGCTTTGTGATTCTTAACGCAGACTTTGGCTTCTTTTTGCTTTGCCTGCTGAGGTATGCTTTGGGGGAATGTCATCCTCTGAATGTCAAGCCTGGTAGCGTTCCTGTCCTTGAGAGTCATGATGATTTGAAGGCATGTGCAGCTTTTGCTCTGAAGGAAGGTGTCTAGAACAATCAGGAATTTTCCATCAGGACAAGCTGTGTGTTTCCCAGGGACTGCAGCCTGTAGGTGAAAGGGATGAGGTGCTCGTAAAACGTGGCTCTCCAAATCCAGTCTCCATGCTGTGAGTGTCTGGGCTCCATCCTGTGAAGACAATGCAATGTAAGCTCCTGCTCCTGATGGCAGGCAGCCTGCGGTCACTGCTCCAGAGCATAACAAACTTGATGAGTGTTGGCTCGTTCCTCGGACACCTACTTTAAAGCAAGTCTGAGAAAGCTGAGCTTTGAGGTGTGCAGCAAGGTTTTTTTTTTCTCTCCTGTCCTTTGGGATGTATTTCAAGCTGTTTCTCAATGGCTGTTGGCAGGCTTCCAGTCTTGCTGCCTTGCTGAATCACCTGTAGTGTGAGTAGTTTAGTAACACATGAGAATTACGGAAAGCATAAGGTGGTGTGAAGGCAGCGTGTAAAATACACTGTTGTGCCCAGGGAACACAGATGGGAAAGCCTGAAAGTGGTGTTTGGGGTGACTTATTAGGATGAGGTGGTGTGAAAACCCAGCACTCTCAGCAGCTGACATCCCCAGCAGGATCCTCAGCAGGCTGGTAGGAGTTGTTTGCTCTCCAGCCCAAAGGAGAGAAGAGCAGCGTGGCTGAAAAGCCTCCCTGTTGTTGTAGGTGGGATTCCAAAGCCAGCAGCAGCTCTGCCAGCAGGCAGAAAGACACTTGGATGAAAATCTGCTTTGAAACAGAGCTCGTGCTTACAGTGGCAATGGGAGCTGGCAGTCCTTTGGGCAGGTACTACAGTATCAGGTCTGTAGGTTCAGGTAATTGAGTGATGGAGCCATGGAAGAGAAGATAGGGAAGGGAAGAGCCAACCAGGGGACCAAGCAGCAAGCTCCTGTAGTGGGAGATGGCTGCAGGCAGCTTCTGCAGGTGCTGGTAGGCAGCAGGACCCCAGCGTCTGCTCATGGGGGCTGGTTTTAGCTTGGGTATGCAGGTAAACTGCCTCTAGCTTCTGCACATAGCTACGAGAGTCACGTTTGTGAGAAACTGCTCTGCAGCAGTAACTAAGTATCCTTGCTTTCTCGGAATGACCTTGCTTCTGATACACAATGCTTTATTGTCCTGTTGTAGGCGAGGCCATGGTATCTTTCATCTCATGCAAGACAAGCAGCTGGGCCACCCAACCCAAAGCTGTTGTGTGAGTGCTCATGGCAGCACAGCCAGTGCTGTCAGCTGACATCGTGGTAGCAGATTGCAGGACTCAGCACAGGACAAAACATGGAATGCAAGTACTCAAATCAAGCCAGCAGTGCTATTGTGATGGGGCTGCGTTCACACTATGGTGTGATGAAGGAGAAAAAGATTTGAGTATCCCCAGAGTGGCTAATTGCAGTAGCCTCACTTTGGCTGGAAGCCGTGCCGAGCCATCTCGATGCTGGTCTGAAAAGAGACAAATAGCTGTTTTGTGAGGTTTGTTCTTTGCTGGATTGGCAGCTTGAGTCAGTTCATCATGTGTTCAAACACATGGTGGTGACGGGGAGCTGCGGGGAGCTGGGAACAAGGCACAGGCTTCTGGTGGAGGAGGATGATGATGGCCAGGTGCACTGCTTTCCCTGGCTGTGCCCTCTGAAAAAGCCATGCCTGTGTCACTGAAGAGCTGGGGCGGTGTTTGATTCCTGTGAACATCTCTTACGAGGGCCTGCGTAAGAACTCATCCTTCCTGATTGTGTGTGAGGCTGTTACAGAATTTCCTGGGCACGGAGTGTTTTAGGCCCATGAAATACCTGGGGCTCCGTTCAGCAGGAGAGCGACCACGCGTTACAAGGGATTAAACATCAGTCAAGAGTGTGGCTCCCAGCCAGAGGTGAGTGCTGGGCAGGTCAGCAGTTGTGCTCAGACACCAGCTTAATCAAAAGCCATGCAAAACCAAGAATAACTGCCAGAAAGAGCTAACAAATAACTCCTGAGATGTGCAAATACCCCTGAAATCACGGTGTCGAGCTGTGCTGTTGCAGAGGGAGGCCAAAGCAGTGCTGACAGAAGTGCAAATGGTGGCTGAGTCTCACGTTTCAGCTTGTCTCTGGAATTGCTGGAATCATTTGTACTTTCTACGTGGCAATTAGGAGTGATCTGAGGGACTGACAGGAGCCATTGCAGTAAGCCTGCTAACTCCTGCTAATGCCGTAAGCCAAGGGGATTGGAGTGTTGTATGGCTGAGGCTTAAGCCAGGTGTTTAACATCAGGTGCTCAAGTTCAGGCTCTGAGAGCTGATGTAAACAAAAAGGAAGGGAAAATACCTGGTTTTCTATCAGGGATTTTGGAAAATGCTGGAAGACTGCTGTGCCCTGAATTGCTGTCAGCCCTCATAAAGTGGTTCTGAGCATTACTCACTCCACTGAGTCTCGTGTTACATTTTTATTGTCTGTTGTGCTTGGGAAGGCTGGGCAGAGAACAAGCTGGCTGCATTGCACGCAGTGTGTGTGCTGCTCTGGAAGAGGCGTGTGCAGTCCTCAGATGGGAAAACCTGTGGGAAGAATGCATCCTGATGGCTGTGTGGGGTCTGCCCGATGGTGCCTTCGCAGCCTGGCTTTGCTGGGTGCTGACATCCCAGCTGCTCTGGTGTCCCTTGGAGAGCCCCCATGCATACAGTTGAGCTTGGTTGGGCTTTTCTATGCCTGCAATTCCATAAGCAGGGTAACTGGCTGCCATCCAGCTGCCGGAAGGGCTCTTTCTGAATTTTCTGAGCGTGGTGGTCTCTGGTGGCGTGGGTTTGCAGAGTTGCTGTGGCAACCCACATCGGTTCCCCCAAGCCCCAGCCTGGTTCCCAGCTTCCCAATTAGCCTGGCTATTCATCCTGCTGTGTGAGATGGAGCAGCCCCTGAAGGGCAGGAAGCCTGTCTTCCCCAGGGGCTGCAGGGCCTTCCCCCAGCTGCCTCCCTGCTGCTCCTGCCTGCTCCCCCCTGCCACAGCAAAAGGTTCAGTGCATTTAGGTCAGAGTGAGCTAAGCCACAGTTTAAATCAAGCTTTTTGGAAGTAATTTGCCGTTTTCATTTAGGTGGAAAACAAACCCAAAAACATTGGTAACTTGAGCAGAAGCACAGCTCTTAACACAGCACTCACTGCAAGGCAGCTGGTTCCTCTGAAGTTTGTTTGAGTGGAATACTTCAAACAGGGCCTTGAGCTGAGCCCTCGTAGGCAGAATATTTAGAGGTAATTTAGGACCTGGTGCTTTCCAACAGAGGCACTCCCTGGGATGTGCAGCCAGTGCATGTCTGTCCTGTTCCCCCCATCCTGGCTCCGCGTGCTCCCCAGTTAGCTCCTGAAGCCCCAGTGCCTTCTCATGAGGATGCTTTTAGAGTGTGTCTCTCTCTGAGTGTTACAATGGGAGTCATCATGGGAGAAAATGGAATGTCTCCTAACTGATAACTAACTGGTAAATTAAATGCCAAGCATGCTGTAAAACAGGGGCATTAAGGATTGAAGAGAGGTAGCGGTATCTTTTTGTTTCTTTTAGACTGAATTTTAAACACGTCCATGTTGTTAGGCATTGTGAGGTATTACGTACACATCTGGACTGAAATTTTCTCGCTTTCCATTCAGGATTTTGATCCTTGTTTTTCTTGTGAGGTGCCTAGCACTAAGCACATAATATTTAGGGCAAGCTGAGCATACAGTGTTCTTCAAAAGCTATTAAAATCTTTATTTTTCAGTCCAGCAAGTTCTGCGTCAAGAGTCCCTGGTTACTGTTGGACATGCAGAGTTATTCCTCCTGAGTACCTGAACAAGTAACTGTGATGGAGCTAATCATGGTCACAGCCATGAGTCTTTCTGGCTGGGAGGAAAGCCAGCCTCAGCATCTGTACCCTCAACAACCTTATTTGTGTCAGATCAGCTCAGCTCTGTTTGAAGGTGTGCTGGGAGGTGCTTCCTTACAGCATACCTGTTTTTCCAGGCCTCAAGAGCTGCCAGGTGGAAGTGTGTGCCCGATGGCTTCATGGTGCATGGTGACTGCACCAGTTGTCTTTTTGACACCATCCAAGCCTCACAGTTTGCTGACAGGGACTTTTGGCTTACTGCTGTTCACTGGCTGGACCCTGCAGGCATCTTAAGTATTGTGTGTGGATGATAAGAAAACAACAGAGAAGCAAATATGCAGTCAGGGCTTGAATTCTTGCAGAGCTCTTAGTGATCTCACAAGGCACAGGAGTGGAGGTGCCTTGTAATGCCTGTGTGAAGTGTTCCAGTATGCCAGGCACCTGGAGCCTGGGTGCTGCAGGGGTTGTGCAGGGGTAGAGAAGAGCAGTTTGCTGAAGGCTAGCACAGGTTGTGAGCTTCAGTCTGGGCACATGAGTGTGTGTGCCATGTAGGTAACTGTGTGAGCTCTTGGGTTTCAGATTTGGGTTTGCAGCGCATCATGTCCATTCCTTGCCTTCCATGGGGGTGACTGGGAGTCTGACTGAAGTAAGGGTTGGAGTGGTGCTGGGTACGAAATTGCTGTAACTTGTTCCTACTTCTGCTATTTCAGAAAGTGCTCTCAAATATTTGTGTAACATCTCATTGCGTTTTCCTGCTGGCTTGCCAGGGCTGGTTGCCTTAGACACCAGGGCTCTGGTAACTAGGACAACAAGATCGAGCAGGCAAAGGTAGAAATAATGGTAATAACTTTCTCAACTCCTGAAATAGGCTTGTATGAACTGACACCACGCATGGGGTGACTGCTAGCAGCTTGTTCTCCATTGCTGACTGCTAACCTCGGGTCCTGCCACTGGAAGTGAGCCTGCCAGGCACATGTGGATGGGCTGACCGCTCCTCTCCACACTGAATGCTGGGGCTGGAGAGGAGTCCAGGAGGTGCTTAAGGCATTGGCTTTCTGCAGTCCAGCACCCCTCACCAAGACTCCCTTCTCTGCCCCCATATGAATTCGGTATTGTCAGGCAGTGTACAGAAGGAGGGACTGTCTCCTTGGGAGTGGTGGGCTTGGGAAGTGTACCACGTCTGCCCTTGGTTCAGCTCCCAAAAAGGGAAATACTTTTGGCTTCTTTGCTCACCTGGTAAGGATTAAAAGAAATTCCATTGCCAGCTGTGCTTGGTCAAAACCGTCTGCAAGAAACCTGCTTCTGATGTCTTGGTTGGCTGCACGTGTAGAGGTGGGGTCAGAAGTGTCAGCACCAAAGTGACTGAGCTGTTTCTGTGCTGGTCATGGTATCCAGCGAGAGGCTGAACTCTGCCCGGGGTATCCATGCAGCCTAATGAAAAGCTTAAGTTAAAGATCTGAGCCTGAAAAATAACTGCTCTGATGGGCTCCAGGCATCCCGTTGACAGATAGTACCTAGGCTGGGCCTATGGAACACGCTTCTGCTGTGGGTGTTGTCTCCCAGTTTAAGCAAGTATCTCAGTTTAAGAGCAGTGCTTTCTGTTTTTGAGAGTGATTTGTTTGTTTCCTGCCTTTTCTGCAAGATCCCGTTTGCTGGCTGTGCACGTGGGGCATGTACATAGGGTCTGTGACAGGCTGCACTGGTGAGGAGCAGCCAGGCTGTGGTAGGAGCTGTAAATGCTCACGCAGTAAAGAAGTGGTTGGGCAATATCTCACAGTAATGAGTTGGGTTTTTTTTTTTATGGACCACAAGGATCGCAGTCATCAACATGAAGAGATGTACTTTAATTGTGCATGTTGACTACTGTGTTTCATTCAGGTGGCCTGGGGCTAGCCTTCCTAGGGCCTGGCTGTCAGGCTGTCACCTTGTACCAGTGCCGTGGTGGTTGAGCAGCCTTGCTACAGGCCGGGAGCTTGAGGGAAGCCATGGCCCCAAGAGCTGAGCAGCCTTCTGGAGGAAGTTCTCAGAGGGGCATCTTCTGGGTAACAGGATGTGACAGAAGGCACCAAATGGCTGCAGCACCAACACTGTGGCTTTGTCCTCCTGTGGCCCTGTGACCATCTGATGCTGTGGGAGAGGTGCTGTGCAGTGCGCGCCCCTGTGCACGGCAGCAGTCAAGTGTGCCTGCAGGAGCTCTGGGAGCCTCCTGGAAGGCAGGCAGGCGAGGGTGTCTGGTGTGGCTGTGTGTTCTGGGGAAGCTCTCTCTGTGTGTTCACGCTACTTCCTCCCACGCCTCTGGGAGCTGTATGGGTTCAGTAGCGTGTCTGACACGTTTTAGAGGCTGCCAAGCTCCGTTTGCTCTCTCAAGGCTTGAGAAATGGGATGCTTGAGACAGAGTAACTTCAGTTAATTTAACATCAACGACTGTGTGTTGTTCTCCCTTCCAATGTGATGCAGTAACTCATAGAAGGATTTCAACCTTGAGAATGGATAACCTTGAGAATCGCTGCAAGTCAGGACTGGTTTGCCTTCTCATACCTAGGTGGAAAGGTACAGCAGCTTTGCCATCTTTGCTTTGGTGGACTAGTGGGGATGAGAGCCTCATGCAGACAGGTGGTACCTGGCAAGGGCAGGGTCTGTCAGCAGAGCTGGGGTGCCGCTCAGAGGGGCAGCAGAGCTGTGAGGGGTCTGGAGCACAAGTGTGATGGGGGGCAGCTGAGGAACCGGGGCTGTTCGGTCTGGAGAAGAGGAGGCTCAGGGCAGAGCTATGGCTCTGCAACCCCCTGAAAGGAGGCTGTGTGAGGCGGGGTTGGCCTCTGCTGGCAGGGAACGGCCATAGGACGAGAGGGGATGGCCTCACGTTGTGCCAGGGGAGGTTCGGGTTGGCTGCTAGGAACAATTCCTTCTCCAGAAGTGATTCTGCACTGACACAGCTGCCCAGGGAGCGCTGGGGTCACCTGGAGGAGTCCCAGAGCCGTGGGATGTGGCACTGAGGGACGTGGGCAGTGGGCTGGGATTGGACTTGGTGATCATTGCTAACAATTCTATGAGCATATGATACTGAGAAACACTGTTCCAAGAACAGAAGATTATTTGATAAACGTAGCTTGGGATTTGTGCAAGAGCATCAAAGAAGGTTAGGATGAAAGTAATTCTGTTGCATTTTTAGCCTTGACATTTCAAACCAATGAACTTTATTTTATTGGCACTTGAGACTGGGGAGACTTTAACAAAATGAAGGGGAAAAACTGAGGTCCCAGCTCTGTGACACCGCCTCGATATCTACACAGTCACTGCTTGAGCTAGGGTGGGCCTAAAAACTAGGGGATGGCTGTAGGTCTGTGAGATGTAGTTAATAGGCTGTTTGGATTTCCAAAATGCCTTCAACCAGGTTTCTCGGGAGCTTCTTAGAAAGCTATGCTGCTGCAGAACGAAGGGGAAAGTCCTCACGTGGGTAAATAATGGTTTAAATAAATGACAGGACTGTATAATCAGTTGTCATGGTGAAGTTGTCATGTCAGTTGTCATGTCAGCAGCAAAGATCTGGAAGGGTATGTGTACTCAGGTGCCTGTTTGCTGTAATCCTACATAGAAATCCTCCTTGGAGAAGACTGGTATAGCAGTGCAGAACTCTGACCCCGTGGTGTCTGTCAGGGGCCCATCTCCACACACACTCACACATACATACTCTCACTCTGTGCAGAGCTGTACCTGCCCGAGTTTATTTAGAGAGCATTTGTGACACTATGCTGAAGGCTCAGATGCGGCTTAGATTTGCATTGCAGGGATGCAAGTTGAGCTGTTCAGGCTCAGCCCTCCTTTTTCTTTCTGCCTTGACAGTGTTAAGAATCTAACCCTGTCTCTGTCTGGTGAAATAATGGTTTTGAAGCCCTTGAAACTTTCCAGAGATCAGCACACACATTTAAAGTAGGAGTGTTCCTTCGGGCAGTTTCTGAAGTGAGGGATGATATGAGGCTTCTTCCCTTTCCTTAGAAACTGGAACATCCGTACAGAGTCCTGAGGGAGAGCATCATGCATGTCTTAAGGAGCACGTTTCCATCAGACTGGTGCTGTGCAAGGTACCCTGGCAGCTGAGGCCAAGCTGACCATGTCAGTCTGACCCAGCCACAAGTTTTGATGAGCTCTATGTTTTCTTTGCATTCATGCCATTATGCAGTAACTAGCATTTGATTCTACCCAGACCCCGAGGTGGGCTTATGCTGGTGGCAGGGCTCAGGGACTCCTGGCTCTCCCCATGTAATGCTGCTCCAGGGAAGTACTGCCTGCTCTCTAGGAGCTGCTTGCTGGCACTTGGGAGCTCATTGCCATTCAGGGGAAGTAGCTGAAACTTCTCTGGAAAAAGTAGGTCAGGGAAATGTGCCCATCAGGAATGTCTGGAGGGAGAAAAGGGGATTTGATGAAGGTGATAGCAGCCTAGCACAGTTCAATTCCATCTGTTTCTATTGAAGAGGTTTGTGGCTTTAATGTAAATCAGAAAGGCATCTATAGATATGATATTAGAAAAAAATGATTCTCAGAACAGCGAAGCACTGGCACAGGCTGCCTGGGGAGGTGGTGGGGTCACCATCCCTGGGGTGCTCCAGAGTCATGGGGATGTCCATGTCCCACTGAGGGACGTGGTTAGTAGGGTTAGGTGGGTTGGTGGTTGGGCTAGGGGATCTTAGAGATCTCTTCCAACCTTGAAGATGCTATGATTATATGTAAAAAGCCAGTTCTTGTTAAAGTGGCACCTGAGCTTGAGTCCTAAGTGGGACCCTTGGATCTGGCTCCTCCATGCCCTTGGGCACTGCACTCTCCCTCTCTGCACCCTTGAGACATGCAGCAAGGCAGGGAGCACTGGGGGTCCGTGCTGAACCAGCAGCAGCTTTGCTAAGCTGTGCAGTGTGGTGGGAGGATGAGGCCAATCCTCTTCATCTCTTGCAGTAGCAATGAAAAGAGATGAGTGCAAACAGCTGCATTTTGGCTGGTTGCTTTTTAGCTAGAGGGGATGGTGGTGATGGAAGGATTTCTCTCACTTGCTTTCCAGCACAGCGGTGGAAGAGAGATTTGGTTCACCAGAGTGGTAGCATTGGTTCAGATGAGGCTTAGTGGGAGTTGAACATTGCTGTCCAACTTCTGGCCACCTGGCTGGTTTGCATAGCTCTTGCTTGCACCCCGCATTCTCCCGACAGGAGTGCTTTTGATGCTAATCCAAACGTCTCTGTTTCCTCTTAGCTGAGAGCTCTTCAGACAGGGCTCTTATTTGCCAACAAAATGCTTTGGGGTTTTGTTTATTTGTTTTACAAATAGCTGTGCATGTACGGGAGGGTGGTTGGAGAAGAAACCTCAGAAACAGCAGCAGCCTCTTCTGCTGTAGCAGTTGAGCTGTCCTTGCATCACTCAGGGCTGTCAGCAATGAGGTAGCAACAACCCTTCTCTTCCTCTTTCCAAAGAGGCTCTGTTACTAGTCTTTAGTTATAGGAGTAATACGTGCAGCTTCAGTCTCCTGCTCTGCTGATGACCAAAATCTAAATCAAGAGCACCTTCAAGCACTGTGCTCAGCAGAAAGCATTTCAAGATGGTAGTGCTTCAACAGCTCCTATCATAAAGGCAAGGCCCGGGGGAGGAGGCTTGCTTCAGAAAACTCACCAGGACTTATGCAAAAAAAAATAGATCTCGAGATGCAGCACATGAATACATCTTCGTGTCAATACTTTTGGCAACATGCACTCACCCATGACTTCGGCCAGTGCAGATGGGTGGGCCTCAGGCCTTTTTGAGGGAGGTCAAGATGTTCAAGGCCAGGCTGGATGGGACCCTGGGCAACATGCCTGATATAGTTAGTGGTCAGGAACCCTGCTCACAGCTGGGGAGTTGGATCTTTGAGGTCCCTCCCAACCCAAGCCACTCTATGATTCTTTGATATGATTTTTTTTGTGAATGCTTATTTTAGGAGTCCTTGGAGTCTTGGATGAGAGTTGGATCCTTTGTCCCTTTTGGTGATGGAAAGAGAACCATGCGAGGCTGTTAGGCACCATAAGCTTCCTTCCTCCAGGATGGGCCAGAGGTGGAATATCAGCTGCTAACAGTCATGCTGCTCATTCTGCTGCTGTCAGCAGACTCTGAGGCTCTGCTGCAAGCTTGCATCTGCCCTTCTTGCATTCTGGGGCAACTCAGCTACGTGGAAGAAGCTTTGTGTACCGTCTCACAGAGGCAGGCTGAAGTCAGTAGTCCATTTCTGGGCATCCCTCTACCACCTGCTGTTCAGCAGCATGGGCTCAGAGTGATCAACAAGGTGAAGTGCACCCACTCAGCTGTGAACTCCCAGTGGCCTTTCCTCCAGGGATCCTATGTAATCATAGGGTCACACAGTGTATTCATTTCTAGCTTACTTTTTTAGGAGTGAAGAGTGACTTCTCTTGTGTTTACTAGATGGATAAGTCGCTCACAATTAATCTGCTTTTGTATGAAAATGAGAATTGAGTTTAAATCTCCAAAGTCAGCCCTTTCAGTTGGCTCACTGAGGCTATTTTAGGTATAGTGGATTATAAGAACATTCAACCAAACACGTTTTTCATGGAAAACCCAATTAATTGGATGGAGGATCATTATTCATGAGTAGTCAAACCAATGGATTCTGGTCAGTATTTTCCAGGAGCCTGAAGCTAGCAGATCTTATCTTACATACCCTCTTACTTACTTGGCAGTTCAAAGGGGAAAACCAGCTTTCTGCTCCTTCAAGCTCTGAGTTGGTTTCTTCTGCTTTGCAACTTGCAATTAAAACCAAGTGTTTCATTTCAGTTTGCTTGTGGTATTCTCCATTTATCCAGGGCAGGAGGTGGCTGGTTGGGCTCTCAGCTAACCCTGCTTCCAGATGTCTGCCTTGTGAGTTCCCTCAACTTGCTGCTTTCAGTTCTTTGAAGCTAAGAAGCATTTTACTGCCATTTCTTTTAAATTATTATTACCATTATTATTAGCTGCATAGTAGGATGACTGTTAAAATCTGTGTCTGTTTTACTTAAGTGTATTTCTCTTTTTCCAAAGACTTGAATACAATATCTCCCCTTTTGTGTCCACTCTGAGGAGTGCTGTGTTGGCTCTTGTCTGCACACATCTGGTCTGGAGGAAGGCAGCTGCAGAGGTGATTGAATGGCAGGGATTTCTGCAAACATTCTTGTGCTGAGGATGCAGCATGACAGAACCTGCAGGGCAGCTCAGGACTGCTGAAGCAGGAGGCTCTTGGCCCAGATGATGAATGGTCAGCATTGCACAGGCCCCAGAAAGTGCATCCACCTGGAAAGCACAATGCATCCATGACCAAGGACCCTGTGGACTGAGAAGGGCTGTATGCGTTCTTAACCTGGCCCCATTGTAAAACCCTGGCCTGGAGCAGTGTGCCCTGTGTCAGGCTCAGGTGCTGTCCTTCCAGGACTTGCTGCCTGACTTCTGTTCCTCCTTGGCTTTCCTGGAAGCAGGAGCTCTTGCCCGTGATGGTCCTGCTCTCGCAGGATGCTCTTGCTTCTTCTGATGTGACCTTCTTCCTTCCTTTGATTGTGTTGTGTGTCCTCATCCTGTCCCTGCTGGCATCCTTCATCTCTTCTGATTACAGAGTTGGATGCTGTCTAGAAGCTCTTTTGGCACTGAACCTGGATGCTTGGGTTACGTGGGGCAAAGCAGTAAGATTGTGTGCAGAGGAGACAGAAGTTTTAGATAAGACTCCCAAAATCCCTGTAGCCAGAAAGGCTATTTGCAGAGTATTCAGTTTTGACTAGGACACAATCGGACACATTGTACTTTGTGGCAGTGCTGGAGAGTTAGATTAGTGTTCTGTGTGTGTTTGTTTGTTTTCCATACAGGATTGATGTACTTTGGCTGTTGCAATGTGAAGGATGGCAGGGTTGTGTATGGTCGTGCTGAGGGCAGAGGTAACTCCAGTGGGGTCTGACTAAATGGCCTATACGTGCCTCTCTAATTACCTCTTGATTTTAAGCAGGGATTATTCTTGTAAAGCCTTACTTAAATTTGCCAGGGCAATTTCAATGCATATCAAACTCTTTAAAAGTGTAGGTGACACCGGAGGACATTGGTGGTATTTGCTTCTATGAGCAGGACCAGATTGCTCCCATTCCCTCCACTGAAGACAGCTCCATGACACTGAGATGGTTCTTCCAGACAGTGAGGCCAGGGCTGCAGTGAGAGCTTTGCTAAAGCTGGGCAGCATGGCTTTGGAGCACACTGCACTGACTGTGGGTGCTCCCTAATGGGGAGCTGGTGGGGACTATTGCAGTACATTGGACTGAATATGGGAACCTTGGACACACTGGGCTGCTGGTGCTGTGCAGGAATCAGGGGAAGCATCCTGTGCCTGCAGTGATGGTGGAACTGTTGCTTCTGTGACAGATTGGCCTAAAGGACTGTTCTGACATCTCCTGCCCAGCTGGTTGCCCCTGGCCCTGCCACTGCCAGGGATGAGGTTCACCTTCTAAGGCCAAGTACTCCAAGGGTGTCTGTGGGGTTTGGGCAAAGCAGCTTGTACTTGGGAATCCCTAAAGGATGTGTTTCTGTGACCAGCTTTTTGCCAGGAAGCAGAAGGAGCCCTGCGTGCTTCTTGAAAGGACATCTTCAGATAGAGAAGGCAAACATAGGGTGCTCCTAACAAGCTGTGAATGATTTGGGACCTTGGCTTCTCTGGTCTTGTGTTTTGTTGTGGTTTCTGCACATTGCTATGCATGCCATTGGTAATTTGGCTGGGTTTCATCTTTTAGATGCTTGCCTCTTGGCCCTGGGGTCTGAAGATAGCCTGGTCTCACCAGGCTGTTGTGCTAGCCCTCCCTCCAGGCATGGGGCCATTTGTCTGAACCTTTTGCAGCATTTCTTTGTGAGGAACTGCCAGATATTTCTGAATGAGTTTTTTTCATTTGAGAAGTACCTTCCTGAGATGCCCAGATCCTGGGCCTTTGGTGAGGTCGGCTCCCTTGATGTTGATGACATCCTTGAAATTCTGTCCTTCTCTTCAACATTGTCACCAGCTAGTTTACAGTCATGTGCAGTCTTAATTATTGCCAGCCCTTCTTTGCCACTTTCCTCCATGCTGGATAGGCAGCTCCAGAGCTGCCTCTTCTGACTGTTTTCAAAACTCTCCAGTATTTGGCCTTGAACTAGCTTTTATTTCTTTTATACGTTCCCATTCACAGTTTGATCAGTGAACCAAAACAAGTCACGTTTTTGTCCCTTCTACTTCACTTGGCTGGTACTGTCTTATGAAGGTACAGGTGGGTGCCAGACTTCAAACTGGCCAAAAAGAAAAGGTTTGAAGCAGAACCAGTGGGAGAAACCTTAAACAAAGGCTGAGTACATCTGGGAAGGCAGCAGAGCAGCTTTGTTACAATAGCAGCACTCCAGCTGGTGCAGTTATCAGGGACAGTAGTACTAGCCCGTGATGATTTGTTAGGGCATTTCTCTGCTGCTGACTTTTCCTAGCACAGAGCAGCGTGACCAGACTGTAAAATGGTATTGTGAGCTGCCAGCTTTGTGTCTGACTTGAATCAGATTGAATGTTAGCAGGCAAAGAACTTTGTTGGGAAACATGCAGTACCCATTAGTGCTTTTGTCTTCACACTTAGCCCTGAGGAAGAGAATGATTTTGCATATCATGTTAGATATTGAGAATCTTGTGCCTTCTGGGCAACATCAGCAGATGCATCACTTGGCTGTGCTGCATCCTCCTTCACACCTGGCTGCCCCACACACAGGTAGCACACAGCTCTGAGCCTCTGGGTGGCAGCCCATGCAGCTTTGGAATGCATTGAGTGGAGCAGCTGGATGCAGTGTGCTCAAGGGCAAACCACTGACCAACCCAGAGCTGATGAGAGATTAAAGAGTTAGGCACACTTCCAAGGGCTGATTGAGGCAGGGCATGCCTGAAAAACGTCTGTATGCTGTGAGACAGTGACATTTAATGCCAATACAGATGGACTGCCCAGGCAGATGAGAGCACCTGGGGCTGCTGGGGTGGACTTCCTCTCCTGTGAGGACGGAGAAATCTTGCTCCAGGGCCACGAGGGTCAAGGAGACAAGATGGATGTAGCCGCTGTAGAAGACACTGTTTTCTTCCCTTTGCTTTCCCATTTGTCCTAACAGAGGATGTTGCCTTGTGCTTTGGTGGCATGCACCCTTCTGACACCAACACTCTCACCTGCTCCTGGTGTGCCTTTGCTCTCTTCCCCTATGTAGGGTTATGAAACTGGATTAGGTTTCTCCTATGTGTGCACCAGCAGCATCTCATTGCGACGAAGTGCAGTACCTTGACTTCACAAGGCTGGGAGAGTGTCCTGGGCAGCATTGTGCTGGGCACAGCACATTTCTGTGCTCTTCTCCATCAAAGGTGAGCTAGGCAGGCCTCTGGGCAAAGCAAATCTAACTTTCTACAAGCATCTGGGCCTGGGTGCTGCAGGGAGAGCTTCAGGGCATCTCTAGTGCTTGAAGTGCCTGATCTTGGCTCACTGCCTCCTGCGCTCCAGGGGTAGGGTTTGCAGGAAGCAAACAGAGAAAGGAGCAGGAATACACAGCCGGGTCCTTTGTGAGCCTTGCTGAACAGCTGGCATCCCTCCAGGAGCCCTGTCTCAGAGGTGGGTATCACCTTGGAAAACAAACTGGAGCTGTCAGAGTCAGGAAAAACATCAAAGAGCTGCTAAACAGCTGCTGTTGAAGGCTTAGCCTGCAGCTGTGCATCTCATAGCATTAGTATTGACAAGGATGCGTGAAGGAGTGCTGCTGAGAAGGGTGGGTGTGCTCCAGCATTTGTAGATGGCATAGGAGCTTCAGGAAAAAACCAAGCAGCCTGGCTGCTGCCACTTGAAGTCAGTCACAATATTCAGGAAAATAATACTTACTGCCCAGAGCTGTAACTCACCAGTGGTCAGTGAGCCAAGCACGGAGCAGTGCAGGACGCCAGCACACCCTGTTCACCCTGAGCTCAGATCTGCCTCTGCCAGGAACCTTTTCTAGCCCATGGGTAAGTTTTTGGGCAGCTGTGTAGCTCCCATTTTGCATAGTGCTTGTAAAGCTGCTGCTCCCCCTTCCTCTGGTGTAGCCAGATCTTTGTATTGAGACAAGAGGTAGGTCAGAATTGTCTTCCTCTCCCCACTAATTGCTCTTGCTGCGTACCCCAGGCTACTGGGCAAAGCTCTAGCCTGTTCTTCCTGTACCGTGCACACCTTGTGTTTTCTTCCCTTTTTCCTTGCCCCTCCAGCAGCCAGAATAATGGTACCTCTGGTTTCTGGGTTGTGTTGCCCTGGCATCAAGGGCTTTAGGGATTTGCTGAAACATTGGCTGTGCAATGCGACAGGAAAACCATCCATGGTGTGTGTGTCATCTGGGAACTGCCATTGCCTGCAGGGGAAATGGGCTGGGAGGTTCTTCAGACCAGAGCCAGGGCTCTGATGCTGGAACTGAATTTCACTAAATGTATGTGTTGCAGGAAATTTGCTTTTCAAGGTATGCTCACGAGGCAAGTTGGTCACAGTGATAAAAAAGTTCCATCGGACTTCAGAACAAAAATTCCAACTCATTTTACTGGGGAGGAAGGAAACGGCTCGCTAGCAGCAGCCTGGATCTGGGAAGGGAACAAGTATACCTATTTGGGGATGGGAGTGGCTCCAAGTATGAGTTTGGTGCCTGTGTTGTTTGTGTATTCTGAAAAATTTCACCTGTTGTGATCATTGTGGATCAGTCCCGTCCTGTAGGGATCTGCAGGGATTAGTGGGGGACCCATTGCTGGCCAGAAATGGCACTAAAGCCAAAGCAGTGACACAGATCTGGGCGATGCACAGACTGATTAAGTAACAGATAAAAAGAGGGTCATTAGGGGTAGGCAAGCTGCTGAGGAGCACTGTTTTAAAAAAGTTGTACTCAATTGCTGTAAATAAATACGTGTAGACTCCAGAACATGCATGCTAATCTGTCTGGGAAGGGAGGTGGTGCTGCAGAATGCAGGGTTTTGGACAGGGTTTGGGGTTGCAGGGTCGCAGCTGTGCCTGAGCAAATGAGATCAAGGATGCAAGAGCCCCGTTGTTTCAGACTGAGGAAATAGTCAGAGCTTGTAAGTATGCATGTACACTTCCTTGAGGAGAAACACCAGCTACTGATGGGATTCCCAAATTCCTCTGGGTGGAGTACAGGGGGCTAATGAGGAGACTGCTTTGGATAAGGAGCACAGCTGCCAGGTAGAGCTGTAGTCTTCTAGTATCCTTAAAGGCTCCTTCAGAGTCCCTGGAAAGCCAGTCAGTGCTGGCTGGGGAGTGGTGCTAGCTGTGCTTAGCCCCTCTGCGAGCTTCTCCCTGGTTCAGCTGCTAGCTGCTGTTCCCATGCTGGCCGTCTCATGGACACCAGCTGATCCTTTGATTGCTGAGCTCAGTTTCCTCGGTGGGTTTTTCACCAGGCCGTGTTTCCACGTTTAGCTCTGGTGACACTGTGCAAGGAACAGCTGAGTTGTGATGTCTGCACGGGAACATTCGCCATAACTAAGTCCAGGATAAGAGTGGATTTAAGTACTTTGGTTTATAAATAAACAGCACTCGTGGCCAAGGTAGGTTTAAGCAGAGCTGGCAACGGTCCTGCTAGGGAAGGGATCTCATCACCACACGGCCTGCTGTTGGACTTCCTGTCGCATGCTAATCCGTTAAGCCTGCTTTAGCTCCGTTAATTTTCCTTCTTTCCTTTTTTCCCCAATGGGCTGGCTCAGGGGCTCGTGAATGCCAGCGTCCCTTGGCCAAGCCCGTGCGTGCGGCTGGGCTGAGCATCCAGGCTGCCTTCCCAGCACCGGGTACCATGTGGCACAGCCCCAGGGATGGTGGTGCCTGAATGCGTCCCATTCTCTCTGTCTTACAGGCTCTGCAGTCTGCGCCTGAAGAAACTCACAGTGCTGAAAGAGCTGGACAAAGAGCTGAGCTCTGTGCTTATCGCCGTGAAGATTCAGGTAGGCTCCTCTCCCTGCTGCTGCCTGATGGCGGCGAGCCCGTCCTTGTGCCCTCCGTGAAGTGCTGGTCTGTGCGTCCCTCCCTCTGTGCTGACCCCTCATTCCTGTGTCATTTAGCAGCCTTGGGGAGATTTGGGCTCGCAGGTAGGTAGCAATGATGTTGCAGGAGTAGGTGCAAGCTGCCTGGTGCTGGGTGGGCATCAGGGATGAATGTAGGTAGGCACTGGGACTGAGAGCATCCTGCCTCAGCCAAAGGTATGCTCTCAGGCTGCTGTTGGAAGGTCAGCATCCCTACCCCATTATTTCCAACCCCTTAAGCTAACCTTAGGTGTGGGTGCTTTCTGACAGCACTCTCTGTCTGGATTCCCATCCTGAGTGGGGCAGGAGGGCTGTGTGATGGATGGGGCAGCTCTGTTCATGCCTTCTGCTGCCATGTGCACCCAAAACAGTCTTACTGCTGCCTCGGCTGCCCCCTCCTTTTCACCATGCCTCTACTCTGAACCAGGGAGAAGGAAAGGCAGAGGGAGTTTGCCGCCATCTCATACGTGCGGTCCAGCCCTCTCTGCAGCTGCTGGTGGAGAGAAGTCCTTGGGGGTGCAGCCGTATGCTTTGCCAAGGAACATCACTGGAGGAGCCTCCTAGGCGGGCTGCCCTCTCCGCAGCTCCCCTAACCCAGCTGGGGTGCCGGTGTCCTTCCTTCGTTCTTGTCAGCAGGCTGGGAAGCCGCTGATCCCATTGAACGCACCGTGAGGCGGGAGCTCAGCAGCTTTGCGCTCCCACAGAGCTCTTTGTGCTGCACACATTAGGACCTAAATCCTGGATTAGTGCTGGAAGCTACTGCGTTACTGGAGCTCCGGGAGCTGGGATTTGCCTTCATGGCAGGCCTGGTTCGTTGCCCAGAAGGATCTGAAAGGGTCTGAAACAAGGGGCCTGGAGGGAGGAAATCAGGAAGGTGCTGCAGTCCACGCATAGTTTGTCAGCATCCTGCTTGGCTGGCTGCATGTATGGTGCCATCCAGGAAAGCTGAAAGCACTGGCTGTGCCCCCTCGATGTGGGCACTCGTGAGGGAGCGAGCTGGGCAGGAGAGAGCTGCCTGGCCACAGGAAGGAGGGAACAACCAAGGCTGGGCTGCGGATGCCAGCAGCGCAGGGCTGGGGCTGGAAGTGGGCTGGCTGCATGGAGACCCACATGTCTGGGAGGGCTGTGCTTCTACCTGGGCTGCCTCCGCAGGCCTGAGCAGCTGCCTTGCCAGGACTGTGACTGCCAAGGCTTCCTGGAAGGCAGATGGAAGCTGTAGGCAGCTTCAATGCAACCTGCCTACAGAACGATCTCAGATGGATCCATTCCTCCCGCTCCTCTCCTAGGTAACAGATGAGTCACACTTGCAAATAGCTGTTTGAAGGCTGCCCAGCAAGTGTTGCCATCTCTTGGATGGAAGCAGATGATGCATGCAGTTTGTGGAGGACCTGCAGCTTCCTAAGTAGGCAACTGGGGACTGGTGGAAAGGGTATCTATGTTCTCTCCCATTTCAGTGGTAGCTCTGCTGGACTGGGGTAAGGCTGTCAGGAAGCAGCTGCTCCGAAAGGCACCTTATGTGGAAACAAGGCTCTGACCCTTCCTGGTGCTGCCAGGTATGCCTGGCTTAGCACCACAAAGGTGCCATTATCTAGTCTTGGCTCCATAACTGTGATTATGGTGGGAAGGGAAATGCAATTCTGCTTCTTAGCAGAGAGACATCATCGTTTGGGAACTCCCCATTTTGAGCTGTGAGTAGGGGAAGCTGTCAAAGAAAAAGGAAAAGAAGTCCCCGTGCTCCCAGAGCAGGTGCTGTGGGAGGGATGCAGCTGCTCACTGGATGCAGCTGGTGGCTCTGGTTCAGCCTTTGTTGGGTTTTCTGCCTCTTGTCATGAGTAGAAGGTACTCGCAGGGTTTTCTTTCCACACCTCACTTCACAGGGTTCCTTCTGGTCTTGTTTGGAGATTTTGTACTCCTAAGCAATTCCAGTTACTCCTTAAGGAACCAAATTTCCTGATGATATTTAAAAAGTTATTCTTTCCCCAAAATCTTCTTCACCTCAAATTTTGGGTGGTGCTTTTCTGTCTGTTTCGGCCTGCTTTCAAGATGTGGCAATGACCGGGAGCCAGGTTTTTGCCTCAGTGGACAAGAAAAGGTCAACGCCTGTCACCTGTCAGGTAGTACAGGACTTTCCTTTGCCGTAGCTCTGTCCTCAGAAGTAACATCTTCCTGAAGAATAACTGCACTGGGCCATGTAGCCTGATGAAAGACCAAATCTTTGGTGGAAAGCCTCTCCAAACAGCAAACAGTGAATGTGTCAAAGTAAATGCTTGTAGCGGTGGCCACCTACCATCTCAATAAAGAGCAATGCAGGAAGGAAGAGTCGGTGCGTTCTTGGCCAGGAAAGCTCACAGATGGTGAAGGGGATTAGCTCCACCTCTTCTCTTCCGTCTCAGGAAGCCTTTTCACAGGGAAAGCCTTACTCCTGGCATAGTTGCTGGGAGCTGTGTTGCAGACAGCTCTTGGAAACCAAGGACTGTTTCTGTAGAGCTTGTCTTTGCTGTGGAGCCGGTGAGAACTGTGACACTGCATTACTGCAAGGTGTGGAGGCCTTTCTCGCTTCCTCTCTTTAGTTTTTGGGTTTGTTTTTTTTCTTCCTTTTTTAGCCTGGATAATATCAGCAGTGGCAGTGCAGGAAAAGCCTTCAACCAATGCCATTCAGGCTGGCCTGACGCTGCTGCAGTTCCCATCAGCGAAGCACCCTTGGTACTCTCTGCCCATCACCACCTCCTTTGATTGCAGAAGGGATGTAACTTTGGTTTCTGTTACTGGGCTACCTGCTTGCTACTTGGCTTTTGGGACTGCTGACCCATTTGCAGCGGACACAAGGAGAGCAGGAGGCTCTAGCCTTGTGTTTCTCTAGGATTTGGCTCCATTGCTGAAGGGTCTCTGGTCATGGCTGACTTAGACTTCTGCTGGCCATGGCATCTTTGGGGCATTTGGCAGCTCAAGAGGAATGCAGGGTTTGCAAGGTGGCTCTGAGAGATGGGGACAGAGCAGAGCCTATGTACGTGGTGCAGTGGCCTACATGCTCCAGCTTAGCTGTGTGTACTTACTGATCTTCTCATAGGGTTCAAAGCGAGTCCTGAGATCGAATGAATATGTTCTCCCACCTGGAGGCCTGATGGAGACCGAGCTGGAGCTGACCTTCTCATTGCAGGTACCTTGTCACTCTCCTGGTGCTTCCCTCACACAGCGTTCCTTTGCAAGTTCAGCTTTAGGGGCTGGCTGTGAAGGGGGCAGCCTCTGAAGAGGGCTTGGATCATAACAGTACAGGTTGATGCTGCTGGCCAGCTGCTCCAGTGCTTTGGGGATTGTTTTGCTGGGCAGTGGGGATTTGGAGGGTAATGTAATGGTCTTTGAGCAGGCCAGATCCTGCTGTATATCAACACTGGGGAAGAGTTCTCTACCTACCCTTGTGCTGTGCTGAGCCCTGCTATCATGCTGCCATCTCCCTATGCTTCCCTTCCCCAGTACCCACACTTTCTCAAGAGAGATGGCAATAAACTGCAGATCATGCTGCAGAGGAGGAAGAGGTACAAGAACCGCACAATCCTGGGCTACAAGACCCTTGCTGTGGGCATCATTAATATGGCTGAGGTATGGGGTGCTGGGATCAGGGGGGAGCTTGGCATGACCTCCCTGTACCAATGCAGGAAAGGGAGCTCCGCTGGCTGGCAGGCATTCAGTGCTGAGTGCTCTGGCTTTTTTTGGCTCCCCATGAGGCAGAGGAGCGGGCTGCCGGTCACCTGTATCACCTGCCAGGGGGCTTGTCTGTCTGTCTGCCTAGGTGATGCAGCACCCAACAGATGGAGGGCAACTCCTGAGCCTCCACAGCAACATGAAGGATGTGAACATCCGAGTGGCTGAAATCAGCATCTACTCTTTGTCCAGTCAACCCATTGACCATGAGGATGGGAGTGTCCCCTCTGGTCCTAAAATCAAAGCTTCAGGTGTGTTAATGCTCATCACAGACCAAAATGATGCCAAACCAAACATTTTGGGTAGGGCGTGGATGATGGTCTGCATCCCCAAGCACCTGCCAGCAATATTGGTCATTTGGCCTTGACATTGTCGTGTTCAGCTGAGGCATCTGCAGTATCTGCTTTCAGATCGCTCGCCAGACATTGATAACTACTCTGAAGAAGAGGATGACAGCTTCTCCTCAGAGCAGGAGGCCAGCGATGATGCTGTGCAGGGCCAGGTAAGGGAGGTCTGGTTTACATTTTGATCCCGTCTCTCGGGCAAGGTCTCACATCTCCCTGGCAAACATTTGTCATGGTTTCAGAGGGTAGAGAGCCACAATACCTGGCAGCAGGAAGGACTGTGGGCTGCAGCCAAGCCCAAAATGAGGCAGGGAACTTTGGAGAGCTGCAGTGTATTTGGGTGAGCCACAGGTGTCACCCACGTGTCCTTGGAGCTGTCTAGTCTGCAGCAGAAATCCCCCTGCTGAACACTCTCCACCTTGCACCACGGATTCTCTACCATCTGCTTGTGTTAAAAGACCAAAAACTGCCCTGAGCTGCCCTCTCTCTGGGAGATGATAAGAGGTTTTCAGAAGTAGAAGTGTGGGTCTGAAAATAGTCAGGTGGCAGAGCCATCCCAGCCCTGTAGTGAGTTGTGCCACTGCTGGTTGCTGTTCTCCTGTTGTGGGGCGTACCCTCAAGGACAAAAAAGCCGGTAGTACCGTGCTCATCAGGAGCAGGGGCAATCCCAGATCCATTCAGCTTTGATCACATTACCTGTCCCACCGTACCAGACTAATAAATCACAGCTCTGTGGAAGCTGTGTGTGTCCTCGAGGCTCATTCCTGGAAGAACATTTCTGTATGATCCAGGTTTCTCATTGGCTGCAGGAATCCCTGGCTTATGTACTTGGTTTCTTTTCTAACCCCAAAGGTCTAATCTCTGCTGTTACTGGGCAAAGAAGAGCACTAGGGTCAGCGTGCTTTATGTACAAGCTGTTTCTCCCTGCTCTCCCTCCTGCTCTGCCACAGAGGCTGAGGGCAAGTCACTATAAGCAGGGCTTGTAGCCGTTCTCCCAGGTGTACGGGGAGGGTGTTGTACTCTCTCAGCTAACCCTGGAGAGGGGAGGCCAAGAGAGGCACACATGGGCCATGGAGAGGTTGGTGAGTGCAGAGAGAAGAGTTTTAGACTGCAGCAGTGGCTGTTGCAGAAGGCTGCTGTCCCTCCTCTGGACCTTGCTGCCGCATTTCCTTCCTGAAGAAGGAGAGGCTCTAGGGAAGAAGGTCTGTTTGGGGAGAAAGCTAAAGGGGGAGAAATAAGGTGTGTGGAGAAGGGCAGGAGAAGTGAGAAGCAAGGCTCTGGGAGCAGAGTGGACCAAAGCTTTTCAAATTAGGAGGTAAGTGTGGGGCAGGAAGATTCCAGGAGATGCTGCTCCATGGAGCATCTTGGTTGCTCTGATGTTCTGTGGTCTCTTGCCTGCAGGATCTGTTTGATGAAGAGGATGACTTGAGGAAAACCAAGAAGGCTAGGAGGAAAATGATCCGAACCACATCAATGACCAGAGTAACATCCATGTTTCCAATGTGTTCAAAGCAATGGAAAAGACTGAATTTCTCCCCTTCCTGGAGGGAACGGGATTGGGTTTTGGGGGGCAGGAGGTACTGGTACAGAGCAGGTGGCAGAGCCCTTGGTTCTGAGCAGAACAGGAAACCATCCTGCCATTACTGAGGTAGCTTGTTGCTCATAGCCATACCACAGCGTGTGGCCTGTACTATGCTTAGCTTGGCTTTATGTAGATAGTATTCTGTGGCTTCTGTGACATGATCTCTTCTCTCACTGCTTGAGGAGAAGGAAGACTGCTATGAGGAAGGCCATTAGCAGCCCTTCTGCTGCGCTGGCAGCCCCCTGATTTCCAGGCATTTCCTTGTCCCTGTCTGCATAAGCCCTGCAGATCCCTGGGTGCCTTCTCACTGAGTTTGTTCCCCTTATTCTCTTGACTGAAAGCAGCATTCCTCAAAGAGGTGTCCTGGGAGAAGGGGATTTAAATGGAGAGGAAGTGCTATTTCATCCTGTAGCAAAGAAAGTCAGAATCTTTACGAGCACCCTCAGTTGTGCTCATATACAGCAACTTCCTGTGCAGTCCAGAGTTAGTCCAAATCCAGCAACAAGTTTAAGGAGGAAGGGAGATTGCAGCTGAGCATGGGCCTATAGACCCAGAAAAGTACCAGTGGCCTATTAAAGACTGGGGGCTGTGCATTAAACATCGTGAAACTTGTTTTGATAGTTTTGCTGATCTTTATTTCTCTCCTTTGTTTTGTTTTAGCAACCAAACTTCAAGCAGAAGTTTGTGGCTTTGCTGAAGAGGTTTAAAGTGACAGAGGAGGTAAGAAGCAGAAAGGCTGACCCACCTGGCAGCATCTCTTTGCAGATGTGTAGATATCAGAGGTGCTGGAGGTGTGAGGCGTGAGCTGCAGCCACTCTGGAGTATTCCCAAAGGTGTTGTGAGATATGGCACAGACTGGGGCTTGGACAAAGCTTTCTTCTGCAAGAAGGCAGCTCTGAGCCTAATGATCAAATCCAAGACACCTTCCAAAAGTTCTTGTTGGGGGGAGTGGCCATGCTTGGAAGAGTGCTGTCATACACTGGCTGTGTACCAGGAAATGGCATTGCAGGGACTGCGTTCAACCTGCTCATCACTAAGAGCAGCCTAGTATCAGCATTTGGGTAGCTGGCCTAGGCTGTGAGCCTGCTGTGAGCTCATGGCACTGCTAGTGGAGCTCTGCCAAGGTGTCTGAACTCCAGGGGCTGTGGCTGCCTGAGATTCCTTCAGATGTCATGCTCGTGGCAATCTCCTGTGGCCAGTGACAATGTCACTTGCTCCTTCTGCAGGCTAGATTTGGCCCCCTGAGGTCAGAGCTGCAGCGCTGCTAGGAGGGAGCCTGCACATGCCTTGTCTGGAGTGGAGGTAACTCTGTATCTCTTCATTGCCCTCTGGGCTTGATCCCGCAGGTCCTGGATTCTGACCCTGTAGACCAGACCCAGGAGGTGGAAGAAGACCTGGGCTTGCTCTATGACAGCCTGGAAGAGTGCAACAACAGTGACAGTGGCCCAGAAATTGAGGACAACGAGAGTGTGCACAGTACACCCAAGCCCACCTTGAGGTAAGGATCACAGAAAGCCACAGGCCAACAACACAGTCCATGGAGCCTGGAGGAATGCTTTCTGATGCTTTTCTGTTGCTTGGACTAATGCAGGCATTGTCCCCTCTCTGTTCCCATTGCCACCTTCTCTTGACACATCTGAGCTCATCCCTTTCATATCCTGTTTAAAAACCACCTCAAAACTGCCTATTGAAATTTTGTTAGTTCATATTTAGTTTCATTTAATTTCCTCCCAGTCCAGCATCTGACACTGTTCCTGATCTGCTGGAAGAGTTTCTCCTTGATCTAAGCCCCTGCTGTTCCCAGCTCTGATATCTTTCTGCTAACAGTCCTGACCGTCTCAATTTCTCATACCAAAGCATGCCTGTCTTTTGAGTGCATTGTCTCATGACTGCTAGGGCTGGTTCCTGTGTCTCTGTGGGGTCTGCATGCAGTGTTCCAGCCAGAGGTGTGTGGCTAGCAACCATCAGTGATGTTCCTCATCTGACTTGGTCTCCTTGTGTACCTTGTGGCTTATCTTGCCCTCCCAAACACTGCTGACTTTGGCACAGAGGTCTCCAGTGGACCATGCAATGGAACCAGGCTTTTCTCCCACGTGTTCTGCATTCAGCTGGCCTCTCTGCTCCTGGCTGTTCTGTTTCTGTGCTGTCCTTTAGTGACAAAGTTGCCTTCTATCTTCCTTCTGCTTGGCTGCTTCACAGTGCCCCAGGTCTCTTCTAGCCAAGCCAAGATTACTTGTCCTTGTTGTTTCTATAGTGAAGTGTTTAAATCTTGTTTGGAGTAGTTTGAATCCCTGCTGAAGGTACTCAGCAGGGTAGCAGGCTTGGTCTGCGTAGGCAAGATGTGTG
The DNA here is from genome assembly GCF_019232065.1 of Centrocercus urophasianus. Lineage (NCBI taxonomy): Eukaryota > Metazoa > Chordata > Aves > Galliformes > Phasianidae > Centrocercus > Centrocercus urophasianus. Next base: position 71,353 of record NW_024884562.1, read on the forward strand.
AAGAGAAAACTGCTGGATTCAGGAAGCACTTCGAGGCACTGGGGAAGGAAGAGGAACAGTGGTCATATCTCTCAAATCTACAAGCTGTTGTAAGAAGATGGCAGATGTGTGGGCAGGAGGGACCTGCATAGGTGGTCTGCTTGGATCTCTAAAAGGAATTTCATGTGGGCTCTCTCCCAAGGCTTTAAAGAAACAAAGGTGCAGTGAAAGAAAAGGGAAGCTCTCCTTTTGGTCAGATAGCACTTAGCACACGTAACTATTTAAACTATGTAAACTGTGAGGAAAGTCTGTTAAGAGTGTTTAAATGTAAGACCTGGCTCTGACCCTGCAAATCCCTACTTGCAGACATCTGCTTTCTAGGAAAGCATCCGGGACAAGTGCTGGTTTGTGCTTGCACCTTACGGCCTTCCTTGGGCGTTTGCTCTTTCTGGTAGGGAACCCTGTTATGCCATGGGCTGCTTTTCAGCCCATTCAGTGTCCCTAGCTTGGTTTGCTTTCTGTTGTCTCAGTTTCTGGTAGTGCTGAGTGTGGATCTCTTTGAATTCCTGTTAAAGGCTCTGTACTTTTTTTGAGTAGAAATGAGAGCCATATATAGGCTGTGTGTTTCTGATGCCCTGCAGAGCATTCCCACCTTTGTCTGAAGACCAAAAGCAAAGGAGCAAATGTCTCCTTAGGTTCTGAGAATGTGGATGGGGTGAGGTGGTAGTTCCTTGGGAACAGAAAGGCCGTGCAGAAAGCTTACATAAAGCTGAACCTGCTGAGGATCTGTCTCTGGTATGAACCAGCAGGAGAGCCTCTACATTGCAGAGCAAGGAAAGCTGAGGATTGCAGGAGAGCTCCGTGCTGAGTGTGATACATCCTGTAGTGATGAAAGCTGCTGGATTGCAAGCCAGAGGAAGGACAGACGGGCACAGCTTGGTTGGGGCAAGGGGGAAACAGCCCCTTTTTAAGGGGGTGCTGAAAGCTAGACCAAAAGTATGCAATGCAGTGCAATGCAGAGGCATCCAACCTAACAAAAAGCAAGGCATGAAAACACCTGTTTGTTGAGGTGGCAGTGACATCAGGGTGTGCTGTGTCCTGGTAGGATTACTGGAACAGTACAAAGGAGTGTGAGAGAAAACTCCCTGTAGTTCTTGTGGCTTGTGTTTTTAATGCAGTCAGCATGGATCAAATCATTGGCTGAGAAAAGGCAAGGGTAAAGTAATGGCTGCACAGTGTGGCGACAGTGCCTGAGATCCTGTAGTGGACATTGGAGGGGTGGAGAGAGCAGAAATGTGCTAATAATAGGAGGCATCAGTTATCCTTGTGTGAGCTGGGGAAAAGAGGTCATCAGGGCACAAAGCTGACTCTAAATCTGTTGCTCTTGTAAATGACTGCATTGTGAAGGAGCTGGTCATGGAGCTAGTGAGGGGAAATCAGCCAGGACTTCTCCAGGACAGTGTACAGACACTGCTGCTGAGGAGCTGCTCTGTTGTGGCGACCATTGCTTACTGCATTGAAATGCCACTGTAGGAGCAGTGAAAGCAAAGAACCCAGCAAACACTGTTGTTCCTGGAAGCGTGGCGTGCTGCACACAAATAAGGAGGTGTGTTGAAGGGAAGCAGCCAAGATGTTCAGAAGCCTGAGCATTCTGCATGTAACCCGCAGAAAGTTGCAGGTATATCCAGTTGAGAACAACAGATAGCAATGGCAACTCTGGCCAAGTCCTAACAGCTGTGCCCACAATGTTGCAGCCAGCAGAGCCTCCAGGAAACTGGAAGCGAGCATCGTTTGGTCAGGCTGCTGAGCACATGGGTGTCTGCCCCTGTGTCCCACTAGGGACCCCTTTGCAGTGCTCTGTGCTTGGGATAGGCTGGCGGGGGCGTGCTGGGATCGCGGTGACTTTGTTCCTCTCTTATTCCTGCCTTTTTCTCTCCCGTCTGTCTGTCCGTCCGTCCGTCTGTCTGTTTCTCTGCAGGCGTTTCTTTGAGGGAGTCTCTCATTCTGGTTCCCAGACTGAGATCGGCAGTCTGCACAGCCAGAAAGGGCAGGACCAAGAGTCGGGCAGCCCTGTGAGTTACACCACCACCACCACCTCCTGTCCCTTCCCTCCCCGGCCAGCCCAGCATCCCCGCAGTACCTGCAGCTCCCTCTGAGACCGCTCCTCCCAGCAGCGCCTGCCTGGGGCTGCTCCTTCCCTTCTTTCCTCTTCTTTCTCCCAGTGCAGGCAGACAGGTATTGATGACCTTCCAGGCAAGGCAGGGGGACGTCCTCTGGGGCTGTCCCAGAGCATGGGGGCATGTGTTCCGTGAGGTCCCACAGCAGGCATGAGTCATTCCCCACACAGGGTGCTCCATCCCGCTCTGATCCTGCTCCCTGTCCCCCAGGGCGAAGCAGAAAAACGGAAGCCAGGAGCGCCAAGAGCACAGGAAGAGCCAGGAGCCGAGGTCCCTGTGGTGGTGAGTTCAGCATGTGCGGCTGGAGCGAGAGCGGGAGATAGGGCTGCAGGAGATGCAGCCCTGACGCCCTGCAGTCTTTGCTCTCCTGTGGGATCTATCCTGGATTGGGGTCCCCGTGGGCATGTGGAGCATGGTGTGCGCAACATGACCATGTGTGGCCCTCAGGAGCTGGCTGCAGAGGAGCCGTGTCCCCGGCTGGCCCCCCCTGAGGCTGCCACCAGAGAGAGCAGCGTGGACAGGCTGGCCCAGCTGGGCCCTGGAACCAAATCTGAGCTCCCCAGTGCTGTGTCACCCAGGTAAGGTGGCTCTGGGCCTGGGGCCATTGCTGAGAAAGCTCACACCGACTCCCCGCAGTGAGCAGGGCAGTGGTGGAGATGGGACATCTCCCCTTCCCGGTGTCATGTCTTCTGCTTCTTGCTCACAGCAAGGCAGAGAGCAAGCAGTTGTGGCGTCCCCGCAGCACCTCAGTGAAGGACCGGCAGAGCTCCAAGGGACAGAGTGGCCGCACCAGCAGCCTGGACAGCGAGAGCTCCCCGGACTCGTGGCACAGCACCCAGGTGAGGCCTGGTGCCGTCTCACCTGATGGTGACCTGACTGCTGAGAACCCCGATGGGCCTTTTGTCACAGCTGCCCACAGCTGGGGCACCCTGCTGGGTTTAACCTTGGTGGGGATGTTGTCCTAGGTGCCCCGAAAATCTGTTTATGATCAGCTGAACCAGATCCTGGTCTCAGATGAGCAGCTTCCAGAGAGCATTGTGCTGGTGAATGTCGCTGAATGGCAGGGGCAGGTGAGTAGAGGCAGAGGGAGAGCTTGGATGTGTGTGGGTCCCACAGGCTTGTCTCAGCTGTGGCAGGGTGTCCAGGGACCTTGGCCAGCTGTGCCCTCCTCTCCCCAGAGCGTGGCCCATCCCTGGGGAACACAGTGCATTTGCAGCACTGAACTACATACTTAAGTCTGTCCATTTCCTCCATCATCTGCTATATGCTGATGTTGCTGGATCCTCAAAGCATGACACCCAGAGAAGTCCCAGAAGGGACAGACTGCGTGCCTTGTGCAGTTGGTTTGTGCTCATACCACAGTGCTCAGGGCTTTGTTGGATACCCCAGGTGAGGTGCTGCACTCCCCCTGCTGGCACTGGGCTCTGGGGAGAGGAAGCAGCACAGTTTCCAAGGCAGGCTTTGTGGCAGAAGAAAAACTCCTTGGGTCGAGGCATGCTGCATGTCCACGCTCTGCCTCTTGTCCTGATGTGGGGATGCTTGAGTGCTCAGCCCAGGATGTGCTGTGCTCCATCCCAAAGGGGAGTGGGGCCCGGGCAGGTGCTTATCCAAAGTCCTCTCCCTTGGCAGTATGTGAGCGAGCAGCTCCAGGCGCACAAGCAGCTGGTCGTTTCCACCTGCTCAGTGGCAGACATCCAGGCGGCCTTCAACACCACCGTCTCCCGTATCCAGCGATAGTGAGTATAGCTTGGGCTTGGTCTGGCAGCTCCCTCTGGCTGCCAGGAAGGGCGCTGGGTTCCCTTGGGGCTCAGTGGGATACTGGAGCTGTGGGTGCAGCTATAGGAGCCGGTGTAGGCCTGGGGGAGAGCAGGAGATTCCAGCCCACGTGAGCTGTTAATAGGCAGCAGCAGGGCTCTGGTGCTAGGCACGTAACGGGAGTCCGTCACAGTCTCTTTTCTTCTCCCTTCGGCAGCTGTAACTGTAACTCCCACATGCCCCCCCCAGTGAAGGTAGTTGTGGCAGGGGACCAGAGCTACCTGAGTGTTGTCCTTCGGTTCTTCGTGGAACAGCTGGCCAGCAAGACGCCTGACTGGCTCAACTACCTTCGTTTCCTGCTGGTGCCACTGGGTGAGAGCTGCCACTCGACTGGCCACCGGGATGCCCTCCACCATGCTGTGCTCCCCTGCCCAGAGCCAACAATGCTCTTCTCCCCACACAGGCTCTCACCCTCTCGCCAAGTACCTGGCTTCGGTGGATAACAAGTACAGCACTCTGTTCCTGGACACAGCGTGGCGGGAGCTGTTCAGCAGGGCTGAGCCCCCCACTGCAGGTAAGGAGTGGGGCTGCTGGGGCTGGTGGTGCCCAGCTGTCCCCAGGGCCCTCACTGCTCCCTCTGCCTGCAGACACTGTGGACATTGCGGGCCGCGTTGCCCAGTTCATTGCTGGAGCCAGCCTGTCTCACCAGCTGCCCATCTCCGAGGCCATGCTGACCTACAAGCAGAAGAGGTGAGCGTGGCCTGGGGGTGCCTTGTGCAGCCCCAGTGTGGGTTGTGCCTGGGACAGGGCTGAGGGAGATGGGGGATGAGCTGAGCAAGGCCACCTGCTGCCCCCTAACCCCTCTGTAGCAACTGGGGGCTGTGGCAACCCTAGCAATGGGGTCTGACCACCTGGGCTGGGCTGAGGGCCGCCAGCCAGCGCTGTGCTGCCCGGGGGTTGACGCTCGTGTTCCGGCTGCACTCTCACCTCTCCCTTCTCTTGGTTTCTGGCACCCAAGGAAGAGAAGTCTCTATTTTGATTTTTATATCAGGTATTGGCTTGTGCTTGCTGTGCCGCTGCCTGGCCCTCCCTCCCCCCTCCTATGTGCGTCCACCCCCTGTGCTGTGCAGAGGAGCCATGGCCCCAAAACGGGGCAGGGCTGCCCTCCCGCATGCCAGCCTCTCCCAGCACCAGAGGAGCCAACTCCTTGCCTCCTTGTGTAGTGTGCCCTGTGCTGCCATGTCGGGGACAGGGAGTCCCATGGGAGGGAGGGCAGAGAAAGAGGGTCCTGGTGGCCAGGAGCCAGCATTGGCCCCTGCCGGCGTGGGGGTCCCAGGACTACTAGGTTGGCCAGCATGGCAGGCGTGCCCAGCCCCTCACCAGCCTCTCTTCCTTGTGCAGCCCTGATGAGGATTCCTGCCAGAAGTTCATACCCTTTGTAGGGGTAAGTGTGTTGAGGAGCCAGCAGGCAGCTGGGCTCCAGGGGGAGAAGGGGCAGTGCGCAGCCCTGCTGGTACCAGCACTGGGGACCATCTGACTTGTCTCTCCTTGTAGGTTGTGAAGGTGGGCCTGGTGGAGCAGTCCTTCAGTGCCTCTGGTGAGTTCCTGTGAGCCCCCCGTTTGTGCCTCACCATGGTGAGGTCCCGTCAGTGTCCCCCTGAACCCCTCGTTTCCTCTGCAGTGGACTCAGATGATGCCACAGCCTGCACCCCTTCGCTGCTGAGCTCAGTGCCAGCTGCTGGCAGTGCATCCCCCTATGGCAAGGAGACTGTGAGCACCCCACCACCCTCCCCATCTGTCAGCAGCGGCCTCTCAGGTGCTGGGTAAGGAACTGGGGCTGGCGCAGGAGACTTGGAGGTGCTCTCTGGCCAGGCTGCTGCATACTAGGGTTATGGGGCCAGTGTGCTCCCAGGGCAGGCTGCAGCTGGGCCATGGGGTGCTGCCCATCTTTTCCAGGTCTCTGAGCCCTGGCGTGGAGGTGATGGGCCTGCAGGTGGACTACTGGACAACACAAGGGCTGGATAGGAAGAAGGAGGGCGAGAAGCGGGAGACGGGCATCAAGAACACACTCAAGAGCAACTTCCGCTCGCTCCAGGTCAGCCGCATCCCCGGCGTCGGGGAGCTGGTGCCACCCAGCACTATGGCCATGACTGTGGTTACCAAGGAGAAGAACAAGAAAGGTAACTCCCAAACCCATCCTGGGGTGCTCTGCTGTGCGGGGCCACAGCCAGTTGCACCAAAGGCAGTGGGAGGGCAGGCTGAGAGGAGGCAGCCTTCCCTGGGGTGAGGGCTGCCACCCACTGCCCAGTGGGTACCTGCTAACACTGGCATTGTGTCTCTGGCCCTCAGTGATGTTCCTGAGCAAGAAACCAAAAGAGAAGGACCTAGAACCCAAAAGCCAAGTCATCGAAGGGATCACACGCCTCATCTGCACAGCCAAGCACCAGAACACCATGCTGCGAGGTGAGGACAGACATTAGCCTCTAAGGACACCCAGCCAGGCAGCCCTGGCTGCCCAGGGTAGGGCTGTGCCTTACTGCGCTATCTCCTGTCAGTCTCTATAGATGGGGTGGAATGGAACGATGTGAAGTTTTTCCAGCTGGCAGCACAGTGGCCAACACACGTCAAGTACCTCCCCGTGGGCATCTTCGGCTACTCAAAGAGCGTGTGAGATGCGGTGCAGTCCTGAAGCAGAGCTGTGGAGGGTTTATGGGAGGAGGCACAGAGACAGAGGTGCTCCCATGCCCCTGTTCCATGGCCCTGAAGAGGGAACACCACACCCACACCACTCCCTGTGAGCCAAGATCCATGAAGGTGAGGCCGCTGAGACTGGGTCCATGCATCCTCCGCTACCAGCCAGGGCACCACGCCATCTGCCTCCCCTGCCCCCCACAGCAGCCTGGGACAAGGGCTGGCACCGGCCACGAGCCTGACTGAGCTTTGGGTCCCCTCTCCCCCAGCTCTGCAGCTGCCAGGGCCCCAGCTGGGCTGGGCCTGGGCAGTATCCCAGCGCTGGAGCCAGAGCAGAGCTGTGCAGGGTGGGGGCCAGTGCTGAGCAGGGCCCCCACACCTGCCCTTCACCAGACCAAGCTGCCGGGCCTGCCCCATGGGGCTGAGCCTCAGCAGTTCCCCTGTCCCTGTGCAGCCCCAGTGCTGCTGCCACTGTCACGTCCATGTCCTGGCCAGCCCTGCCCCACAGTGCTGCCAGCTGGAGGTATAGCATGGGGGCACCTGGATTTTTGTTGGTTTTTTTTTTTCTTTTTTTTTTTTTTTTTTTTTTACAAGATTCTATTTTTTTTAAATTTATTGTACGGTTACTTTTCAGGATTAATTTTAATAAATTAATGCTGGTACCATTATGGCAGGGCTGTGTAGTTCCCTCTGTGCCTGAGGGCAACAATGCAAAGACAGGTTGGCTCCTACTGCTCCTCCAGTAGGTAGGGCTGAGGGTAACATCTCTCCTCGCAAGCCCAGGGTCAGCTGCAGCTCTCGACACGTTAGCAGATGTGCAGCCAAGCTTGTTTATTCCCACTAAAGCCCCAAGTCCACCAGAAGTGATGGACTGGGCTCAGCTCATGCCCTGCCAGCTCAGTCCTTCTCTACCGAAAGGTGGAGAATGTCTGTCTCCTTTCAGCAGAGGCTGGGTTTGCTGCTGTCTTGATCTCTACAGTCTGGAAGGCAACCTGGGCCTGGGCCTGGGATAGGGCTGGTGGGGGCTCAGCAGAGACGTACTCCAGGACATGAGGCCTCTCATCCTGGCGCCGGAGGTAGCCCTGGTTCAGCAGGTGCAGGACACAGGACAGCACGTCCACACTGTGACAGCAGAAGCTCAGGAACTGCAGGCCTGGCCCCAGCTCACCCTTCTCACAGGCATCGATCACCTGCAGCAGCACAAGAACGCATCACTCTTCACTCATCACCTGGCAGCCCCTCTCTGCCCCTCAAACCTTCAGCCTCTGTACCTTAAACACCAGGTTATCGATGTGCAGCTGCTTTTCCGCCTTGAGGATGCGGGTGATGAGGCAGCAGAGGACATTCCTTTTCCACTCCAAGGCACTGCTCTCAGCCCTCTCTGCCCGCAGGTACCTCTGCCGGGGCAGCAGCCTCAGCTGGCGGCCAGAGGCATGGGCCAGGGCCGCCCGGTTCAGCCGCAGGGCACCTGGAGCTGCACCCGGCCCACGGTCAGCCAGGCCCCGAGCTGGTCCCTGAAGGAGCCCCAGGAGGCAACCAGTGGGGCCAGGCCAGCACTGCCCCAGGGATACCCAGCCCCACACTCACCCCCCTGCGTGCAGCTCTGCACCAGGATGCCATCACCGTGGGTCAGCGGGACCAGGGCCTGGTGCACCAGCTCGGCAGGGAGCCCCGTCGCCTGCAGCAGAGCCTCCACTGCCACCTCCTACAGAGGAACGGAGAGCGATGGCCAGGCAGGAACATCCCTGCCACAAACACTGCTGAAAGCCCCCCCAGAAGGCAGCACCAGCCACGTCCCTCCGGCCCCACGGCCCCGGCTCCTACCTCAGTGCTGTTGAAGCGCAGCAGGATGTACATCTGCAGCGTGGACACGTGGAGGACGCAGTCTCCAAAGCACAGCTCAGCGTGGCCCAGCCACGTCCACTGCAGCCACCGGGGCCTCGCACACCCCCAGCCCAGCCGGCTCTGGCCTGCCAGGGCAGCGTCAGCCTCGCAGGCGCTCCCGGTGCCCCCGCACTGCTGGCTGAGAGCCCTGACCCCACATCCACCACACTCACTGTGCTGCCAGAAGGCTGTGAACTCATCCAGCAGGGAGCTCAGCGCCGCCGGGAAGAACCTCCGGGGCTCCTCCATGAAGCACAGCGGGGACATAGGCCAGCAGCGTGGGGACAGCACCAGCACCTCCACCTCCAGTGTATCTGCTGTGGAGGCCTCCCCTGGAGCCTGGGGACGGAGGGCGGCTCAGGACGGGCCTGGGACCCCGCCAGAACGGGGCAGCCCCCGGCCCCAGCCCTCTGCCCCTCACCTCAGCCTTGGGGCTCTCTGCACCCAGGCCACACTCCAGCAGCCGCCGGTCTCGCTCCTGCAGCCGGAAGAGGCGGAAGAGCCGCCGCAGCTCCTCCGACTCTGCCAGGTTGCTCAGCATCTCCTGGGGGAAGCGGCGGGGGAAGCACGGCCCCATCTGCTCCACCACGGCCCCTTCCAGCCAGGACGGCCCCCGTGACAGCAGCCGGTCCCCCAGGTACAGCCTGCCACAGCCATGGGTAAAGGCTGCCTCAGCCATGCGGCTGCCGGCCCCACCACAGCCAGGACAGGCCCCTGCAGGGCCATGGAGCCCCGCGGTCCCGTGGCCCTTCCCTCCCCAAGGCACAGCAGGGGCAGTGCACTCACTGGTAGAAGTGCTCGAAGGTGTGGGCGAACTCCAGGCCACCAAAGATGACGAAGGGCTCCAGGATCTGCTGCAGCTGCCCCGTGCTGCCCGTGGCCCCGTGCAGCTCCTGCACCTTCCTGTCCAGGTAGCGGGCGAACCGCTCGCTCACCTGTGCAGGAACGGGAATGGACACGTGGGCACGGGGCGGCCGCAGTGGGGACCCAGGGACCACAGGGAGCCCCGGGGCACTCGGAAGGGGACACGGTGACCCGGCCCAGGCAGCGAGCACACCCGGGCTGTGTGCCTGCAGCTGGGCACAGGCGCCGGCAAGGGCCACACTGGGCCCTGGACTCACATGCAGGGCGGTCAGGAAGGAGAGTCGCTGCAGAGCCCCGGCGACGCCCTGGCCCAGGGCTGCCACGAAGGCGGCCCGCTGCCCGAAGAGCTCCTCCGTGGCACCACGCAGGCGCCGGTACAGCGCGCAGTACCGCTCCACAACGTCCGGTGCCTGCCCCGACATCTCCAGGAACTGCTGCACCTGCGGGCACGGCCGAGGGGTGAGCTGCAGCGGGACCGACACGGGCCCAGCCGGCACCCACAGCCCCGCGCCCTACCTGCCGCTGCACCACGCCATGCCAGCACCGCACCGCGTCCCGCAGGCAGCCAGACTTCTCTGCCACAGCCACCCGGGCTGGCGCCTCCTTGTTCCTGCCCTCCTTCCCGCCTGCCAAGGCACGGCCGAGGCTCAGCCCCGCACGCCGCCGCCCCTTGCCCGGCCCCGCACGAAGGCGGCCCTGCGCTCACCGGCCGCTGCCGCCTCCGCCGGCTCTGCGCCCGGGTCCACGTGCACCAGGAGCTGGGTCAGGCGCCGCACACAGGAACCGAAGGCGCCACCGCGGGACTGCTCTGCGCTCCCCAGGTACTCGCCCAGCAGCCAGGCCAGGGGGCTGATGCCGCTCGAGTCTGCCGGGACGCAGAGACTCAGGGGGAGCCTCGGGCACTGCGGGGAGGGTCCGGGAGGACGGCGGTACCTGGGCTGGTGATGCTCTGCACCACGGGGGTCACCAGGGCCTCCCAGCACGCCCTGCCCAGGGCTCGGGCCGCCTCGTTATCGGGAAGGAAGCGGTCGGCGAAGTCTTGCTCGTGCTGTAATGCCCGGTTCAGCCTGAAACGGACAGGGGGCAGCACGGGACAGCACCAAACGCCCACCGACCGCACACGGAACCGCCTCGCCAGGCCAGGGGGCGACGGGGATCGCTCCCAGCCCCGCCCCTCAGCAGGCGGGAGACTGCCGCAGCCCCACTCCTCCCAGGGCAGGACTCAGCCCCACGGTGCCCCCGCGGGCTGCCTGCACCACCCCTGCCGCCTCGGGACCCCAGGGACAGACAGCACAGCCCACGCACCACTCACTTGCCAAAGAGCTGCAGCAGCTGTCCCCGATCCTGGTGGATCTCCTGGCACCAGGCGTGCGCCCGAGCACTGCAGAAGAGGAACGTGCGCCGGCACAGCTGCTCCTTGAAGATGGGCCACAAGGTGGGCTTGGGCCCCAGCACCTCGATGCCACGCACACGCGTGTCGATGCCACCCTATGGAAAAGCACAACCCTGAGCTCCCGGTGCACCCCTGACACCCACTGCCATGCCCCAGGCTGGCCGCAGCTCCCACCTGCTGGCACCGCTTCACCCGGATCTGGATGACGGGCCAGAAACGCGTCATGTTCTCCAGCAGCACCACCCTGCTGGCCGAGGGCAGGACGGTCACCTGCGGGCACACGGCAGCTCTCAGCGCGGGCAGTGAGAGCAGCCACCCTCGCACTCCCGGTCAGCCCTTGTGCAGCCACGGCCGGGATCACCTCACGGCCCAGCAGCACCGGTGCAACTCACTGCGTTCAGCTCCGTACGGACATCAGCGGGGCTGTCCCCTCCCAGCACCACCACGCGGGCCGGCATGTAGCTCGAGTCCTCGCTGGCCACCAGCATGCTCATCTCCCTGCGGCGAGGCAAACACAGAGCTGCCCCGCAGCCCCCACCCACGTCCAGCAGCCCGAGCGGGGGGCCTCAGGGACAGCACGCGTGGAGCCCCGCAGCCATCTCCTCCCCGCACAGCCCTACCTGACCACCACCCCGCACTGCATGTGGATGGTGATGTAGTGGGAGCCGGTGCTGCCGTTCGACTCCCAGTAGGTCTTGGGGTTCCTGTCCGTCAGCTTGCTGGCGCGGTGCGGGTTGGAGGAGACCTGCACCTTCTCCCAGCACTTGTCCTCCTTCACCTCCACGCTGGAGCCTGCAGGGAGAGCACACGCAGCCTCCAGCTGTTGCTGGGACGCACACCGGCACGGGGCCCGGCTCCCACTCGCGCTCACCTCGGCACAGGTTGCGCAGAAAGATGTCAAAGAAGGGGACACTGATGGGCCGCTGGATGCGGCGGTGCTCCTCAATCTGCCCCAGCACCACCTGGGGATGGGGACGGGGCCATGCCGTCAGTGGGGGCCGCATCCTTCACCCCAAGCCGGGTAGCTTGGATACCCAGCCCACCTGGATGCAGCCGGCCAAGATGCTGCCCGTCAGCTTCTTGTAGAGCGCGGCGTGCCTCTCGCAGTCGCTCACCAGCTCTAGCAGGGCCGGTGCCAGCGGCAGGGCCGGGCCGTGCTTGTCCAGGGCTTTGGCCACAGCCTCACGGGCACCTGCACGGCACATCCCCACAGCGCAGTCTTTGCTGGTGGTAGCCAGGCGGTGCAGGAAGCCCACCGCCTCCTGCACCACCTGTGGGAACACGGCGGTGTTGAGCCGGCGGCACGCAGCACAGCCCTCCCTGCCCCCGGGAGCACCGCGGCCCTCTCACCTCACGGTCGCTGCTGTGGGCGCTCAGGAAGGACAGGCACGGCTCCACGCACTCATGCCAGGGCAGCGCATCCTCCCGGTAACCGTCCAGGAACACGCTCAGGATTCTGTATGACACACGGCGACGCTCAGGTTGGGGCACGAGGCGGCCCTGCCCTGGGCTCCCACACTCTGACCGAGCCCCACCTGAGGATCCGCAGCCCCATGGCCTTCTCCACCCCCGGCAGCTCGAGGCTGCGCAGCAGCGGATGGAAGCACTGGCGCTCCTGCAGCTGCCGGGATGCCTCACCCGCAGGCATGGCGGCCACGCCACAGAGCTGCCGTTCCAGGGCCACCACCACGTCCTCGGGCAGCGCGCCATCCCATAGGCCGCCTGCGGGCACCCGTGCCTCCCTCGCCTCCAGCAGCAGGGCCTCGGTGCCTGTGGGACAGGCAGCATAGGATGGGATCCTCAGCCCCCGCCTGCGGGGCCGTGGCACGGAGGGCCGCCTGCGCAGTACCTGGCATCTCAGGGCTGCAGGACAGCCGGTGCTCCGCCAGGCGGTTGATGACGCCCAGGGCCAGCATGGCGTTGGGGCAGCCGGCGTCCTGCCCGGCCCGCCAGCAGCTCTGCAGCACCACATGGAGGTCACAGCCCACCAGCTGTTCCGCCAGGCCTCGGTGCCCATCCACCAGCATCCTCACCACCAGCAGCCCGTTCTGCACGCCCGAGGAGCCCCTGCGGGGATGCGGCCGTGTGGGCGCCTTCCTCCCCAGCTGCGCAGCTCCCCAGGACTCGCCCAGCCCCGTCCCTACCCTGGCACGCCCTGCATGGCACGGATGGCAGCGGGGATGGCAGCCAGCAGGCCGGGTGAGCCCTCGCCGCAGGCAGAGCCGATGCTGGCAAAGATCTCCCGCATCATCTGCGCGTCGGCGTGGCTCAGCATCGACGGCTTTCCACCGGCACCTCCGGCTCCCACCAGCACCTTCAGGGCCTGCATGGCCCGCAGCGGCTCAGCAGGCGGCGGGCACCAAAGCGGGCCCCGCCAACCCCTGAGCTCCCGCACGCACTCACCGCCAGGCCGGCCTGCTGCACCAGGGCCGAGGCCGCGTGCTGCCGCATGCAGGCCAGCACCGCCCGCACACCTCCCTCTGTGGCGAAGGGCACGCACCACTCACACCTCTCCATCAGCAGCGCCACCAGCCGCAGCACCAGCGCCGCCAGGCACGACTCGGCCTCCTCAGCGCCCAGCAGCTCCACCACCGCCTTCACCAGCTTCTCCCTGCGTGGCCGAGGGCACCTCAGCAGGGACCCCCAGAGCCGCCTTCTCCTGCCCACGCCACCCCACCGCGCTCGGATCGCCCCACGCGAGCCCACCTGGGGCACAGAGACGCGAGAGCCGCCCCTCTCAGCCCCGCACCTGGTCCCCGGCCCGCCCTGGGCCTCGCTGCAGTGCCGCTCCTGCTCCCGGTCCTCCTCCAGCACCTTCACCACGTGCCGCAGCCCGGCCGCGCGCAGCTCCGCCTCGCAGTCACCACGCAGGATCGCGTCCGCCACGCGCCGCACCTCGGCCAGGCAGCCGCCCTCGCTGCCGCCCCACGCTGCAGGAGGGAGGGAGGCTGCGACATCGCCAGCAGCACCCGAGGCAGCTCCCAGAGATGGGCCCGCAGCCCCGGCACCCGCCGGCCTCCTCCCCCGGGCCACCTCCCGCGCCCGCAGCCTCCCTCGGTCGGGCCCTCACCTTCGCTCCGCTCCGCCGCCCGCGAGAAGCGCAGCCCTTCCCTCTCCAGGAGCTCACGGAACAGCTGGGAATCCGACCTGAGGGCCGCGGCTGCGGAAAGCTCTTCCTTGGCCACCTCGGCCGGCACAGTTCCGGGCTCATCGCCTTCTGAGCACGCCGTGGCACCGCCCCCGCCGCGCTGCTCGGCCGCACTCCCCACGTGCTCGGCGTACACACGGGAGCCGCGCAGCTCGCTCTGAGCGCTGCCCCGAAGCCGCTTCTCCAGGTCCTGCAGCACCTTCTGGGCCAGCTCCGCAGGGACCGGCAGCTGCAGCAGGGCGTCCTCGGCCGGCTCCGACAGCTGCATGGATGGAGATACGTCAACCCGCACGGACACACGACGGACCCCGCGCCCCTGGGACGGCCCGGGTCCAACCAGACAGAGGCGCTGCACCGACACAGAGCCCCAGACCCTTCCCCAGCACCGCGCGCCCGCTCCCTCGGCCTTCCCCGAGCCGCTCCGGCCCACACCTGCTCAGCGCGCTCCCGCTGGATGAGTCGGACGATCTCCTCCTGCTCCTGCGCTTCCAGCTTCTTCACAAAGAAGAGCAGCTCCCACCACTCAGCGCGGCTCAGGGTCGCTGCGGCTCTGCTCGGCCGCTCCCCCAGGTAAGGCAGCGAGTACAGCCCCCCCGGGGGCTTGGAGAAAAGCGGCTGTGCAGCTGCAGGACAGCAGAGAGAGGAAAGGCACCGTCAGCTTCCCTCCGCAGAGCCATCCTTTGCTGCACAGCCCTCACTCCCACAGTGAGGACCTCCCCGATCCGTCCCAGTGAGGGACAGGGAGGTGATAAGAGGGCAGCAAGAGGCAGGGAGCAGAGCTGGAAGCAGAGCCCTGGAGTGGGGCAGGTGGGGACTGCAGTCTTCTCTGAAGCCTCTTGGGGCCACAACTAGGCACCTGTTGTGCCAAATTATTCCCCCTAGACCTGGATCTGAGAATAAGCTGCGTGTCCACCTGGCCTGATGCTTACCTGCTACCAGCTTGTGGCTGTATCTCAGAGCGGACACCTTCTCTCGGCCCTCATGCTCCTCCTGCCCAGAAGAGCCAATGATCTCCACCATGTGCCAGTGAACCCAGTACGTGCAGCCCGAGGCATACCAGTACACCTGCAGAGGAGAGCCAAAACCACACATGACTGAGGAAATGCATGGCAAGCCCCGCTGCTCCCACACAAGGCTAAGGTATTTTCCATACCACACAATGTCCCCCAACAGCCCCATCCTCCCAGCAGCAGATACCTGCACAGGCGGCGTGCCATCATTACTCTGACGAAATTCACCCTCATCACCTGCGCCGACCTGTTCATAGTCCTCCAGCATGCGCACCCGCATGCCGTGCATCAGGTTTGCCTGCACATACTCCACATAGCTGCTGCGGCTTGGGAAGGCCGAGCGTGTCTTAAAGGTGCTGGGCTCATTTGGTGCAGGAGCAGGGGCTGCTGGAGCAGCACTGGAGGATGTGGGCTGGTGCTGGAAGATGGAGCGGGAGGTGCGAGGCTTCGTCTCCTGCTGGGATGGTGGCTCCGGTTTGTGGCTGTGGTCCCAGCCCATCACGTGCACCAGCTCCAAGATGAGGTTTGCCATAGCCATGCTGAACTCAAACTCCTGCTTCACACGGCTGCTCTTCTGCCGCTCCTCGCTCTGCTCCTCGCCACTGTTGAGCTTGTCCAGGAGAGAAGTGACGCACAGGTAGCGCTTCACCAGGGCGAACAGCTGCTTCCCGGGGATCTGCAACAGGCAGGGCTGTCAGACCGCAGCTGGCCAAGCACCTCACTCCCTCACCAGCTCATTCACAGCTCTGCAATGCCTGTGCACCAGCGGGCAGCAACACAGCTCCCCTCAGCCCACCCTGCCCACAGACAGGCTCTCCTCCTGCTTCCTCACTGCACCTCAGCCTCGAGCCAGGCCCAGACCCTGCGCCAGCCCTTACAATGCCAAGTCCTGGCCTGCTGCCCACTGTCACTACCTGAGGAAGATGAATGCCCTCAAAGGACACGCAGTGCTCTTCAGAGGATGTTGTCTCAGCAAACAGCTCCAGCAAGGTGTAACAGCTGTCAAAATCCATGTGCTGCTCGATGCCATCCTGCTGGCTCAGAGACAGAAGTACATGAGCCCAGCTCCCTGCAACAACAACAGAAAACATTTAGGCTCTCTAACAGAGAACCCTCACACCTCGCTGCACCAATCAGCCTGACTGCAGCAGGCAAGGATCGGCTTTGTTGCTCAGGATAACCCAACACATCAGGCACCTCCGAGCCACGGCAGCTCCTCTCTGATGAGAGCCTCGGGCAGGATCAGCCTCCGCTCAGTGCGGCCCCAGGAGAGGCTCCACGCCGACGATGGCAGAGCCAACGGCCCCGCAAGGCCCCGCTCCCCGAGCCCCCGCCCTACCGAAGGAGCGGCGCCCTCGGCGGCAGCCCCACCTGCGTCGTGCGAAGCCAGAGCCCTCAGCATCTCGCCGGCGCCGCGGCAGATCGCCTTCTCCTCGTGGCACAGCATCTCCGTCAGCAGCTCGAGGGCTCCCGTCTCCTCGAAGGCGCCCGCCAGCGCGCCGATGCCGGCGTACGCGCTCAGCACGCGGACGGTGTGGAGGACGGAGGACGCGGGGGCCCCGCCGCCGGCCAGCTGCCGGCCGGCTCGCCGCACCAGGCTCCCGACGTCGGCCTTCATCTCCAGCAGCGACGCCTCGTCCGGCGCCGCGGGCGGCGGGCCGGGCGCCCTCTCCTCCTCCGCCCGCGGCCCCGCCCGCTGCCCCTCGCCCAGCAGCGCCGGGCAGCCGGCGCGGACCTCCTCCGCCGACAGCCACATGGCCACGCTCTCCGAGCGGAGCCCTGCGGTGGAGGTGGAGCCGCCGCCGCCGCCGCCCGCCGCCCGCTCCTCCGCGCCGACCACGCGCCACCGCACCAGGTACTCCGGGGCGCCGTCGGGGCCGCGCCGCTGCCGCAGCAGCTCCTGCGGGTAGGCCTGCAGCTGGGGGCCCAGCTGCACCAGCAGCCCGCCCTCGGGCCTCTCGTTCACCATGCTGCCGGACGGCGCTGCGGGGAGCGCCGAGGGACGCGGGGAGCGGCGCGGCGTGTCCGCCCGCCCGCCAGGGGGCGCGATCGCCCCGCCGCCACCGGATGGTCTGCGGCCGCCGTCCCAGCCCGGCTAGGCGCCGCTTCCGGATGGGCGGGGGGGCTGGGGCGTGCGCGGCGGGCTGTGCCGACGGGAGCCGAGCGGGGCCGAGAGTCCTCGGAAGCGCCTCGTCGGCTCGGCTGCTGCATCGGTCCTGTTCTGTGACGGCTGGCTGGGAGGCGGGGCTGCCGGACCGTGCCTGGCGGTAGGACCGAGGAGGTGCCTTGGAGCACCTTCCAACCAGTCCGTCCTACGGGAAGGATTCGCCTAGGGCAGGTCCTACCTGGCCGACCTAGACGCCTTCTGCATCAGAGGCCTGCATTAGGAGAGCCACTGATGTCATCCAGCTGCATGTCAGTAAGGCCACTGATGCTGTCCTCCATAACATCCTTCTCTCCAAGTTGGAAAGATAACCATTCAATGGATGAGGAACTGGTCTCAGCGGCTCAGTGTCCAGATGAAGATCAGTGCCAATCAGGGTCCCTCGGGGGTCAATATCTGCCACCTTTAACATCAGTGACATGGAGTCAGTGGGATCGAGAGTGCCCTCGGCAGTTTGCAGGTGACACTGAGCTGTGTGGTGTGGTGAACACACCCAAGGGATGGGATGCCATCACAGAGAACTAGACAGGCTGAGCAGTGGGGCCCAGGAGAAGCCCACGAGGTTCAGCAAAGCCAAGTGCAAGGTCTTGTTCTTGGGCTGTGGCAACCCTGACTATCGGTACAAAATGAGGATATAAGAATGGAGCATAGCCGTGCTGAAAAAGACCCAGCAATAGTGGTGGATGACAGCTGGATGTAAGCCAGCACTGTGCCCTCACAGCCCAAAGAGCCAACCACATCCTGGGCTGCATCCAAAGCAGTGTGGCCAGCAGGGTGAGGGAGGGGATCTGCCCCTCTGCTCTGAGACCTCATCTGGAGCACTGTGGCCAGATGGGGAGTGCTCAGTACAGGAGAGACATGGAGCTGTCAGAGAGTGTGCAGAGGAGAGCTGCAAAAATGATCCAGGGATGGAACACCTCCCTGTGAGGACAGGCTGAGAGCTGGGCTGTGCAGCCTGGAAAAGGGAAGGCTCTGTGAGACCTAAAAGCAGCTTTTCAGTACCTGACTAGGGGGTGTAAGAAAGGAGGGGAAAGACTCTTCAGCTTTAGGACAATGTGATAGGACAAAGGAAATATGGTTTCAAACTAAAAAAAGAGGTTTAGACTGGATGCAAGGAAAAAAGATTTTTTTTTATAGGGGTGGTGAATGGGCCAGGTTGCCCAGAGCTGTGGTGGAAGTTCCAGCCTTGGAAATACTCAAGGTTGGATTGGATGGGGCTCTGAGCACCTGGTTGAGCTGTAGATTGCAGGGGAGTTGGAATAGATGGCCTTTAAGTGTCCCTTTCCACTCATAAGACTCTATGATTCTAAGTGTCCAGGCAGGAGAGCGTCTGACTACCTGATTTTGTGGGGCCCCAAGCCCACCAAGGCTCCAGACAGCTACAGCCAGTCTGGCCCAGCACCCATCTCTCCCACTCAGGAAGGGCAGCGGTAACATAACAGTGCTGGTGTGCAGAACGTTTTATTGGCCCTGGCCTCACTACTGTGTTGTGATGCGGGGCAAGTTGACGTAGCTCTTCATGGGTGGCAGCGGCTTGATCTTACGGCCAGCCCAGCCGCCCTTGCGATGCCATAAGCCTGTGTGCGGGCGCTTGCCCAGCCAGCGGTTGCGGCCGGCCTTTCCGATCACCCGCTTGTTGTGGTCGACGTTGGACACGCGGCCCACTGTGGCCACGCAGGTCTCCAGCACCTGGAGGATGGAAAAGAGCTGTGAGCCTCCTTGCTGGCACCCGGGTTGTCAGGATGGGGACGGCACGGCTCCCCCACCTGCATGTGTCTCTTGGAGGGCAGCTGCACGATGGCCGTCCCGTTTACCTTCCTCAGCAACACTCCGCAGGTCCCTGCAGCAGGTGAGAGGAGGCAGCTGTGCTGAGCAGTGGGACAAAGCCCTAAAGCCACTGCCACCTCTTTCTGAGGAAGAAGCCTCGGGGGCATCATCAGGAAGCACTGTTCCACCCCTTTAGAGGGCTGTGTTGCACCCAAATGCAGGGAGAAGACAGCAACCCCCTGTGTGACGCACCGGCAGCCCGGATGTACTGCGCTCCCTTCCCAGGGTGGCTCTCCAAGTTGCAGATGAGCGTGCCCACAGGCAGGGCTCCCAGCGGGTAGGCGTCCCCTTCCTTGGCCAACACTGCAAGGCAAAGCTGTGAGCTGGAGCGAGGCAACTCACAGGCTGCAGGCAGGGCTGGCTTGGGGTTGGGGACACACCTGCCATCCTTCCAATGTGGGAGGAGTTCTTGATCAGGTCCCCGGGCTGCATGTTCTCTGTGGCGATGATCCAGCGCTTCTGATTGCCACCAGCTACCAGGGCAATGTCAGCTGACCTGCACGTGGAATCACAGGCTCATTAAGGTTGGAAAAAAACAGAGGACACAAAGTCTATCTGTCAGCCCATAACCACAGAATCATTAGTTCCAGAAAAGCCCACTAAGGTCACCCAGTTCAACCCCACCGTGCCACTGCCCACGTCCCTCAGTGCCACATCCCATGGCTCTGGGACTCCTCCAGGTGACCCCACCGCTCCCTGGGCAGCTGTGTCAGTGCAGAATCACTTCTGGAGAAGGAATTGTTCCTAGCAGCCAACCCGAACCTCCCCTGGCACAACGTGAGGCCACCCCCTCTCGTCCTACGGCCGTTCCCTGCGAGCAGAGGCCGACCCCGCCTCACACAGCCTTCTTTCGGGTCACTGCAGAGCCACGAGGTCTGCCCTGAGCCGCCTCTTATCCAGACCGAACAGCCCCTGTTCCCTCAGCTCCCCGCAGTCCGTGTGCTGCAGACGAAGCACGCCCGACCCAGCACTCGCCTGCAAGGGTCGTATCGGACGGCGATGACCTTCTCAGTGCCCTCGTCGTACCGCAGCCGCTGGAAGTCGATCATGCGGTACCGCCGTTTGTGTCCCCCGCCGATGCCCCGCACTCGGATGCGCCCTGCGGGCCGGGAGAGCGGTTCCAGCCGCGCCCCCTCGGCCGTCCCTCCCGCCGTCCCCTGGCCTAGCCCTCCCACCTGTGTGATCGCGGCCGCCCGTCTTCTTCATGCCCACGGGCCGCACCGTGTACTTGACGCGGCACTTCCACATGGGGTCCGTGGTGCAGAGCGGCGTGGAGCCGCACAGCCCGCGCCGGGCGGCCGCCAGAGCCCCGCCGGGAGGAAACGGCGGCGGCGGCAGAAGGGCCCGGGCGACGGCCGCACGAGGTGCCGACACCGCGAGCGCCCCGAAGGCCCGGCACAGCGCCGCCGCCGCCGCCATCTTGCGCGCCCCGCACTGCGCATGCGGCAGAGGGCGGGAGCAGGCCGGCCGGTGGCGGCCATGTCGTGCTTAAAGG
>NW_024884563.1:0-8962 GCF_019232065.1 Centrocercus urophasianus
TCAGTGAGTGCTGCTTTTTCTGCACAGAGGAACTCAGTGACACACCTCTGCTTAATTCACACTTCCATGTCAGACACCATTTTGTCAGACTGCTCCTCTGCTGCCCTTTTTCACCCAGCAACAAAATGTGACAGAATATCAGTGGGAATGTACGTCCTCCACTGCCATACCACCAACATCCACCTCTGACTTCACAGGCCAACATAATAAAATAGAAGGCATCATTATAAAATTGCATCCTTTCTTCATTATGTAAGTGCACAGCTTTATGCCACCAGAACATACCTACAATGTGAGAAACAGACATTGCAAGAGGCAAATTTTGTCTTCAGGCTAGGAATGGTTATGGTGAAGTTTAGAGTTATCCCACCACTGTTGGCTGCACTCTCCATTGCTGCTCCACATGCTGGAAGAGAGTTTGCTAAAGACATGGGCGTCAGTTGGCTTTTCCTTCCCCTTGCTTATCAACCATACCTCCAGCCAGAGTCAACAAGAAGCAATGTTGACTGTAGCTACCTGGATTTCTTGAGCATTCCCCTGTTGAAGGATATATTCAGTAGTGCTGTATTCCAATGCACATTAACCTAATCTCCCTTAACAGTTGTGTTATAGAGGAGGGCATGATTGCAGTGTTGGAAAATCACACATTTTACAGATTGCAGTTAGAAAAGCACTCCAATCACAAGTATTGTAAAAATAGCTAAGTTATATACCATAGTCACTTCTTCCTGGCTATAATGCAATTCTGTTTATTGTACAAAATATTTACCCACCAGAATAATTTAGAGGCAAAAGAAATCTGTATCTACACATAAATCACTCAGATAAATATGACATCCTATCTCTTCACAACAACTTTTCTAATAAAGCAACTTCCTGGGTCATTTCCTAATGTGGTGTCCTGGTTCTTTCAGAGTCAGTGGTAAAAAAATGTGAATATATATAAAATGAAACTTCCTGTAAACTATTTCAGTGCAGTCTAGATGTTGAAGTGTATTAGACAAACAAGATTTTGCAGATTTCTACCCCAGTGATATGAATGATTCAATCAGCAGGATTGGAAGAAGTCAGAGTACTATGATACTTGGGTTTGTCTGCAATTACAAAGATGAATTTACATGAAACTGTTCTGCTGTCTGTGGCTTCAATGAAGACCACTTGCTTTGCCTAATCAAAAAAAAAAGTATATATTTGAAAACCAAAAATATCTTGGTTTAATGACGCAAATAGGCAGAAGTTTTTAAGTGGGTAAACTTCCTTGCTGCATAGCCTCAGTGCACCTGTGCAACAGCTGGATTTAATCTATGGAGGTCTGTATTTTAGAAGCCATTGCCGGATTTTAGGCTGGAAACTCAACAATGCTCCACCCAGGCATGTCCCAGTCCGCAGACTACATTTAACATTTCAGTGAGTGTGGGACAATGCTATTCTGTGGGTTAAAGAAATCCAGGGATGATTTATGGGTTCTTGCGAGTTGAGCTGACAAGAAAATAATCTGAATGTCTGCGCTGTGCAGCAAAACAGAACATCTAAACTTATCAATAAGTGTGATTTATATTTGTGCTCATTACAGAACAGACATGTGCAAACAGGATTCTGATCAACACCATCTAAGACAATAATATCCACTGTTTCATAAGACATGAGCTGTATTTCCTCCATATCTTTCAACAGTCATTTGCGTGTCACTATTTTATCAGTCTGTACCAACAAATATATCAGTTTAGACATAAAGATCAAACATGCTGTCCGAGGACCAAGCATAAATAACTATCAGCCAAATGACAGAACAGCAAGGGATTCTCTGAAGCTTACAGGCTTTTCCAGCAGTGTTTTATGAAACCTATCTTTGGACAGTATTTTTCCCCCCTCCAATCATGGGTAAAAATCTTGATACCACTGATGTAAGTGGAGCCAGGTTTTTAACCATTCTCCCCACCCTACAAATCCATCTGTTGAACAGATGGTATGAGGTCAGGGTATGATCTCATACCTTCTCAGGCACAGTATCAAACCCACGTGATCACATCCGAAACATCTAGAGCGAAGGATGTGAGTGCAACACAAATACCTCAGCACCATTGCTTCATCAGAAAGACGAGCAGAGCTTTTTGCAGACTTGCACAGAACAGGCTGTTCAAACCTTTCAAGACCATAAAAATGCTGCCTTGCCTGATTCGTAAGCTCTGTGACACTATTTCTAATACCGAAGGTTGGACCAGTTCCTTGATAAACTTCCCTTTCTACCTTCTATTTTCAGAACTACTCCACCAGCAGGGAGGATGACTAGTGATACACATTTTAGTAAAATTAATGGCAATTATTACTGAAAAAATATACCTCCTTACCGTTGTAATCGAGTGCTCAATTTATGGCCATCTGGGAAAGTTATTCCACAAGCACTGAATTTGATCATGTGACCCCTTCTACCTGTCCAGGTCACTCTAAGACAACATCTTAATAATACTCTGTAATGTCCTATTTTATCTAACTGTTGGATGATGCCTTTTCTTGACCTTTACTTTCCATCACTGAGAGAATTATCCTTTTTCACAATTTGGCTCAATACATCTCTGAGATAAAATGAAGCTGCACCTCAGGAGGGGCTGATTAAAATATCCCACAAGCCCTGACATCCCAGTGGTTCAATATCCATCTAGGGATGGGACCCTGGATTGTGTTCCTTGTTTTGGGGCCTAATTATATGTGACCTGAAGAGCTATCACAATCACAGAGACTAAGAATCCTCCAGAGCTGAGTCAGTGTCAGGGCCTTAGGTCTGGGAGAAGCTCTGCGTTGGTTCAAATAGGTCATTCAAGTCTGAATGAAGTGGGAACACTTGCTTTTCATTTTAATGAGGGAAAGGAAGCAAGAGGGAGAGAAACTTGCTACAGCTGACCTCAAGCAAGTGCTTTTATTATAAGTTCTGCTAAACTGGAAAATCAACTTTTCACAAAGCCCATTATCAACATGGACCTTCATATTAAATACTGGTGGATTAAAAAAAATAAAGCACTCTATTACATTTTTTTTCTTAGATATATTATTATTTTCTTCCCTTGTTCCATGTTTTCCCTGGAATTTCCTTTGCTTAAACTAAACTAAAAGTTTGAACCTGTACACTTAAAAATGCAAGGTGACTCTCCTAATCTCATAGTGCAGTCAATCTATGGAAATTAGAAGACCTCATTTTAAACGTTTGTGAATGTGTTTCAGTTAGTGATGCATAAAAGAAGGATTTCAGCCTGCATGTAATTTACTGCTAAAAGGAAAAACAAAGTACCAAAATTGTGTATTTGAAAATACAAAACAAGCAAATCCTCAGCCCTCTCCCTGAGTACAACAACAGATCTCAGTCACCAAGGCTGTGGTGTGAGAAGACCAACTCAAATTCCTGCAGTGTGAGAACACGCATATGCCAATTACATCTGGAAACACAAAGATTGTGATATTATTTGGAGCCTGAAGGTTTTGCCACAATAGAATGTGAGAGGGTCTTTCTGTCAGTGACAAGCCCTTTCACATGTCCTCGCACTGAAAAGAAAGGAATGCCAACACACAGAGTCACTTCTCCTGTCACCATATTTTTCTTTCCCATGCTCATCTTAGCCAGCTGTTACATTGTTCCAGCTCATCTTTATTTGAACAGCTTGATGGTATTCTGGAGCAGCAAGGTGGACGGAGACGCTGTTT
The DNA here is from genome assembly GCF_019232065.1 of Centrocercus urophasianus. Lineage (NCBI taxonomy): Eukaryota > Metazoa > Chordata > Aves > Galliformes > Phasianidae > Centrocercus > Centrocercus urophasianus. Next base: position 3,694 of record NW_024884563.1, read on the forward strand.
CCATCCAGATATGCTGCTTTTACCAGTTTTGGCCATATTTCATTACACGGATTTATAGGGACAGACAAACAGCTGTCTAACCAAAGACTGGATGGTAAAACTCAGGGGTGCAGGCTCAGAACATCATTTATTTGCAGTTTAGCTGTTGAAAAGAGCTTCAAAGCAGAAGTTAGCATATTTTGTAATACAATTGCTTTAACTACAAGCTCAGCAGAAATTCCTTTTGCAAAAATTCCCAGGAAGCATTCTCAACACAGCTTAATGCAAAGCTCATTTATAAGTGAGTTCCAATTAGGCATGGAGACATTAAAAACCAGATACTCAATTTTCTCCCAGCCCCATGATAAAAGGCAAAATCTCAACATGAGTATCTTCTTCAGTGAAGTCAGAGCTCTCAAAATCTAAACACATCTTTCACAATCATGCTGCCTAAGCAAAATATTTGTCAGCAAAAATTTCTAAAATTTTCCATTTTTCTTGCACAAGACTGCTAGCTTTTTATCAGAAAAGGGCATCTTTGTTCTCATTTAATGCAACAGGCTGGGAATTATAAACTAGGAGGAGTTCTTAGGAACTCCTAAAAAAATCCTAAAATCCCCTAAGAAATTTGAACATACTCAAAACACACTTCTTATATTGAATTCTACACCAAAGACAACAGACTTTGTTTTCAGTGTCTAAAGAAAACATGTTCACAGTTATTCAATGAAGCAAAACGAAACCACAGATAAAGTAGCAAACTCAAATCCCTTGAACAAAGCTACAGACGAAAACAAATGACAACATAAATGGATTCTAAATGTGAAATGATGTAAAGATAAAAACAAGAAAATCTAACCTGAAAGGGATGCTCAGAGAGGAGCAATAGTAACCTTCCACAGAACACTGTCAAATTGCAAGGGCACATCTCCTACTCTGAGCTCAGTATTGGTCCTGTGAGAAACTGTGAATTTAGCAGTAAGAAGTCTAAAAATCACAGTGCTGTATTCTGCATGCATGCCATAAATTAAAAGTAGTCACTTGATGAATTTCAGTTTCCACTCATACCATTAAATGTACAGTCTGTTGCACCTTATCAAGTGCAACAGAAATATGCTGCAACAGTGTTTTGATTTAAAGCTCTGCAAAGGAGATACACAAACAAAAAGAGAATCACAGCATTAAAAGACAAGCTGAAGAGCATTCCTGATGTTGGTAGTCCAGCTACTACAGTTTTATATTTAGCTCTGTTCACCTGTCCCTGCACTTTACATTTGCATGCAAAACTTTCTAAAGTGAGTTCAGGGAGAATGGTCAAATATTCCCACTTTGATCCTACAGCATATTATAAGAGCGCAGAAAACAACTTAAAGTGAATCACATAGGAAATAACAGATTCTGTAGTCAACTTATTTTTCTTTTGGACAAGTCTATCAGCAAAAAAGCACCACACTGCCACAGCTGCCAACAGTGACTGCATGCCCAGAGAAGTCAACATAAATGGACAGGTTTGAAATCAGTGAAACTATGCTGAGGTTCATTCTGCTTGCAAAGGTAGTGCTTTACATCTCTGAAGCCTCCATATCCCACAGCTCTGCCTTTTATCACGTCTTGAATTAAAACAAACAAACAAATATTCCTGACACCGAGAAAAGCAATACTGAATTTATGAATCACTGTACTCTGTTTATTAGCTTACCTCAGGTGAATGCTAGCCACAGCTACTGCTTTAAAATAATTTGGCTTTTGATTTAAGGAATTGCTCTCAACTCTGTTTTGCTTGGAAACTGATGAAAATATGAAAAAATATCTGAGATAGTTTCACTCTTGTGTGCTGTAAGCTGCAGTTACAGGCAGTGAAGAAGAGTAAATGGTCACTAAAAAGCTGCCAGTCTCGGAGAGAGGATGTGAGACTGCTGTCCACAAGATGCAGACACTAGAGTGATATCTGCCTCTAGATTGATGGAAGCAGGAAAAATACCAGTTCTCTGGCTGCAGGAAGGAGTAACCGCATGTGTACTGAGCCAATGTATTGCCATAGAACCAATCCATCCCAAAACAGGCAACATAACTCTTGTAGAAAATTACCGCCAGTCTGAAGATTATAGATATCTCCCGAGGCAATTACATTCAGTATTCAAAAACTTTGATTGGCATTAAGAGAAGCGGATTGCTTTGTCCCAGCTGTGCTTCCTGTTGGTGCTGACAGGTCTCTCCCAGCTGTATGCCTTGCTCTCAAGATGTTTATCTACTGTAGGGTCCATTGTAACGGATGTAACTGGTGCTGGCAACCACCACCCCGTATCACTATGCTTCCTACGCAGCTGCTCTTAACTCCAGGCCTCTCCACAGTGCTGAGCCTTCAATCAAAACAAATTGTTTGTTTCTTTCTGACCACAAAAAGAAGTCTGGTTTCATCGTTTGCTTTGGCTATGTTGCCTAAGTAAAAACACACTATAATGCTAGGAACTCTACTCAGCCTCTCTGGACTTAAAGCCATAACGTTGCAGTTTACAGTTCTGACTGACAAAGCAAAATAATTCACAAGTGCTTTTGAGGCCTGGGCTCTCATTGAGGAAACTTTCTTTGTAGGTCTATTCATAATGAATTCCTGTACAACTCAGAAGGTGAAGATGCTCACTGAATGGTTTTGAAGGATGGCGTGAGAAAAGGTTTTCATGCACAACACTGGAACGTGAGCTAGCCATAGAGTGGGAAAGAACCCTGTCCCTGGTTCACTCTGCCTCCAGCACCAAAGCCCTCTCTCACACCAAGTTGCATTGCAGGGTAGTCATACCCGAAATCGTTTGCTTTGATTTCCCTATCAGCAGTCTGGAAACAGAAAGACTAATAATGCCTTATTTTCTGATTTCTTACTTCACCTGGTTGCTGGAAGAGCTATCCTGAATCCTCCCCTTCTGTCATACCCTGCAAAGGCCCCAGCTCTCTGGCACATCTAATTTCAAAATTAAGCCACCAGCAGAAATGTGTGATAAGAGTCAGCATGGGCCCAGTCCAGCTAATGGAGGCAGAGGAAAGCTACACTGAACTGGGACAAATCAGTAAATTTAAACCCCATCTTTTGTATCATCTAACGGTATGTCAGAAGGTTGTAACGCAGTCTGAAAGAGGATAACACTGTGTGGTTTCCCTAGACTGGGAGGCACTGGAGCCAGTGACCCAGGAGGTCCTACCCCTTCCCATGCTCTTCTTTTCTTTCCACTCTCCTTTCTTGCTGCCACACATCTAAATTTAGGCTGTAAACTAATTTTAACTGTAAGGAGCATGGAGTTGATTCCTTTGAGTATCTAACACACTATAGAAGCAGGATCACTAAAACACAAATGCTTATGTAAATTAATCTTTGATTTTGTAATCAATTGAGTACACTAATTTGTCGCAGGAATTGGCTGAAACAACATGCCTGAATTTTTACTGCCTCTACCATAAAACTGACAAGTGTAGATTTTCTGTTTTTATTTTTGCCTCCTTTCAAACGCAATAACTTCCCTTTTCATAAAATGCCAACATGTTCTTTTAAAACTGTCAGGCTGCCATCAACCTGGTCCTGATAGAGTGCCAGGCCATGGCCAGACAAGATGAGTTACAAGGTAATCCTTTCCCTGCCAAATAATACAAAGATGTTGGCAGTTTTCTCACGGCTGCAAATCAGCACAAAGGAACATAGAAATCAGAAACCTAAGGATCACTTCTTCCTCTGTTTGATGTTAGTCTTGCAAGAAAAGTGGCATTTTGCACAGAATCTAATGGTTTCATTAATAGCCTGCTGGTTTCTTCCCCTTCTCTAAGTTCTTTCCTTCACAGAGGTCCTGGATATGATTTTAATGAAATTGAGGATACTCTCCCCACAACTCACTCACTGGATTCCTGAAGACTGGTTTCAAGGAAATGCCATTCCAGAGATGAAATACAAAGCAGCTGCAGAACTTTGTCCTGGGGCTGTACAAATGCCACCGAACACCAAATCGCTATATGCAGCTGAACTGGAAGCATATCAGGATTCCTATTCAGGAAGGCCATGCAACAGTGGGGAAGGTCCCTTACATCACGTTAAAACAAACAAACAAACAAACAGCATAGGAGGCCACAAAACTTGGGAAAGAATCCCATTTCCTCCACTTACCAGTGAACTTGCAAATTGGGTCTTTTCAAATCCGTCACCAAGTAAATTAACTCATCAGTGTAGTCTGAGTTTTAAGAGAGACCTTTAAGGTCAGGCATGTCCAACCTGCAGCCTATGGGATGCATGCAGCCTGGCCCAGCTTACAGTGTGACCCGCTGACTGCCCTATGCATACATGGCGGCAGCTTCTCCCAACTTGGCCCAGCCCATCACCTTGGCACCAACCAAATATTAGTGTGCTATAAACACTCCTTTGCACCAAAACAAGGGCATGGGGTGCAATGTAGTAACAGCTTGGGTTACAGCAAATAAGTGTATGGATTTAGATGCATTGACTAAACACTGTCCTGTGAACAGCAAGAAATGTGCAGCCATGCGTTCCATTTTGATAAAGGAATTTGAGAACAGGTTTCAAATAGCTAAAAATTATCTTTTTTTTTTTTTTTGTATATTTGCAATTCTCTTTTCGGTCAACACGAATACATTACCTACAAATTTTCAAACGGAATGTATAGAGTTACAATAAGACATTCAACTCAAAAATCTCTAGCAAACTTCTATAAGCCATCGCCTACCAGAAATATGCCTCATTGGGCAATAACACCTTATTCAAGTCATCACTTTCGAGCAATAAGAACATTTGTGAACAACTGTTTTCAAAGCTGAAGCAAAGGAAAAACAAAATTTCATCAGAAATCACTGACAAACATCTTGAGAACTCACTGAGAATTGAAACAACTGCCATTGAACCAGACAGCTTCACAAAAACAAGGTCAAATATCCCACTAGTTTTATTATTTTGTTGCTCTCTCATTTTTTTTTTTTTTAATGTTTTAACAACAACAGCAAAAAAGCTAAAAACAAGTTTTGTTAAATGTTTTGTTACATATCTACATTAACTATAACATATATTCCATGAGGGCTGCTCCAGAAGTAATCCCTCCTATTGTCTGTGACGTAAGCGGCAGATGTTGATGGTATGGCAGTACAGGATGAACAGTCCCACTGATATTCTGTCACATTTTGTTGCTGGGTGAAAAAGGGCAGCAGAGGAGCAGTCTGACAAAGTGGTGTCTGACATGGAAGTGTGAATTAAGCAAAGGTGTGTCACTGAGTTCCTCTGTGCAGAAAAAGCAGCACTCACTGA
>NW_024884564.1:0-11408 GCF_019232065.1 Centrocercus urophasianus
CCCTCCCTTCCTAGATTGGCACTGAGCTCTCCCAGCAGCCAAACACCCCCTGAAATCACTCAAAGGCTCTCCAGGGGCTTCAGCTTCTCAAGGCTTAACCCCAAACCTTCTGAGACCGGCAAGAGGGCTGAAGGAGGCCGGGGTTGTCTGAGAGCAAAACCCAAATCTGGGAGTCCCAGAGAGGAAAAAAAACACTCAGCACCTCTGCACAAGACAACAGGGAGGCCGTTTATCACAGGGAGATGAATCCTCCCTCCCCCAAAGAGAACCTGCTGTGGTCCCACATCACCCCCAAAGCACAGTGTCATACAACCAACCCTCTGTCCCCCCCCCATAGTGAAGCTCCTTTCACTCTGGCACCGATGGAGGGAGACAGGATTTAATAACTTTGTGGAGCAGTGACTACAGGCGCTGAGTTTGGTGAGAAAGAGGCTGTATTTCTGCTCTTATTGTGGCATCACATACGAGTTACAGTGTGGTTTAGTACAAGGAAATGCTGGGATACACACAAATGAGCTCTGCTGTGAGTTTACCATCCTGCTGCAGGGCCAGGTTTTACACCAAGCGTGCAACCGAAAGCACAAACAATGTAAAAATATATTATATATTTACATACACCATCTTTTAAAAAGCTGAGACAAGGAGTACAAAGTCCGGAGCTAAAAGATGTCAGAGAGAAAACGGGGGGTTAGGTTCAGTCAGCTGTCTGTGGGCAAATCTACCATCACAAAAATAAAGTTTAAAAACCTCCGGGGGGGGAGGGGGGAAAAACTGATGGGAGTTTTGGATACGTTGCCCCTGCTGTGATTTCACTGTGATGGGAAGGGACCATCGGCAGCTTCCAGAGCTGGGAACATCACCCAGGCAGCAAAACCCATCGGAGAAAGGTGTGAGATGGGTTAGGACAGCCTATGTGAAAGCACTTGCAGACTCGACAGCGGGTGGCACAGCAGGGATGGCCACTGCGCCTCCTGCCACTGCTGGCAGCCCCACGCCAGCAGGAAGGGAGGGTTTAGCATCTAAAAGCCTGAGCATTCGAGCTCCTAAGTGTGATCCACACACACGTGGACTTGGCCTGGCTTTAGGGATGTCTGGCTTTAGTGATATCTGGCTTTAGTGAGTCCCAGCCGGCCTCCTGGCAGAGCTGCTCTGCTGTGCACGCTGACCCAAAGGTGTTCCTTGATCTCAGCTGGGTCAGCTGTAACGTGCTGCAGAAAATCCTGGAAGATGTGGGGTGCTGGGGGTCCCCAGGGGCTCCCTTCCCTTTCTCTCCATGGGGCAGAGCAGTGCAAGAAGGAGCTGGCTTGCACGCAGCAGGGCTCTTTGCTACGCACACCTGGAGCGAGCCGGCGGCTCCCTCCCTCGGGGGCTGCATCCTCAAGGCTTCAACCCACAGCCCCCCACCCTCACCCACGTGAACCCCGGGGACCTCAGGGCAATGAGGGCTTGGATGCAGGCCTGCTGTCTGTGAGCAGATGGAGCTTTTAAGCTCACTGCCAGACACAGGAAAGTGACAGAAGGAACAGATCGACAGCGTTAGCCAAACTTCAAATGGTTGAGTAAAAGCGATTAGGAAAAACCCCTCCTGCAGACAGACAAACCAAGCAGCGCTGGGTGGCTTCCTCCTCTGCCTCCTGCTTGCTTCTTGCACGTACCACTGGGGGGCAGCTCAGACATCCAGCACCTTCAGACGGGAGCAAAGTCCCAGCATCAGAAGTCACTGAGGATACTGATGTCTGCAAACTCATTCCTGTACCGGTAGGCGTAGAGGCTGAGCAGGAAGGCCCATTTCAAGGAGATGAAGCTCCAGACACACGACAGGTAGTAGCTTCTGGGATCAGTCAGGGCTAGGAGAGAAAAAAGGGACGTATTTCAAAATCCTATCTATCCCTCGCCCGGTTTGAATCCACCTCAACCCCGATCAAAAGCACACACACAAAAACACAGCCCTCAAACCCCCCCCCAAAAAAACCCACCCAGACTTTCTGCCTTTCATCCGCTGCCCAGCAGAGCCTGGGAGTCATTACATCAGCCCTCTTATGACAGCATTACATTCACAGCAGGAAGTTTCACGTGCTGACTCAGCTCAGAAGGCATTTTCACCCTGCTGATACGCAGTGAGGTTTCCAAACCCTCACCCACCTGCTTTAGGAGTGCTGAAGAAGCAGTGTTTAAGAGCACTCCACTTATTTGTCATACATGTTAAGCACGTTCTGGTTTCTCTAGGAGACCAAACTGGAAGACGTGGGCTGCGTGACGAGGTCTGACAATGCAGGGGTGGAAAGCAGGAAGATGGGCACTGCCCCAATGGAGTGGGACCCGTCAGACAACAGAACTGCCCTCGTGCCATCAGCAGAGAGCAGCAGGAAACTGAAATGCAATGGCGTTCCTGCAGCCCCTCCCCAGAACAGGTTGCCCAAGGAGGTCGTGGATGTCCTGGAGGCATTCAAGGCCAGGCTGGATGTGGCTCTGGGCAGCCTTGGTCTGCTGGTTGGAGACGCTGCACGTAGCAGGGGGGTTGAAAACGGATGATCATCGTGGTTCCTTTGCAACCCAGGCCATTTTGTGATCCTATGAACACCTCCCAGGCTCCGGCCCCCAGAGGGGGGCTCCTCCAGACCCAAACTCAGCATTCCCAGCACTGCTGGCAGCTCCAACCCGCTGCTTTCTGCAGCCCAAATACTCACACTGATGCTGAGTGATGGCCAGGACGAGGAATGTGCAGAATCCCACCACGGAGAGAGCTGAGAAGAGGATCCCGATGAAGAGGAAGAACCTCAGCCCTTTTAACCAGGTCCTCCAGTAATCCTGCACATACATCACATGCGTGATTAGGGCCCAGAGCGCCAGAACACCTGCTTGATCAGACAGCAAGGGCAGTCAGTAGAGCACGCAGCACGCTGCAGCACCAAGGCCATTGAACAAACACAGCAGGAACCACCTCCACCTCACACAGATCCCCCTCCAAACTCTTCCAGTGACCCAGAGGTAACAGCTCCCATTGCTCCAGGAGCCACACAGGAAGGAGACTTTGAGGTGGGGACCGAGCGGCGCGGCTGATTTCTGTCCCCCAGCCCCACCAAAGAGCCCTGCCAGCACCCCCCGTTTGCTGCACAGCCCTTTGTTTGCAGAACAAACACTTGCCAGGCACTGAATTACCACAGGGTTGAGGACCACGGCTGCAGAGATGGGTGCAAACACGTTGCCCCGGTTGCAATGGGCAAATTGAAGTCAGGGTGCACCCAACCACCACGCAGCCTTACTGCTCACTCCATCATTATCTGTGCTTTCACAGAGCTGAGCAGGAACCTCTGCTTTTCCAAGCCATCCTCAAGTGCTCTGACAGACAGCAGCTGCTTTAAGTGATGACCCAATTCCTTCACACACTTGAGCTCCTAGGAAAAAGAAACCCAAGCCCACAACACTGATGTTAAATTGGGCCTATTTTCAAAAGACTGGGACATTTCTGACAGGATTTTTGGAAGTGAAGGGGTGCAGATTGCAGCTCCCAGCTGATACCAGTGTGCATACGGCTCCCATTTGGAGCAAAGCACTCTCATGCAGTGTTTAAAGTGGATTAAATCCAGCTCGGCACTTCTGGGTCTGGATTACACAACCAGAGTAATATCTGAGCACGCAGAGTTGGTTCTTGTTTATTTATTGATGGAAAGATCAGTCAAAGTGCAGCCAAAGGCACTTCCTGGGCTTGCATGTCTTTTCCATCACCACGTTTCACCGTCAAAAGGGAAGAAATGGGAGACAAAAAGGCCCCAAAGAATCCACATCACAGTTGCCAGCAGCTTCTGACAGAAAGACAACGCATCCCTCCCTTACCTTACTCTAAAAACTGCCACCTTTTCCCCCAGTTTGAAAGAAAAATGAGAGCAGAGGAAGACGGCGCTTGAAGCCCCTCCAACCCACGGATCTGGGCTGTTTGCTGCTTCCCAGTGAGGAGTGCACAGCATTTGGAGCAGCTTCCCCTCTGCTGAAGTCGCAGCACCGCCTCGGAGCCACGGCACCAACGAGGAGCAGCTCTGCATCTGGCACTGCTGCCATCCAAACCAACCTCCACTGCTGTGCTCTCCTTCATTTCCACGTCCTGTCGTTAAGGAACAGCAGAGGGATGACAAACAAACAGGACAGCCAGCATTGCTCCCATCCCGGCCTGCAGAACACACGGCCTGCAGAACACACCTCCTGCTCGTCACTCACTGGACACACAGAGCTTCTCCAGGCTTCAAAGAGTGGCATTGTGGCACAGAGCAAAACAACAGCGGGGAGGATGGCAGCTGAGCACCGCTGGCAGCAGCAGGGCTTTGCTGGCTTTCCCTTGCAGCTCCTTGCTTGCAGCCTTGCTGATCTCAAACTGAAGCCGGATTTCCACAAAGGCAGCCCTGAGCTCGGAAACCTGGTGGTGGTTTTTATCTTTTTGGGGTCCTGCATGGGGTGGAGCGGGTTAAAATACCCTCTGCAGAGAGCCATAGGGAACTCGAAGTGCAGGCAGGTGGCTCGGGGAGATAAAAGCCAGCCTGCAGGAGATAAAACCCAAAACAGCAAAAGCAAACGTTTCAGCTCCTCCTGGTATCCCTCAGCTTCGCAACAGCTTGAAGCTGCTGATGAGAGGGGAGCCCTGGCTTTGCAGTTGGCAAAACATGCAGCTCCCCTGCAGGCTTTCAGATGAGCCAGCAGAACGGAGCTGAACTGCTGAGTCAACGCCCCGAAAGCAGTGCAGTAAGAAGAGGCTGTAAGAAGAGGCAGCACGTGAGCTGTCAGCAGGCCTGAGCCCAGCCTGATGCCTGACACAGCGCTGGGAAGGAAGCTCAGCTGATCCCCAAGCCCACACCAAGCACTTCCCAAAGAAGAGAAGCCTGCTGACAGGCACCACGGCGTGCAAAGCTGGGTCACGAGGCCCTTCAGCACAGGGAATCCTTTCACCCAGAGCTCAGCCAGCAGAAAACACGTTACCACATGAAGCAGAGGGGAAGGAGACTCAGCCAGCTCCAGCCATGTGATGCCCGCCTGTCCCCTGCGCTCCAGGGGCACTCAGACCCTTCAATGGATCCAGCAATGGAGCTGGCAGAGCACGAGGTGCCTTCTCTTCCCCCACTCCCCTTTCCCCAGCTTGTTTTCTTCTCTAAAATGGCAGAAAAGTGTTCCAAGCAGTTAAATGAGCACTCGGAGCTGTTTGAATCAGCATCTGCACCGGCGCAAGGAGAGGAGGGCAGGAGGAAACAGAGCAGAGCTCTGCTTTGGAAAAGCCCTCAGAGCAAAAAGCTTGCATGTTTAACCCAAACTGTAGCATTACAGCTCACTCCTTCAGCTGTGCCACTTCAAAAAGTGCCTTTTTGAACAGGTTTTTTTTTGCTGGAATGGGAAATAAGAGTTTGGTCATTCGAAGCGTGCAACGTCTGACTTGCAGCGCATTCAGCTTCTCTCGTTCATCTCAATCTGCTCCTCCTCCAGACCTGCACCTCTGCTCTGCAGCAGAACTGCATTCTGCATTCATGCAGAGGGGAAAGCAGCACCTGCAGCAGTGGAGAAGCAGCGCAGCTCATCAGCTCCCATTGCAGCACCTGCTGGAAATAACATCAGAAGCTCCACAGCCATTCAGAGCAATGCTGGTGGATTCGCCCCACGTTCCGTGTCTGCAAGGAGAGCTGCTGAATAAAACACAATTGAGGGATTTCCGACCTGGAGCAAACAGTGAAGTGCAACAAAATGAGAAACTCATTGCCCAAAGCACACAAAGCTCCAGGAAAAGGAAATGGTCCAACAACCACGGGGACATCTGAAGCAACAGGGGTGGCTGGTTGTTTTTCTTTCATGCTGGTTAGCAGGAGTTTTGACTGCGCTTTTAATTTGTATTTTAAGTCCAGGAGTGCACCTACAGTGCACTTGGAAGGAGTTTAAAGAAGCTCTAAAAAGGCAAATTCACAGCTGGACAGACCCCAGCTTGCAGCCTGGCACAGGACAGTGCTGACAAGCATCAACACAGCATATATACAGAGAGGGAGGAGCAGCCCTGCAGAGAAGGACCTGGGGGTCCTGGTGGGTGAAAAGCTGAACGTGAGCCAGCAGTTTGTGATTGCAGCTCAGAAAGCAAACGGGATCTTGGGCTGCATCAGAAGAGCTCAAGCAGGGGACAGGGAGGTGATCAGCCCCCTCTGCTCTGCTCTTGTGAGGCCCCATCTGCAGCACTGCCTCCAGGGCTGGGGGTTCCAATACAAGACAGGGAGCTGTTGGAGAGGGTCCAGAGGAGCCGCAGAGATGAGCAGGGGCTGCAGCACCTCCCTGCAAAGACAGGCTGAGGGAGCTGGGCTCGTTCAGCATGGAGAATAGAAAGCTGGGGGTGACCTCAGTGCAGCCTGCAGTGCCTGAAGGGAGCCTGCAGCCAGGAGGGGAGTCAGCTCTGTGCAAGGGGAGATGAGAGCAGGATGAGGGGAAATGAAGCTGAGGGAGGGCAGATGGAGGCTGGATGTCAGGGCAGTTCTGTGCTGTGAGAGCAGTGAGGGGCTGAACAGCTGCCCATAGGGGCTGCGATGCCCCGTCCATCCCTGGAGGTGTTGGAGGCTGGATGGGGCCCTGGGCAGCCTGGGCTGCTGTGAAACGTGGAGGTTGGTGGCCCTGCGTGTTGCAGGGGGTTGGAGCTCCGTGATCCTTGAGCTCCCTTCCAACCCAACCGTCCTTCTATAGAGGCTTCCCCACTGGTGAGGCTGCTGGCAGCGAGCAGCAGAGCAGCTGCTTCCCTGAGCTCAGAGCACGCTGCAGCCTGCCAGGACGCCGTGTACAGCACGGATGGGTGGTGTGGATCCCAGGGACAAAACAACAACGGCGTGAGGCCAAGGAGAAGCATGTGCATACACAGGGGAGCTGCTCTGCAGCCAGCCTTCCTCTTCCTGGGGCTCGAAACACGCGCTGGAAGGCAGCAGCTGACGGCAAACGATGAGAAAAAGAAAACAAGCAAAGCAAAACAGAACAAAACAAAGCACGCATTAAAGTGTGCCCGAATGGTCCTGGAAAACATGAAGCCTATGGTGAGCAATGGGAAAAGCCTGCAGTGCTCACAGAGCCCTCGCTTTGCATCTGCACAAACCTCCTTCGTGCGCTCAGCGCCCACCCCAAAAGGAGCCCATGCTCCTTCTGTCCTTTCTGTGTTAGGAAAGCTTTGCCTTCTCTGGTTGGTTCCCAGAAAGGGTGAAATGTTTCTTCCTGGGGTCCCAGCCAAGCGAGTGCAGCGTCAGAGGTTAAAAATGGGTTTTCCCCGCCCGCTTCTTCTGCCAAAATAGCTGAGGATCAACAGGGAAATATTTTAGGCAAGCAGCTCTCAAATGAGAGGAGTCTATGGAGTATCGGAGTGCCAACTGGCTTTCATCTGGCAAGCCCTCCCCGTGGGCTTTATTTCTGTTTGGAGGGAAGCAGACAGAGCAGCACAGGCACACGGTGTGAAAAAGGGCATTTAAGACAAAAGCAGCATCCCATTTTCCAGCCCTTCAGCAGCACCTGGAGGGATCCAGCTCTCCCCTCAACAGGGGCTTCCCTGTGCTCCCCTCCGTGTGCTGTCCTCCATTGAAGACAAAGGAACAGAAGGGCCACGAGGCAGAACCCAATGACTGCAGTGCTCTGTGTATGAATTCCACCACCTGGCCACGCTCTGTTCCACAACTGCAATGCTTGCTGTACATGCTGCTCTCACCCTGGGCTGGGAACAAGCCGACCTGCCTTCATTTACCTGCAAAATGCAGGTGAGATGAGCTGTGAGAGCAATCTCTGCGTGCAGCACAAACCACCTCCTGCCACTTCCACTTATCAGATACCTTCAAGATTCCGAGCATCTGAAAAAGCACATTTCAGCTTTCATCTTCTTTGCTACCGGCTCCATATTGCATTCTCAAAGCACAAGCTTGGCCAGAAATAACTGAGCAGCTTGGAAACAGCCCCTAACGACTCCTTGAGTGGCTCAGAATGGAATAGCAGAGCACTGAGATGGCCAGCATGAACTCAGGAGCCACCCTTCAGGTCCTGAGATTGCTGTGAAGATCAGGGAGCTGATGTTACCGTGTGTGGAGGGGGTGGGGGGTTGTTGTTATTACAAAAGACAACCAGAAAGACTGGAAAGGTGGCTGCTCAGCATCTTAAATTGCCGGCTGCTGGTTTCACAGTGAGAGGCAATTGAACTTAAATGGAAAGATTAAAGCAGAGAAGGAGACAGTAAGGAAGAAGGGAAGCATGCAGAGAAATCCCAGAGCAGAACATCCCCAATGAACCAAGAGCACGTCAGGAAAACTTGCAGGAAGGTGGACTGCAGCCTGCAAGCACACAGAAGGAGAAAACAAGCACCTGAGAGGCAATGGGAGAACCAGGAAGATACTTAAAAGCAGAGGAGTGTGTCCAAGCAGAGCCATGGAAAAGGTTTGACAGGCAAAGCTTCACCTTAAGGGGAACTACATGTGAGAACTGAATGTTGTTTCTGCATCAGAAACAAAATAAGAATTTTGTTAATTTCATGGCCTATTTGGGTCATTTATTAGAACTAATAGTTCTTTTCAGGGGCCTTTCTACATTATTGGGGTTCTCTGATAAAATTTTATTGGTAATCCCCTAGATAAATCTTCCCCAACAACACATATTTGGTATATAAGTAAAGTAATATGTATGAATATATATATATATAGGCCAGTAACAACTTATGTATAGCCAGTATTGAGAATATGTCACACACACTGCAACAGTATCCTGTGTAATTTAAAAGGACATTCATTACATGCCTGGGAGTGCCTGAAGAAGGTATTGAGGAAAATTGGGCACCTCTCTTCTGTACCCTTTGTTAAACAAGGACTCTGAACAGAATCACCACATCAGAACAAGGAGAGCGTTGAGACATCCTAGAAACAACAGGACTGACACCAGATAACAAACAAATTAACAAGTGAACAACAAATGTAAAGCCTTCTGATAAGGTTGTGAACCTGGAACCAGCCAGAGGGGAAACAGGGGAGGGGGAGAAGGCAAGGGGGGAAGAAAACGGTCTAAAGGCTGTCATGTTGTGTCCATAGGTGTGCTAGAAGAAGAGGAGACCACCAGGCTAGAAGACCACCAGGTCTTCTTCCCCCCATGTGCACAGTGGGGCTGCAGCTCGCACCTCGGCGCTCAGATCTGAGCAACCACAGAAAAGGGCCCGAAACCAAACGCGTGTTTGGAAGGCAGTGGGCCCACAGAGGGCAGCAGGCACAGCTCCCTGCTCTCCCCACACCAACGCTTGAGCTGTGCCCCACAGATGGGGGAGAAGCTGCCATCCCAGCTGCGCTACCCTGCACAGCATGAAGGGCAACGCCTGCAGTGAGCTCTGCCACATCCACGCTGCAGGAAGCTTCAGCAGCTCATCCTCTTCCTTTCCTGCCATCCTCTGCCAGTAGAAACACATCTAGTTCAATGCATGACGATTAACACGTAAAGCAGAAGCGACCCAGGGGGGCTCCACGCTCACCTAAGCCCCCAACCACAACACGAGCTGCCTCCTACAAGCCTCGATTTTCAGATGGAAAAGAATAACACAACACAGGCCTGCCTTGTTGTGAAGTTTGCCCCTCTGCAACCACGCAGTTTGCCCGCTTTGCTGTGCTGTGCAACGAGTGGAACTGCTGTGATGGTGAGCACAGAGCTGAGGGCACAGCTGGACTTCAGCGTTTGCCTGGCAGGAGCACAGGTTTCAAAGGTCCTCTCCATACACAAGTGGTTGCTCCCATTCCTTCCTGGCCCCTGCCTTGAGACAGAATGCTACACAAGAATGAAGAGCAGGAATGTAAAGCTGAAATCTCATTGCAATCATGTGGGGAGAATTTCCACCTCCTGAAACACCAGGAGGCAAAAAACGTGAAGCAGAAAGGCAGGAAAAAGCAGCCAAGGATGTAAGAGGAAAGGAACCTCCTGAAACAGCTTTGTCACAACAGCAGAACACACTGAAAGCCTTTCTGACTTTCCTCAATGCGTTTCTCAGGCTTTGAGATCCCACTGAGGCTCTCCCTATGGACATTTCATTTCATTACACACAGTGTACACAAACCAGCAAATGACTGCTTGCTTTTTATCTCCGTTTTTTGCTTACCTTGAGCCCCTGTTACCTTAACCAGCTTCAATTACCTGGTAACTAATCAGCACACAGACCTCCTCCTCCCTGCAGATAATAACCTAAGTGACTCCAGCATCACCAGCATAGCATGCTTTCTCTCTCTGCTTTCCCACCAGCTTCCTTCTCCTCCAGAAATCCCTCTGTGAACACAAAGGTGTGTAAAACACCACTTATTTCCCTGTGCATTGCTTAGGCCCTACAACACTCCAGCTTCCCCTACACCACTGAGTAAAACAAGACAAGCACGTCGCATTCGCTCAGCTTAACTCCAATTCCAGCTGGAATTAAAGCTCTTTTGGAAGAAGAGGGGGGTGAAGAAGCTGAGAGAACTGAATAGGAAACGCAGAACAACTGTGAGCATCACAGCCAACCTGACAGCATGGCACATACTGAGAAGCACAGGGCAGAGCTGGCATTGCTCACCACAATGTTTCGCTTCACTCTGTGCTCTTCCTCCAGGTGCTCACTCGCATTCAGCCCCACGAAAGTCCTGAGCTGCTCAGCAAACAAAGTGAGACAGGACTACGATCTCCTCCAACCCAATCATTAACGAAGATCCACAGATCTGTTTTGGGCCACCAAACCCCTGTGATTTCAGCCTGAGCCCTGTAAGCCAAGCAGCTCACACTGCTCACACCTCAGCCTATGTCACAACATCTGCCCAGATGTTCCCTGTGGGTACAAACCTCAGCAGCTTTCATTTTCCTTTTTTCCTCCCCTGAAAACACAGAGCACACCTGAACGCCACTTTCCAGACCTGAATTTCCCTAGCAAAGCCTGCAATAAAATCCTCCTCTGGGTAAAAAAGCTGGCTGGCACGCGGGGGCTCGCTCCACACACATGCAGACACTGTGACCCCTGGCATTCCCAGCTGCAAACACAGCCTGCACGCTGCAACCCCAACAGCTTCTGGCCAAAGCCACTTCCTCAGTAACACCAGAAGCTGTGGAGAGCACCCGAAACACCACAGCCTGCCCCAAAACCCACCTGTCCCATCCCCATCCCCATCCCCATCCCCATCCCCATCCCCTCCTGCAGTCTCGTTCTCCCCACCTGCCCCAGCTTTGCCCCCCTTCTCCCATTCAGATTTAAGGCAAACACCACCCACCGCCCTCCCCCCTCACTGTGCCCCCAAGCACTGGGGGAAGCAGAAGGCAGGATGGTACCCAGGGAATTTTGGGGATGCTCCAGGGCTTGTGGGCATGGGGAGAGGCACAAAGACAGGCTTGGGGGACGCTGTCAGCTCTGGGGTCACATCAAGGGGGTTCATACTGGGGGGGGG
>NW_024884565.1:0-4386 GCF_019232065.1 Centrocercus urophasianus
GGTCTGGAGCTGAGAGGCGATGCTGCAGGCATGCAGCCCCTCGCACAGGCTCCCGATGTCACCCGTCTCGATCTCTGTGTTGGTCGCTTTGGCTGGAAAGAGCACAGGGAGAAAAGGGAAGTCATGCTTCTGGAAATGAAACTGCTTTCCACGGGAGAAAGACAGAGGACAGGCTGGGGACAAGAAGAGAGCTGTGCACGGTGCCTCTCCCTCCTGTCAAGAGGGCCCAGCCCGTGGGGCTCTGGTAGTGCTACAGAGGAGGGCAGAGGGCTGGAGCACGCCTGCTCCACTCACCTTGGATTCGCAGAAGGGAGCTCAGACAGGTGACAGCCAGCTGGCGGGATGCAGGCATGGTGTCACAAGTCAGAGGCGCCAGCAATCCCACCAAGGAGCCAAAGTGCTCACAGGCATCTCTTCTCTGCAGGGGTGAGAGGCAGGAACAAAGCTGTAGATGGTCCCAGCTCTCCCCAGCTTCTCCCATCTGTGTCTTCCCATGCCATGACACAGCATGCACAGCTGGGCAGAGCTCGCCTTCCAGCTCAGGGGCGCTGGGGAGGGAGCAGGGGGCATGCGGTGGGGCTCTTTACTCACTTGAAGCTCTTTACAAACAGCCAGCAGCTGGGAGCAGGTCTGCAGGGCCCTCTTGCGCTCCCACACGTTGCTTGAGACCATAGATTTCTGCAGGACCTGGGGTAGAGCATCTGTCTCACTGAGGATGTCTTTTCTTTCCCTTCCTGCCACCCCTCTCCCTGTCCCTCCTTTCCCAGCACTTTCCCTCAAGGAAGGCCTGCCCTGTTGCTCCATGTGGCCTCCTGCCTCACTGAGCACCGGCACTGCCGCCCCGCTCTCTGCAGTCACTCCTGCCTCCCAGCCCAGGAGCTTTTCCTTGGCTGTGGCCTGCCAGGGGCTGGCTCCTGCTTTCCCCCTGCAGGGCCCATTTCTCTGCCCCTTTCTGAGCTCGCAGTGAGCTGGCACGTCAGCAGGAGATTTCTCCCCCTCTGATCCTCCGCTCAGTCCCCAGATCTCTGCCCCCGCTATTGACAGGCACCATGCTTTCTCCCTTGCCCCACGACTACTCACATGGACTATGTTCTGAAAGAAGGCGCCGCTGGGCTCTGTCTCGAGCAGGACCCCCATGAGCCGGCCCAGAGCTTTCAGTGATGTTTGCTGAAGCTGAAAGCAGAAGAGGGGAGTGACGTGTAGCATCACGGCTGCTGCCAGAGCAGAGGTTGTGTGTGCTGAGGTAGGGTTTGACCAAGAGGTGGCTGGGAAAGTTACGGCAGGTTACCTGCAGGTACTGTGCTGCTTGCTGTGACTTCCTGATCTTCAGCATCATCTCTGCTGAAGGGTGTGTCACGATGTTTTTGCAGCACAGGACCAACATCTCACGCAGGTCCTTGCTTTCAGAAGAGGGCTTCAGCTTGCTGACAGGAGGAAAACAGGAAGAACAATCAGAAAGGGTCTTCACCTCTCCAGACTGGTTCAGATACCATCTGAGTTTCTCCTAATTGACAGCTACAAAGCCAATACCCCCACCCAGCTCATGCTGCTGAGCACTGCCTTCAGTTCCAGCAGCACCCACCTCCTCCCCGGCAGCAGTGAACCACCTCCCGCGCTGGAGGGAAGGAGACCCCAGCTCTCCCTCTCTTCCCTGCCAGGGGACAGGAGCACCAGGGCCTTTCTCCCTGACCAGAACCTCAGCTTTGCTGGGCACAACAGCCCAGCCGTCTCTCCTGCTGTAGATGTGGCTCCTCCCCCCCGACCCCTCCAGGCCCTGCCCAAAATGGGGATCACCATCCTGACTTGCAACCTCAGCCCTTACCACAGCTGCTCCAGGGCCAGAACCACCTTGAGAGGCACTGGGGAGACAGGGATGCCCGAATAATACTTCTTCATCAGGTCCTGCAAGTCCCAGAGAGACAGTGTCAAAGTTGGCAAGGGGCACACAAGAGCTGTTCCACCCGGCCCTGAGACAGGCACAACTGCCACACACCAGCCCCATCACTTTCCCATGGAAGCACTGCAGGATGCAGCAGCTGGTGCACCTAGCCCGCTGCCCAGCTGCTGCCTGCCAGCACCCAAGGTCCCCACCAGCTGGAGACGTGTGGCTGCTGGAGACCTGCATGCCCCCAGGGAAGCGTTTCTTGTGGCGCAGCCCAGAACTCCTCTGCAGACAGCCCTGTCTCTAGGCACTCACCATCAGGATTTCCAGAAGCTTTCCCTTCAGGGAGGGGTTAAAGCTTGCAGAATCGCCCGCAGCTTGGAAGGCAGAGCTGCAGTCGGTGATGCTCTGCACCAGCGCGAGGTTGTTCTGCAAGTCCTGAGGAGCAAGAGAGAAGAACATTCTTTGAACTGCGGGAAGGGACACAAGGGGGCTGCAAGGGGGACACGTGGGGACAAGGCTAAGGGAAGGGCTTGGATTTTTATCTGGGCACAAACAGTTCCCCGAGGGACCTTTGGAAAGGGAAGGCCCATCTCAGCATCTCCCCATGTAGAGGGGCTGCAGCTGGGCGCTCAGACACCCTGGCACGCTTTGAGCTCTCACCCGGCAGCTGCAGCTGTAGAGCATCAGGATGTTGCCCACGATGTCTCCCTCCAGGTGGGCGAGCAGCTGTTCTTTGGTGGCACGCAGTGCCACGCTGCCGTGGGCGAGCATGAGAGCGCTGCGTGTGGCATGAGCTCTCGTGCTGTCCAGCTCCATCTGTGTGGGAAGAAATGCCTTGAGACACTCGCTAACGGCCCCCAGTGCCCCGCGATGCACCTGGGCTCCCAAGGCAGGAGCTGCAGGGAAAATAAGGCAGAAGAATGCCAAGATGGAAACCCGTAAAGCTTTACCTTCTTGCGCCTGGAAATCCTGGCATTGCGGCCTTTGCACAGCCTGGACGCAAACATGGTGAGCGTGGCCAGGACTGTGTGGAAGTTACTCTCAGCAGCATGGCTGAGAAGAGAGATGATTCCCTGCACAAAAGAACAAGGGGCAGTTGGCACAGGCCTGAATCTACAGGTCCTCTCCTGAGGAAAATGGCAGCAGTGCGGAGGTTGAAAGGCCCCGAGCAGGGCCAGGAAAAGGCCTCTGCCCCAGGGCCAGAGCGGGGTTGCTCACAGGAGCTGGAGGAGAGCTCACCTGGGCCTCACATGGCTCCTCTGCATTTGCCTCCTCCAGGTGCTGTAGCAGCTTCTCCTGGACGTGGAGGACTCCCTTACAGGATCCCAGCACCGTGCCCAGAGCCCCGTACAGGAATGACTGCATGGGAAGGGAAGGAAGAAGCTGAGATGTGGCAGCAGCTTAACCTGCTGGCGGAGGGCCAGGTGGGAAGGACCCAAGCTCCCTGGCGGTTGCTGAGAGCAGCTGCGGGGCCGAGCTTTAGCCATCCCCGGGCAGATTGCAGGGAAAGGCCCTCTGGGGGGCACGGGCTGGGGAAGCAGCATCAGCATCCCGCGTGGGCAGAGCACCAGCCGCAGCCCCAGCCCCAGCTGGACACCTGCAGCTGCACCGCTGCGTAGAGCTGGGGGGAACTCACCTTTTCTGCAGAGTTGCTGGCAGAGCTGCTCAGCCGCTGGCTCAGCTCACAGCTCAGGGCCTCGATCCATGCCTTCTCCTCTATTGTGTCCAGCGATGCCTTCAGGAACTGTTGCAGAACAGGAGAAGACAATGTTCCCTTGCCCTTTGCCTCTTCCCTCACTCCCAAGTTGCTGCAGCCCTCTGGGGAGAGGTGCCTGGAAGAACAGTCCCTCTCCCAGCTCCCCCAGCACTCCCTCTCTCCATTCAAGCCGCCTGCTGCTCTTCTCCTAAGACCCCCCTGGGCTTGGGACAGAGCGGAAGAGGCAGCGCCACAAAGGCGTGCGGCCGCTCCGCTCTGCAGCAGCGCTTGAGAGGCTGTTCCTGTCCCACAGTGGCTCACGTGGGAGCGGGGCTACTTGGGGCAGGCAAGCACTTCTCTGCCCCGCGCCTCCCGGCAATGCTGTACCTTTAGCAGACGGCGCTCAAACTCGGCAGTGTCCGGGAAGCTCTCATTTCTCCCTGCACAGCAATAGGAAGAAAAAGACCCTGACTTGGGATCAAGGCACAGAAGAAGAGCTGCTGCAAACCTGGCTTGGCCTGGGCACTTGACACTGCCAAGCTGGGACCCGCACCTCCTCCACAATGACCTGTCCCTCCCCACAAACACTGCCTCCACTGGAACACGGAACTAAGTGCTCCAAGACTGCTGTCTGAGGGGACATGAAGGGCCCATCCATGTCCTGGAATGGGCAGATCTCTGGTGGGATAGGTCCCCGGGCCTCAGTGCTGACTCCCAGGAATGGGAACAGCAGCAGAGCAAGAATTGGGCTGCAGGCAGTGCTTCCCCTCTGCCATGCTACAGAGCTGCATTTTCACTCCCCCCC
>NW_024884565.1:4486-10475 GCF_019232065.1 Centrocercus urophasianus
CTTCCCTTCCCTTCCCTTCCCTTCCCTTCCCTTCCCTTCCCTTCCCTGCCTCTGCCTCTTCTTCCCCTCCAGTGCTTTACCTTCAAGACACTGCAGCAGCAGGGGGATCTCAGTAGCCCACATGGCCCCCACAGCTCTGTGGAACCTGCTGTGGAGGTTTTTCATCAGCAGTAAGGCAGCAGCTTGGAGTTGGCTGCCTGCAACAGGGCTGCCTGCCACCACCTGAGGGAGAGCAAGAAAAAGCAGGGTCACTTCTACAGCAAGAGCAATGGCTTCCCCCCAGAATGGAAGCAGCTCAGCTCTGCTCTGGCAGGCAAGGAGCAGCCAACAGCTTTGCCCATGGCCATGCTGCTTCCTCCTGGGTGCTCGTAGAACCGGCCTCTGGAGCATGTACTCACCAGCAGTCGTGCCAGCAGTGTCTGGGGCGTCAGCAGTGGGCCTGCAAAGAGAAAAATGTGCTGAGTAAGACTCCAAGACACTGCGTGCCCAGCCACACGCACCTCCGCTGTCCCTTCTGGGTGCTACCACAGGTCAGCAGAGCTCACTGGGGGAGTTTTTGCTCCTACCTTGAAACATGGAGCTGACGAAATGGTGATCCAGATGTTCTATCGGCCGTCCTGTCAGCTCCTCTCTCTCAGCCAGGGCACAGACACAGCGGGAGACTGGGATCAGCATGCCTGTGTACTGCGCTGGCACCACAAACAACAGCAGCCGCGGCCACAGGAGCTGTAGGGAACGAGGCAGTTGAGCAGGTCAGCATTCCCGCTTCCGCTCAGAGATGAAGAGGACTCTGTGAATTTCCCTGAGTCCTGTGTGCTTCAGAGCACACTGGAGGAGAGACCTGGGGTCTTGGAATGGGACGAGGAACACGTGGTGCAAAGGCAGGGAGCAGCAGCAGGGCAGAGCGTGACTTACTTTGGACATCCCTCTCACAGAGACGTCCAGTGATCCCAGGATGTCCATGCAAAGCTCCTGGAGAGCTCCTTCTTCCTGGGCTTCCCGGGCAGAAAGGTTTCCGGTTACCTGCACAAGAATGGTGTTGAAACACTGCTTATGTTCAGTTCTCAGGAGCCTCTCAGGAGGCTCAGGTGTGGACCCAGCGGTGCTTCTGTATACCAGCCTCTGAGCAGCACGGGTCTTCCAAAAGAAGATGCTGCCCACTGCCCTTACCCTTCTTCCTGTGGCGCGGCTGAACTCCCTGAAGAGGTGCCCCACCACATCCCAGGCTGAGCAGCTCCGGGTGTTAGAACTGAGCAGATCCTTGATGAAGTACAGAATAGCCGTCCTCACCTGCAAGGGGTCAATTATGGGTGTGATTTTCCTGGTCAGAAGGCAAAGGGAAGCCACCTGCTCATCGGGGCAGCCCTTTGGGCATGAGCAGAGACACCAAGAGCAGCGGAGAGGCTTTAGCTACTGAGGTGAGGACCAGGCCTTAGCACCAGGCTGTGCACTTTCCATGCACAGCACAGGGACCTCCCTGCTCCACTCTGCCTGCTCTCCCCACAGGAGCCATCATGACCGTCTGGTCAATGCCCCAGCACCTCTCTAGTCACCCCAGCCCTGCCCGTGCTGGCAGCAGCATCACCACCCCAACAGCGCTTTCTTTTCCCAAACCAGCTCACCCGGATGCTGGGGTCACTGCACAGACGCTGCACAGCCTCGACGACCTGGGGCAGCATCTCCGTCATCATGGGCTCTGCAAGAGATGCACAGAAGCATGAGCGGAGCCACAACGCAGATGGCAGAAGGGAGCCCTGGAAGTCCCAAGGCGTGGTACTGACCACCCCGTGGTACTGACCATCAGAGCGAGCCAGAGCACCCAGCAGACCCAGGGCTGCCACGCATCCAGGCTCCCAGTCATCGCCCAGCTGCGACTGCAGAAACAGGATGGTTTCCTCTGGGCAGATCCGGGCTGCAGGGAGGAAATCCCACGCTATGTTAGCAAGAACCTCACGCCCATTCCTGAGCTTTGTGAGAGAGGTTTTGGCCAGGGCAGCGTCAAGCATCGCCAAAGCCCCTCTCCTTACCCTGCAGCATGATGCAGTGGGTCAGCTGCGCACGATCAGCCTCGCTGTGCTGCTTGCTGTCGTCATAGAGCTGTGGGAACAAGGTCCATTTGATACAATCACATCAGCACTGAGGACGGAAAAGACACTGTGCTGCCCGCTCTCGTCTCCCTGGGCACTCTCGGGAAGAGGTCAGACAGACAAAAGCCAGCCCACCCCACCCCGCAGCATCCCCGGGAGTACATGCATGGCTCTGGAACAGCCTTGAGCATGCAGGAGCTAAGGCTGAGCCTCCTTATTCCGGGGCTCGCAGCTTTGCAGCCAACTTAGCCACAAGGGAAACTGCTGTGGGCGCAAGGATAGGCTCCCCTTACCTGGTAAAACACGGCTGTGGTGACGTCCAGAAACTTGTCCCCTGGGATTAGAGACTCAATGCCCCCTAAGGCCTCCAGGAAGATAGTGAGGCTCTGCAAGAGAGCAGGAGAGGAAGAAAGGGATGAAGCCACATCTAGCCACTCGGGAGTGGAGAAACTGTTTCCCAATTCCCAACTGTTTCTCTGCAGGGAGAAGCTCCTGCACAGGCGTTCTTGTTTATCCCCCACCTCCCAGCGGCACCAAGAGAGTCTCTCTGCTCTCAATCGAGCCGTGTTTGGGCACCATTTGCAGGCATTTCCCACCCAGCAGCCCACTTCTCCCCCATCAGATGCAACTGGATGTGGTCCTCCCAATTGTTAGCATAGAGCTCCTCAGGCACTCAGAGCCCCACAGTGGTGGTGAAGCCCCAGGAGATCCCATCCCCATCCCCAGGAGATGAGCCCCAGTGATTCTTGGTTCCCTCCTGGCTCCTGTCCGGGTTGTTCCTTCTCTGACTGAAGAGCTCAGGAAGCCTCAGACCTCCCTTGAACACCCATTCCTTCTTTCTCCAAGGGCTCCCCACCTCCTCCCTGACCCCTCGTGGCATTTGCACGGGCCCCACGTCTACCCTGAGCCCTGCGCAATGTCTCTCACCTTGGCCAACCTGCAGGTGTCTTGGATCTCCTGACACGGGTGAACGAGCCAGAGGAGCTGCTCCCAGACCTGCTCTTGGTGCTGCTCCTCTTGCAGGAGAACCTCCAACATGGCAGCCACAGCCCCAAGGACGGCCTGTTTGTCCTGGAGAGGATGGCAGAGGCCCAGCATCAAAGACTGAAGGTCTGCCCTTCCTACGCAGAGGGCTTTCCCTTTCCCTTCCCCTTCCCCACACCCCCATGCCCAGCAGGAGATGGGCTTGCTCTGGAGGGCAGGCAGCTTTTCCCCATACCCTCATCCCCAGCTCTTCCTGCCACAGTGCTGTGACATGCAGCTGCTCCCTGGCACAGAGCCACTTCAGGGCCCTTTGCAGAGCCAGCTCACTCCCTCTCATCACCCATCGGCTCTCAGCCCACTGGGCACAAGACAGAGCTGCCGACATGGGTGCCCCTGCTGCCATCCTGGGCTGGGAATGCAGCAGTGCTCACCTTTTCCTCCTGGCAGTCTTGCCAGTTCCACACCACAGAGAAGAGCAGCTCGTGAAGGTTCTCATAGCTCTGCTCTTTCTCCATGGCAGTCCAGGGGCATTGCATTCCTGAGGACAAGTAATTCTTGACTCCATCCAGCCACTGTTTCAAAACTGAAAAAAACAAAATAAAAATAATTAAAAAATAATATTTATTTATTTGTTTGTTTGTTTGTTTATTTTTTTTAAGAGAGTGAGAGAAAATGGAGTCTGTGAGGGTCTGCAGCAGGGCTGCTCTGGGGCCGGCACTCACCAGCACAAGCGATGCGCAGGATCTGGCCACTCTTCACCTGGCCCACCACACTGCGCAGGCCTGCCAGCAACAGCCACACAAAGGGGATGCACTGTGGAGCTGCAGAAAGGAAGGAGAGGGCCACAGTCAGAGCCCCGGCAGCAAGGGAGGAGGGGCTGCAGCCCTGCATCCCCCAGCTCAATGCAGATCACACTCAGAGGGCAGAGACCCCTTTCCCAGTTGTTCTAGATGTCAGGAGGTTGAGGGTACTCTACCATAGGTGCTGAAGAGTTTGCTCAGGGTGATGAGCACAAACTCCTTGGACATGTCCCCCGTGGCCTTCAGGTGGCTCTGGAGCTCAGCCATCACCAAGGTGAAGTGCGTCCGAGCCAGAGCCACCAGGACATTGCTGGCAGCTGTCTTGACATTGCTGGTCACGCCCTGGAAGAGAGTCACTGGTGACACGCGGCCCAGGAGACTGCCTGAGGCCCTTGGAAGAGCTAAGCCACCACCATCCGCCAGCAGAACACCAGCGTGGGCAGGCGGTTCCCTTTGCCTTTGGGAGTGAGCCCTCACCTGGGCTGCCGTCAGGTCCCGGGACACCTCTGCCAGCAGCCGGTTCACCACTCCGCACGGCGGGCGGCTGCTGTCTTGGCACAGGGCGCTCTCCAGCTCACAGTACGCCTGCGCTCGGTCACCCTGGGGACAAGGATCAGTCACGCTCGCTTTGCCCGCTGCCACCCATCGCTCTGTGGATGTGCTGCCGGGCCTGGCACCCACGGGACCGTGGCCCTGGGCCAGGAGGGCAAGGGTTGGTGGTTGGATGTCCCCAACTCACCTCCTGATCTTGCAGGCGCTGAAGTAGTAAGGTCGCGGCGCAGGTAGGGACAGGGCTTGACACCCTGCTTCTCTCCCTGCGAAGCGTACGCCTGGGCATGCAGCCCACACAAGCAAAGAGACCTGGAAGGAAAGAGCAGAGCAGCTGCTGCAGGTGTTGCTTAGAGCCAGGGCCTAGCATCCGGCCAGCTGTGGGAGGAACGCTCCTCCAGCTCCACAGCACGAGGCTGCGTGTGGTTGGTGGGGGCAGGGGAGGGAGCTTTCCCCTTGCTGGGGTACTGGGGAAACCACGGTGAGCAGCTGCACTGGGCAGAGCAAGGACAGTGCTGCTGGCACAATGTCCTAAACAGACACTGGAGGCACACGTGTGCTCGGGCAGCATCATGATGTCCAGAGAGGTGGAGAGACTCACCTCGAAGGGCTCTCAGCCTCTCCATGATAGCAGGATGCCTCCAGATAGACGCAAAGCTCTCTCTGGTTCCACTTCCTGCGGGTCCCACAAGCGGACTGAGCCACCGCTCCCACCGCTCCACAAGGGTGTATGAGGCAGCCACTGTGACACCACACTGCAGTGTTACCTCACAGAGAATGAATGACACAGCCCGGGCTGGGGAGCAGACAGGTCCCCAGGGCAACCCTGCAGGCCCTCAAACACAGCACGTTTGTGTGACGCAATCGGCTCTGGGGTTCCGGTTCCATGCTGACGCAGGGAATGACCTCAGCGGGTGATGGAGAGCCCCTGCCAGGGAGCAGCTGCTGGGCACCGTTGCCCGGCATTGTCTTAGTGACTGGGGACTCCATGCCAGGAGGCACTGAGGCCCCCATCTGCTGCCCAGACAACCTCTCCAGAGAGCTTGGCTGTCTCCTGGGGGCACGTGTCAGAGATGTTAAGGAGACTCCACCGCATCTGATCAAAAATGAATACATTAATACTAGAAAAAAAAACTTCTTTATGGTGAATGTAACAGAACAGCGGAACGGGCTGCCCAGAGAGGCTGTGGGGTCTCCCTCTCTGGAGACATTCAAAACCTGCCCGGACACATTCGTGTCTGACCTAATCTAGGTGTTCCCAGCAGGGGGATTAGATTAGATGAGCTTTTGAGGTTTCTTCCAATCCCCGACATTTGGTGACTGTGATTCTGTAACTGGTATGGAGAAGAGACAGCAGCTATTGAAATAAAGACTTGGTAAAAAAAAAAAACAAAAAACCCCTACTATTTATTTATGTATGTATTTATTTATTTATTTATAATAATAGTACAATTTTTAAGCTCATCTTCTCTTTTCTCATTCTCTTCTCTTCTTTTCTCCTTTTCTCCTTTTCTCCTTTGCTCCAACCTTGGCCAGTTGCTCACCACCCTCACGGGAAAGAATTCCTTC
>NW_024884566.1:0-10290 GCF_019232065.1 Centrocercus urophasianus
ACAAAGGAAATAATACTGGTGCTTCAGCCATAGGCTCTTCAGTTCTGCTTCCCTTTTCCATCACAGCTACTTCCTGAAGGATTTCTTTATCCTCCTTTGTGAGGGCTCCTCTCTTTTCTTGCTGACTTCCCTCCATCTTCAGCCTTTTGTTTCTGTGAATTTCTGTTAGCTCTCCTTGGCCACTAATTTTTTTAGGTAGGGATTGATTGTGGCAGGGAATCTCCAGAAGTTTTCTTTGTCAGCTCTCTCTGCCATGGCAGTTCTGTACAGATCTGGAGCAGGATGAGTGTTGTCTACTGCTTTCCATCAAAATGGAGATGCTTGGAGGCAAGAGCAACACTGTTGGTTCAGGGATCCAGGCACGTTCTTTAGGCTGTCCGGGGATTGGCAGGGGGCGAAGGGTGGGGAAGGAGGGATCTCTCCAGGATGGAAATGACAACAGCAGGATATGATAAACTTGCTACTAGAGAGCATAGAAAGCTACTGAAATTGCTAGCCAGGAGGGAGAAACATATCAAACCTTCTTCTCAAAGGTTAGAGTATCTGCCTGCTTGGTGGCAGAAGAGACCTGATGGAGGAGTATTAGCTAGATGTTTGAGTATGCGGATAGATAGCATGAAACTGATAAACTGAATCACCTGCCATTGCTTCTGTCCAGTGTTTGAATGAAAAATTAAATTTCCGTGAGTTTCATATCTTCCAGTATGAATGGGGAATGCTTGTACCTATTAGAAGTCATCTTTTCTGATTAACAGATGCAGGAATAATTAAGTTATAAATGAAGATCGGATTCTTTGGTGGCCTGTTGCTGACAAACAAGGAAGAGTTAGAAGAGCTACAAAATAAAAAAAGCTCACAAAAGTATTTTTGTAATACTTAACAGTTAGTGATTATGGTGTCATAGTTTACAAATCATGCTCTTACAGTATACTACTAGTATCATAATACAATACCAACCATGGTATTAATCTTCCTGTTCTTATACATTTAAGTTACCTCTAGAAAATGCCACGTCCTTTACCTGCTTTGCTGTGACAGTTTGCTTCCTTCACAGGGGTGTGAATGGAGGCACAGAACTTTTTCATTTGCACAGCAGAGACTGGGGAGAATCTGAAAGTTTTGTTTGTCCAGCAATTAAAAATCCAGTGCTCCACAGCTGCTGATATTGTTCTTCCTGAGACGGATCTAGGCCACATATGAGTTCCTTATAAAGCAAATCTGTTATTGTTCCTGCCTCCAATCAAGTACAGCTACAAACAGGACTCATTGTGCAGCTTCTCAGAGATGAGCCTCACGTGCCTGCAGATGTTAATAAAACTGAGTAACAGTCAACATCTGAATGTCTAAGAAGCACTAAGATTGCAAAGACATGCAGGAACAGCAGTGTGTATTCTGGGATCAGATGTGAATTCAGAGCTCTCAGGTGGACAGAAACAAAGATCTGGGTTTTGTCCCTGGCACCAAAAGCAAGGCTGCAGGTGAGGCAGCAGATCAGTTTGACAGAATTTCCCATTCACTGGGTAAAGTCTGGAGGTTCTCTTTTCAGTGTGAAATGTTCAAGTGCTGAGACAAAGTCATGCATTAAGTGCAGACATATAATTGGCAGGCCACGGTGACTTGCTGGCCAGGTCAAAGATATATACTAGCCTGCACAGTGATTAGGCTGCTGATAACCTGTGGAAAAAAAGCAGGTTGCACTGTGAAGAAGAGGGCTTGCTTTCCAGGTCCTGAGGAGAGGGCTGGAGTTTGCCAAAGCATTCAGAAATCTTAGAAACAGCCAAAGTGAGACGGACATAAGTTCTTTATCTAAGACATTTTATCTTGTCTGCCAAGTTCTTAGGTCCTAAAATAAAGAAACGCTGTCTTTGTTCATGCAGGCTATGGTATCTGCAGCCAAAAGCCAAAGGTAACATTGCCTGTCATGCTGCCCAGCTCTGTGTGGCTGCCTAAAGCTCCTTGGCACAGGCCAAGCACCAGGGCTGTGGGTATTCAGCATTACTGAAGGCAGTGATGAGGGTGAACGTGCCATCCATGTGAGTTTCCAGGTGCTGATTTTGTAGAGAAAAGGGCAATTCTGATTAAGGAGTGGAAGAATGGGAGGGGAGCTTAGAGTATGAATCCAAAGGGGCACAAGGGGAGCTTGAAGTGTCATTGAAAGCAGAGAAAAGCTGGTTTGTAAAGAACGGTCACGTGGAGAAGGGCCTCCATATGACTTACATGACAGATAAACAGGTATTTTTTATTATTTAAAAAAAAAAAAAAAAAAGTTGTTTTTTGAGAGCAGGTCAGGCTTACATTTGGTTAGTATCACAAAGGAAGAAGAACTGTACTTAACGGTTAATTGATACAGCGGCTGACAGTTATGCAAGCCTTTGGCCAAGTCTATACGAACTATATAGATATACAAATGTGCTGAGGACAGCTAATCTTGTGACTGAAAGATGCTGGCATTGTAGTTGAATGGGACCATTCCGAGGTCAAATGGAGTTGCTCAAGGGAGAAGGTTTCAGGGACCTATTCGGTACATTTCTCCTTTACTGTGGTAATTGCCACCCTCAGCAATGTGCCTTGCCAAGGACCTTCTGAAATGTGTCACTTTACACTGTGGAGGAACTTCTCCCTGTTATTTGTCACTTTTTGGCTATGATTATTACATCGTCCTGGTTGGTTTCTTCACCACAGTGTTTGAAGTGTTTCCAGATGTGACATCTTTGAAGCTCAGTACCATCAGCATCCATGCTCTTGCATTCCCATTGAGCAGTTTGTAGTTTCCCCACAGGGATGCAGTGGCTGTTGGTTAATGAGTTTCTGTTACGTGCTTTTGAGATGCTTTCCTTCTCTTTGGAAATCTTCTTACTGTTCTGAGGCATTTTTTGCTCAGTTCTTTCTGGTGCTGATAGTCAACTGAAAATGAACTCAGCCTTAAGGGGGGTTTTATTTTATGATGTTTCTTTTGTGGCTGAAGGCAGAGGCTGACCTCTATAGCTGAGTGTTATATAGGGTAGTATCTTTCATACATAACAACAACAAAATAGAATTAGAAACCTGAAATATGAATAGTTAATGGATGCTCTTGGATGAATCACGTGATATAAAAGAACAGGAGATTAGGCTGGAAAAAAAAAGCACAAATGCTATTGAAGATATTATTGTTACATTTAAAAATAGTAAGGGAAAGCAAACAAAATTTGTCTGAGGTCCTGATCCTCAAAACTGTGTTTCCTATCAGCCTTAGGCTAAAAAAGGGTTTCAGACCTGGAAAGAATGAATCCTCTTTCCTGTAAAGTTGTCAATGAAGCCACTTCAACCAGACAAACTCAAGATCTGCAGTGAGCATGTTACACACCTAATACAAAAATCAGCTGTGCAAAGCTGATGCACTAGGATGCATGGAAAAAAGCTTCAAAGTTAATAGTGCAAGAAATAAAATGTAACTTTTCCATTCCTTGAAGTGGTAGGTGTACCTTTGATATTATGAAAAACAACAGCGCACACTTTCTGATGGATAAACATTGTTGCATCCTACACAGCTCCTCCATGGGATGAATTGAGTATTGCTGAGCAGGAGGGTAATTTGGAAGCAAGTAGCTTGGATATCATAAAATGTTTCAGGCTGCTACAAGGCCGAATTCCACTACCAGAAAGAAAAAATCTGGCTCAAAAACATGGTGCAGTGGCAAACGCACGACATCGAGTAAAAATAAAATTTAAGTTGTAATTGTAAGATGAGAAATTATTCAGAAGGCAATACATTTTTATAGTACTTTTGTACCATCAGATGCAGAAAACTTGTGTCTGGATATCCTGAATCTGAGAATCTTTGGTCTCTTAATTTTAAATAGCTTTACTAATTTAAAATAGGTCTTTGAAAACTGAGGACATCTCAGAGAATTTAAGACTGCAAATGTTCTGCCAATATTTCATGTAAACACAGCATAGTGCTCTTAAAAATTCTTGACCTGAATTAGTTCCTTGATAAAATAAGAGACAAATTAATACAAATATGAAATGATAGTTAAAGAATGGAGCTTTAATTGACAGCATACATAGTACATGGAAAACTGTTAAACAAAGGTGAAATACCTCCTTGATGAGGTTTCTAGCAACTGATATAACAGAGCTGAAACATGGAGTGTGTTAAGATTTTCATAAAGCAACTTGTTAGTTTTGAACGCAGTGGCATAGTTAGCACTACAGTTTGGCAGAACATGTTAAGTGGATTTAGGATTATACGTAAGATGAATATTACAATATACAACGAAGTATTGTCTTTATAAAAAAAATACTTCAATTGGTGCTGAAAATGAGCTACTGGAGGGCTGTCAATCTTCAAAATATCCGTAACATGAAGCAGGAAAAAAAGGGCAATAGTTAAAATCTACTGGGAGCAAACTTTGCAGCTGGAGAAAAGGGTCACAGCTGATGATGAACTTGGATGTGGTACCAGGACACAGCTGGAGAGACCTCGAAGAGTGGTAAAATGATTTCAGTTTGAACATGTCAGACATTAAAGAGTCAGTGCTGATGTCAGTTAGTCATCAGGAAACGAGAAAAATTAGAGACATTGTCAAAAAGAGTACCAGAAATTATTCACATTGAGGTATTTAAACTGCTTCAACAACTTCTATTTAAAAAAAAAAAAAAAAAAGATGGAGGTTCGTGCTTTATTTGAATACCTTCATATCTGGAGAAAAGAAAGTACTGAATGTTTCTCTCATGCATGCCCAAAAACATCAAAAGAATCTATAACCATGTTTTTTGAACATTGTATGAGGGAAAACTGCTTAGTGAAGTAGTAGGTTCTTCATCTCATGAAATAACCAAATCGAGTGATTTTTGTTACAAGTGGGAGGGAATCAAGTGGCAAAAGCAGGAGAAAAGGACCTCCTCTGCAACTGAGCTATTTCCCACATGGCCTATAAATTCTACCTATTCGTGTTGCTCTGTACACTGCTTGGGCATATTGCTTCACTTGGATCCCTTCTAGGAGGCAGTGAATGGTGGAAAAACCTTAAAATAATGACCTCTTACTTATTCCTCTTTCTTCTGTGAACATAATAAAGGAGATAGATTATAAGCAAAGTTTCAAGCAAGAAGTCTTATGTCTGCTCTCACATCCTTAGCTCTCTTGCTGTTAGTTTGTATTAGTGACATGAGATTATATTTGAGAAGACAAGGATCTGAATACTGATGACTTTTAGTAACCAACGCTCCACATCTGGCAAAGTAACCACAGCAGAAAACTAAGGCAATGGAATTGTGAATCACCTGCATCCATTTTAGCACTTTTGTTATTCAAAAAAAGACCACTGGTCTTGTTCGTAACTCTGCAGAAGGTCAAAAAAACCCAGAAGTCCTCATCTGGTGAGTTCTAAAGGTTGAATTTAGATATATAGATGATTGTTTTAGAACTGCGGGAGTTGGTTAGAAATGCTGAGACACAAAAAGTTTGGATGTCTAGAAACCCAGCTAGTGTTTCAAACCCTGGAGATGCCCTTGGGTTGGGTATTTTGCAGTTGGCAGACAACAGCCTTTTAAATGATGATTAGACCCCGTTTATTATTGAAGGTAAAATCAAGCAATATACCATTTGAATGTTGATAACTCCTAAATCAATTATACACACCTCCTTTTGAATAGACAGTCAGATGTCAAAGCTGTCCCCTGACAGCTTGTTAGAATCATGGAGAAATTGATGGAGCTTCCATCAGACAAAAAATTTTAATTGGATTTGGGAGGTGGTACTGAAAGGTACAGTACTAGAGGAATCTGTTCTTGTAATTGTGGTGGTGATTATGTGGATGGATGAAGTCAGAAGAAGGGGATGCAAAACTTCATGGAAGTTAAGTAATGCACGTATTTGGCATGACTGGATTTTCAAGTCCTTCAGAGGTGGTGGTGTATAGATTTAAAGGTGAGCAAACTGAGAGTCTGCGTCCTTGTTATGAAGTGTTGGCACTGGGTTTGGTCTTAGGTATGCTTTATGCTGATCATTCAAGTGTGTGGTTTGGAGTTGCTGAAAAATCACGTTTCTCTTGTGTTAAGAAAATTTTGAAATTGAGTACTGCAATCCATAATGTTCTGGATAAAACATATGTTGATATCATATGTACTTTAGAGTCTTCTTTTGCGCAGTGTTCATCATTGGAGGATAGCAAGTTATTAATAGTCCTTGTAATAGATTTTAATTGGATGACTGTGGTACTTTAGACTCAGTATCTGCTGTTTCTTTCTAGTACTGGTGAGACACACCACCTGCTTTACAATTTACTGATAAGTAAACTGCGTTTTTACAGCTTTTTTTGAGAACAGGAGAAAAAAACGCTTACGAAATGTTCATGAAGTATTGTTATTATCTATGCTCTACCTACTGTTAGCTGGCACTTTTCTTCCTGTTGTAACAATTTTACAGGCACTTTCTAGGTTTTGTTTTCTGTGCAGCATGCCCTGAAGGACATTTTGGTCAGAAATGGGAATAAACACTGAAAAACAGACTATATTTACCACCTCCTAATGATGGGGTTATTTTAAAGAATTGTTAAAATAGTATGCTTTTTGCTTTTTTCATTTTCCTGTGAAAAATGAAACTTTAACTAGAGGAATTTGTTCTGTTACTTAGTATTTACCCCTCTTCTGGCTGAGAGTCTCACTATTTCCACTAAGTGACTGCTGTCTGAGAAGTCGATCCATGACTTCAGGCCTCATCAGGACCTTACTTCTGTCCTGTAGGGTGACATACAGCAGAGAGTGTGGGGGTGGTCTGCCTGAGTCCATGGGCTTTAGCCAAGGAGTGCTGCACATTGTGTGGTTTTCTATGCAAAAAAATATGCATTTTTTTAAAACGTGGATCATTGTACTGTCAGTGAGCATGCACACACTCTTGGAGGATGCTGTACCTGTAAGTGAGATGGCTGTTCCTGAAGAAAGAAGCCATTTGAAAAGAGCTCTGTTCTTCCCTCTCACTGAGCAGTAACAGGAAAGGAATGCACTCTTTGACACGCTCTGAGACACTGCTGAACTCTGTTGTTCCTGCCTACTTGGCAGTTTTGCTCTCCTTTCCATCTTGTGAGAAAGCTGTACAGGAATACTGTGTTTGGTAATGTTCGTTTTAGACAGGATAACGAATGAGGGAGCAATGCACTATCATAAGTGAGCAAATTTCCATACAGAAGGGGCAGAGTTAATTTCTGGTTGGAGCAGGAGCAAAGGTACTGAAACTAAAGTTCATAAATTCATTTATTCAATACAATAAAACAAAAAATTAAGCCAGAGGTAAGGCATTACTGCCAGTGATTCTCAGTGGACTATGGCTCATTAGTTATTTTACGTTGCTTAGCAGAGTATATTTACTAGATATTTATCTAGAGAAAGGCAGATAATTCAATGAGTCCTTTCTCTCTGTACAGACGTTTCAGTGTTCTTACCCATGTGCCTGTGCCCTGTTTGCTCTCTATGTGCTGTATACAGAACTGAGCACATATGCTTACTTTGATGAGAAAAAAAAAAAAGTTGGATCAATTCCAAATAAATTGGCACTCGTGGGCTATTTCAGACCAGTCTAGAAAATATTTCATCATGATTCACTCTACTTTTTCTAAATTTTTGTGAGGCCAGAGATTGGAATCATGTAACTGAGGGCCAGGCTGCTTAGAAATGCCACATTTAAAGAATACAGAAGAAATGCTGTGGCTCTTCCAAGCACTCTATTGCAACACAGATTAAAATGACCTTTCCAAAAGGTCTTCTCATGTGCATCTTTCCCCAAGTACTTTGCTGCCTCTGATAATGAGCACAAGTACTGTCACACAAGTACTGTGAAACTATTACACAACTACAGAAACTACTGTTTCTGTCACACAACTACTGGTGGAGCACAGCTGGAAAGTTCTTCATCAGCATGTAGCCTTAGGAATGGCATTCTGGATGCACTGAAAAGGTGGCAGAAGACCATGGCATAATTCACAAGAGATTGGGTGGGCTTCACCAGCAGGTATATACTTCCATTCTAACATGGGCCAGGGATGCTCTGGCATTGCACCTACCTGTTTGCAATGTGTGCAGTGCTCTCGTGGGGTCTGAATGATCCTTCCTTAAGTGATGTGCAAGTTAATAAATTACTGACACAGATAAATACATGAGTAATTTCTAACTTCAAGTCTGTCTATATTCCTACCATAGGAACTATCCATGACACTTTATAACATTATCTGTAGCTAAGTGTTGCTTTTGTAATGGCAACACAAGTAGGCAAATAAGTAGAAATACCCAAACTGATGTTGTCCTAGTGTTTCATGGCTTTCAGGAAATTTTGAGTTTGATTTAAAAAGATTTACTTGTTCTCCCTGTCGTGGTGTTATGATTTTTGGTTATCAGTATTCCACACCATAACATCATGTAATGCACTGCGGGGGGTTTGACTTCTGCCGAATGTTCGTCCGACGGAGAAGAACTACATTTCCCCAGGAGGCTTTGCGGTCAGCAAGGAGACAGAACTCCATGCAAGGTCACCTGATCCTTCTTCTTCGCCTGCTCTTCGCCGTCTGCGCTTTGCCACCTGCACTTCTCACCTCAGCACTGTGGTGAGGTCTATCTACCATTCAGACAGACTCTCTCTCTCTCTCTCTCATTGTATTTTGCTAATACTATATTTAGTAAATCGTTTGTTCCACCTCAGATTATTGCTGTTGTTTTCAAGTATTTTGGGGTCCCCTGTTTCCCCTTTCCCGGAGGCGTGGATCCGCAGATCCCTCCACCCTGCTGGTCACGGACCCGATGGCTGTATGCTACCATAGTGCTCTACAGGTTGACATTATGGCCGTGCCCTCCATAGAGCTCTACGGGTTGACCTGATGGCCGTGTGCTCCCATAGCGCTCTATGGGTTGACCTGACGGCCCTGCGCTCCATTAGAGCTTTATGGGTTGACCTGATGGCCGTGCGCTCCTTTCGAGCTTTGCTAGACCTGATGGCCGTGAGCTCCCGTAAGTGCTCTTTGGGTTGACCTGATGGCTGTGAGCTCCCATATTGCTGTACAGGTTGCCCTGTCGGCCGTTCGCACCCGTAGAACGTTACGGGTTGACCTGATGCCCGTGCGCTCCCATAGAGCTCTACGGGTTGACCTGATGCCCGTGCGCTCCCATAGAGCCCTACGGGTTGACCTGATGGCCATATGTTCTCTATAGAGTTCCATGGGTTGACGTGATGGGCATTTGCTGCCGTTGCACTCTACGGGTTGACCTGATGGCTGTGCGTTCTCTACAGCGCTATATGGCTTGACCTGATTGCTGTGGGCTCTTTGGTACTCCATGGGTTGACCTGACTGCCGTGGACTCTTCAGAGCTCTACGGGTTACCTGATGGCTGTGCGCTCCCTCAGAGCTCTACGGGTTGACCTGATGGCCTTGCACTCCCATAGTTCTCTATGGGTTGACCTGATGGCCGTGCGCTCCCTTCGCGTACACTCCCATTGTTCTCTACGGGTTGACCTGATTGCAGATCACTCCCTTAGAGCTTTACGGGTTGACCTGATGGGTGTACGCTCCCATAGAGCTTTGTGGGTACCCCTGATGAGCGTGCACTCCCTTTGCCTTTTAGGGGTTGACCTGATGGCTGTACGCTCCCATAGTGCTGTGCGGGTTGACCTGATTGCAGTTTGCTCCCATAGTGTTCTACAGATTGACCTGATGGCCGTACCCTCCTGTAGAGCTTTATGGCTTGACCTGATTGGTGTTGTCATGGTTCTATGTTTTTTTTTTATTATTATTATTATTTTTTGGGGGGTAGTTTCAGTATTCCACATCAAAACATCATGTAGTGTACGGGGCATTGAAGCGTTAATGCCCCAATCCCAGGTACCTATCCCTGTACATTACAGAAGACACGGGATCTGGCCCTTCCGGGTGGGGGGGCGCTCTCTTGCTGCCTTGCAGTGGGTGCTGGAGGTGCTTTCCTGGCCGTTCCAAGCTTTTCAGGTTTGACTCGGTCCTGGGAACTCTCTCTCTCTCATCTTGTCTGATTTATTAATCTCAATTTCAATTAAATTGTATTATATTTTGTTATCTTGTATTCCGGTATTATAGTAAAATAAGTTTTCCTCCATAGATTGTTGCTGTTCTTTTCCTCCCTTCCTTCCTTCCCATTTTTTCTGGGACTGGGGTGTGTGGAGGAATGGCTACGTGACAAAGGGCACATAAACATGATACAGCTCGCTGATCACAAGTTTGAGGATTACAGAACCCAGCTTGTCTAAATTGTTAACATAGCAAGGACATAGGACATGGTGGATGCAAAGAA
>NW_024884567.1:0-35478 GCF_019232065.1 Centrocercus urophasianus
CCCCCCCCCAGGATCTTCGTGAACCGCAGCCTGGCGCTGGAGAAGATCAAGTGCTTCGGCTTCGACATGGATTACACCTTGGCCAGTGCGTGGGGGGGGGGGGGGGGGGGGCTAAACGGCGCGGGGGGGGGGAGGGGAGGGCTGAGACCCCCAATCCCAAACCCACGTGGCCCCTGGGCTCTGCAGTGTACAAATCGCCCGCCTATGAGGAGCTGGGCTTCAGGCTGCTGCTGGAGCACCTGGTGTCCATCGGATACCCCTCCGAGATCCTGGCCTACAAATACGACCCCACCTTCCCCACCCGGTGAGTGCTGGGGGGGTCTGGGGTTGGGGGTCGGGGGGCGCACACGCATTGCAAGCCCGCTGCCCTGCTCACGGTCCCGCAGGGGGCTGGTGTTCGACGCCCTCTATGGGAACCTGCTGAAGGTGGACTCGCATGGCAACCTGCTGGTCTGCGCCCACGGCTTCCGCTTCCTCCGGGGGTCTGTGTGTATTTCTTGTATTTGGGGGAGGGGGGGGAGTTGGGGGTCCCTCGGTAGCGTTGGGGTTCGGGTTGGAGCGGCTGAGCGGCCCCGTGCCCCTTCTGCAGGGCTGAGATCCTGCACTACTACCCCAACAAGTTCATCCAGCGGGACGACATGAAGCGCTTCCATATCCTCAACACCCTCTTCAACCTCACGGGTGAGCTGTGCTCCCCTCCCCCCAGCCCCAGACCTCCCCCCGTTTTTTGGGGTGCTGCTCCCCCTCACAGCCCCCTCCCATGGCAGAGACCCACCTCTATGCCTGTCTGGTGGACTTCTTCTCCAACTGCCCCAGATATGTCAGGTGAGCGGGACTTGGGGGTTTGTTTTCAGGAATGGGGGGGGGGGGGGGGGTCCAGGGATCCCCCTGATACGCAGCACCTTCACCTCCTGTTTTTCTGCCCATTTTTAGCTGCGATACCGGCTACAGGCATGGGAACCTCTTCATGTCCTTCCGCAGCATGTTCCAGGACGTGCGTGAGGCCATGGACCAAGTGCATCTCTCGGTGGGGCTGTGGGCAGCGCTGGGGGACCCCGTGGCCCCAGCAGGTTTGGGGGTGGGGGGGAAACTGCAACCTTCTGCCACCTCCTCACCACCCATCCCCCCCTGCAGGGCTGCCTGAAGGAGAAGACGTTGGAGAACCTGGAGAAATACGTGGTGAAGGATGTGAGTGTCTGCGAGCCCCCCCCAGGCCCCCAGCCCCTTCAGTCCCCATGTGCCCCCCCACTGCTCTCACTGTGCCCCGCAGCCCCGTGTGCCACTGCTGCTGAGCCGCATGAGGGAGGTGGGGAAGGTGTTCCTGGCCACTAACAGTGACTACAATTACACCGATGTGAGTGGTGGCACTGCTGCTTTTTGTGACCCCCACAACCCCACTGCCCTCCCAGCTGACACCACGTGTCATTGCAGGCCATCATGTCCTACCTGTTCGACTTCAGTGATGCGGACAAGGTAAGGGGACAGCTGTGCTGGGGCTGGGGGTGCCCCCACCCAACGTGACCCCATCCCCGTGTCACTTTCCCTCCCCCTTCCAAGCAGACCGGGACCCCCCCACGGCCCTGGCGCTCCTACTTTGATCTCATCGTGGTGGACACCCGCAAGCCTCTCTTCTTTGCCGAGGGCACCGTCCTGCGCCAAGTCAACACGGTGGGGACTGGGGCACCACGCGTCCCCCCACCAGCCATGGGGTGCAGTGACACCATGGGGTGCTCTGTGCTTGCAGGACACGGGGAAGCTGCGTGTCGGGACCTACACGGGGCCCCTCCAGCACTGTGCTGTGTACTCTGGTGGTGAGCGCGTGGCTGGGTGACAACGGTGGTGGAGGGACGTGGTGGCACAGGGATGCACTGATACAGGGATGCAGTGGCACAGGGATGTGGTGGCAGGAGGGTGTAGTGGGACGTGGTGACACTGGGATGGTGACACAGAGATACAGTGGCGCAGGGATTCAGTGACAGGATTGCAGTAATAGAGGGATGCAGTGGCATGGGGACACAGTGGCACTGGGATGCAGTGACACATGGATGCAGTGGCACTGGGGTGTAGAGAGGTGCAGTAACGGGGGGATGCAGTGACACAGAGAGGCAGTGGCAGTGGGATGCAATGACAGAGGAGTGCAGTAACACGGGGATACAGTGACACTGGGACGCAGTGGCACAGGGATGCACTGACATGGGTTTGCAGTGACACAGATATGGTGGCACCGGGATGCAGTGGCACAGGGATGCAGTGACAGAGGGGTGCAGTAACGGGGATGCAGTGACATGGTGACCCCACATCATGCCATCCTGTTGTCCCAGGCTCCTCAGACTTGGTGTGCGACCTGCTGGGCGTGAAGGGCAAGGACATCCTGTACATGGGGGACCACATCTTCGGGGACATCCTCAAGTCCAAGAAGCGGCAGGGCTGGCGCACCTTCCTGGTGGTGCCCGAGTTGGCCCATGAGCTGCAGGTGTGGACGGAGAAGAGCGGTGAGCAGCCCCAGCCGTGCCTCCCCTCCCTGCAGGACCCCCCTGCCAGCCCCAGGGGTGGCCGCGGTGCCGGCGCTGAGCCGGAGCTTTGCCCTGGCAGAGCTGTTTGAGGAGCTGCGCAGCCTGGATCTGTTTTTGGCGGAGCTGTACCAGTGAGTGGGCACCGCTCTGGGGTCCCTGCCCGTGGGTGAGGGGGACGGGACGGGACACAAAGGGCCCTTGTGAGCCCCCTCCTCCACCGCAGGCATCTGGACAGCGGCAGCAGCGAGCGCCCGGACATCAGCTCCATCAAACGTCACATCCAGGTGGCGGCAGGACCGCCGTCCCCGTCCCTCGGAGCAGCCCGGTGTGGGATAGCGGTGCCCTGAGCGCCCCGCTGTGTCCGCAGAAAGTCACGCACGAGATGGACATGTGCTACGGGAAGATGGGCAGCCTCTTCCGCTGCGGCTCGCGCCAGACCCTGTTTGCCAGCCAGCTGATGCGCTACGCAGACCTCTACGCCTCCTCCTTCCTCAACTTCCTCTACTACCCCTTCAGTTACCTCTTCCGGGCGCCCTCTGTCCTGGTACTGCTGACCCCGTGCCTCAGTTTCCCCCCCCGCCCCCAAGTCCATCGGGAGCCGGGTGCCAACCCCGCTCCCTCCCCGCAGATGGCCCACGAATCAACGGTGGAACACGGCCCTGTGGACGCCGGAGAGGGAAGCGCAGCCCCGGAGCTGCAGCTGGAGCGGCGCAGCCAGCAGGAACCACTCCCTCTGTCTCAGGACCCGGGGCTCCCCTGGGACTCCAGAGGAGGGGAGGAAGAGGACGGCGAGGCCTGAGCCCACAGCTGCCCGTCCAGCAGGGCCGGTCCCAGCACACACTGGGTGCTGCCCTGGGGCTGATGGCAGCACAGCACCCCCGCTGCAGGGCGGCACGAGGGTACCCAGCAGCTCTCCATCAGCTCCAGCCGCTCTGGGGATGGTGCCCAAACACAACAAGGGCCTGGGGCCAGGGCTGCACCCTTTTACCTGCTAAGAGTCCCAGCCTCTCCCCTTCTTTATCTTTGTCTATTTATAAAAGGCACGTTGACTTCTGCCAAAGTTTTATTGGAGTCACAGAGTAATAGAAGAGACATAAATTATATTTTCTTTTTTCAAAAGAAAATTTCCTTTGCCCCAAGACCAGGGAACATTGGAGCAAAGGGCAATTCTCAAGGCCTGGGCCAGCAGCTGGGACAAGTGCTGTGGCTGCATGCAACCCTGGGGCAGCCCTGCACTGCTGGTCCTGTAGCTCCTGGGACAGCTGAGGTTCCTCTATAGACACCCAAAGCTGGGTGGGGAGGAGCCGTGGGGCAGGACAGCTGTTTGCTGGGGGCAGGAAGATGAAGCTGGGGCTCTGCTCTGTGCTCAGCAACAGCAAAACCATCGCACTCCTCTCACAGGGGGGAACCCTCAGCATCCTGGGCTCTGGGTGCCCTCACAGCACTGCTGGCTTCGAGGCTGAGCACAGTTCTCCTGGTGGCAGGAGGCAGCAGGGGGTTCCAGACAGGGGCTGTGTTCCTTCTTCAGGAGCAAACCCTTAGGATGTCACTTCCCAAAACCATGAGAGGCACCCAGAGCACTGCAGCGACCAGAACCATCAGCCAGCACAAAAACCAGGGCGTGCTTTGGGGTGCCAATGGCTGATCCCACAGCACAGAGCCCATGTCTCCAACCCCAGACCTTGCTCAGCACCCCACCGGCTCATGCTGCATCTCTAGTGTAAAGCTTTAAACACTTAAAAACAGTGAAAAAGGCTGAAAAAGGCCGCCCCTGCATAACTACATCTGAGAGGAGATGGTGTAAGTGCAAGGCAGCACGGCTGAGCCAGCAGCCCCCAGAGAATCCCCTCAGCAACACTGGGGGCTACAGACTCAAAACCTCCATCTCTGCCACCTCTGGCAAAGCTTTGTTTTTCCGGAAAAAGAACTGAGTCTCCTCATCGTCATCCAGGATTTCACTGAGGGATGACACCACAGGGTCGTGGTCCCTCAGCATCTCTGGGTAGCGGCTCCCAGCCCTCTCTATGCGCAGCGAGCGCCGCACCGGCGTCAGGAATTTCAGCTCTTGGCCTTCTGGCAGCTCCCTCACTCTGCAGGGAGGAAAAATGAAGCGTGAGTGGGGCAAAGCCCACAGGGAACGGCACAGGGCGCTCGCTGGCGGCAGTTCAGCCTCACCTGGGCACAGATGTCACTTGTAGCTTGATGGAGGAGACAGGCAGGCTGCTCAGGGCGCGCTCTGTTTGGCACGGAGTCACAGCCGCCTGCTGCCTCTCGCCTGGGCAAGGTGTCGTGGGCTCCCACAGAAGGCGCTGCTCAGGCTTTTGCCCTGACAGGAGAGAGGAGAGTCATAGATCACAGCAGCTTTGGTCACAGAGGGCCTTAAAGATCACCCAGCTCCAACCTGCTGCCATGGGCAGGGTTGCCAACCACCGGCTCAGGGCTGCATCCAACCTCGAATGCCTCCTGCAATGGGGCATCCACAACCTCTGCACAACCTGTTCCAGCAGCTCAACACCCCACGAGTAAAGAATCTTCTCCTATCACCCAACCTAAATCTCCCCTCTTTGAGCTTAAAGCCATTCCCCCTTGCCCTACCACTGTCAGACTGTGTGAAAAGCCGGCCTCCCTCCTGTTTGTAAGCTCCCTTCAAGGACAGGAAGGCCACAGTGAGGTGTCCCCACTGCCTTCTCTTCCCCAAGCTAACCAAACCTAGGCCTGTCCCACCCCAACACCTCGCACTTGGCTTGCTGAACCTCATTAGGTTCATGCAGGTCCACTTTTGAAGCTTGCCCAGGTCCCCCTGGATGGCATCCCTCCCTTCTGTTACGTCAACTGCACCGCTCGGTGTGGTGGCATCTGCAAACTGCTAAGGGTGCACCAAATCCCACTGCCTGTGGCACTGATAAAGATGTTGAAGGGCACCAGTCCCAAGATAGACCCTTGGGGGACAGTGCTTGTGACTTATGGCCTTCATTTGGACGTAGAAAAGGGCAGCAGGATTGTAGAGAGGGAAGAGAGCTGCAGGGGGAACTACAGCACTGCAGAGCTCTGGACGTAACCCAGGGCACCTTGCATGCTGCGCCAGGCTCAGCTCTGCCAGAGGAATTTTGCCCCATTTCTGAGCTGAGGGCTCTGCACTTTCACAATGCTCAGTCCTCAGCAAAGTCAGCAGGGATACGGGCTGCTGGGACAGACTGCAAAGCACGGGGAACAGCGGCCTGCCCACCAGCCCCTGCATGCCCGTGTTACCCTCTGATGGCTGTTCTGCAGTCTTCAAAATATCAAGGACAACTTCTCTGAGCTCCTGGAGTGGCTGCAAGAAATGAATAAATAAATAAAATAAAAATCAGGACACAGGTCAAGGCAGGCAGGGAAAGAAGACTACAGGTCAGAAAGGAGAAAAGGTTCCTGCTGCCTCCCTCAGGGAAGTGCGGATGAGCACAGCTTTTCCCTTCTCCAGATCTGTGTGCAGATGCCCATCCCAGGTGCAGACCAGGCCCAACGTGCTGCCAGCTCACCCACAGCCCCCCCTGCCCTGTGCATACACTGCCTCAAGTGGTTTTGTGGAAACAACCAGGACTTACGGCTCTAAAGGCCTTTTTCACCAACAGCTGCTAAACCGATCCCAAAATCCAACCCCAGGGCTTTGG
The DNA here is from genome assembly GCF_019232065.1 of Centrocercus urophasianus. Lineage (NCBI taxonomy): Eukaryota > Metazoa > Chordata > Aves > Galliformes > Phasianidae > Centrocercus > Centrocercus urophasianus. The sequence goes on from NW_024884567.1 coordinate 6,164, forward strand.
GGCAACCTGCTGGTGCACAGGAGGAACCAAAGGGCTCCTTACTCACCTCAGCACCAGCGCAGACTGCTGCTTCATACAGCCCTGTCACATCGAAAGGGCCATCGCGGGCAAGCAGCTTGGCTTTGCAGATCCAGAACTTGGCACACTTCTCTGCACTGGGCTCGTGGCACAGAATTGTTGAGAGCTCCTCTGATGGGACGCCCTGCAAGACAAGGTGAAGTGCTGGAGAAGAGCTGGGCCTGCATGCCAACATCCTCTCAAACAGCAGGCGAAAAGGAGGGTGGTGTGAAGTCTGCACCTCCCACTCACATTCCAAAATCTCCTACATAACCTTGGATGGATGATACAGTTTTTCTGTCTCCATTTTCCCTCAAAAAAAAGAGCCTAGCATTTCAGAGGGAAGTCGAGGGACAGATTCTTCAGCACAGGCACCAGCAGGGCCACCAAACCCAGAGCCGGGCTAGCAGATGGCATTCCCAGCGGTGGGGCCCACCAGAGACACATCCTGGAGTGGTTCAACCAGCCTGGGCTGCTGCTGCAGGAATCCCTGCTGCAAGATGCACTGCTGCACACCAGGACGACCGCAGGGACGCCTGCACAGCGGCCATCGATCCGTGTTCCTTGCAGTGCATCTCACTGCATGCCCTCAACTCCAGGGGTGAACTGAGCGTGGTGACTTTTCCTAAGCCAAGCAAGAATGCTTTGCTTCAAGAAAAGAGCAGCCCGGTGGCTGTAGCTCCTTCCCCATCCCCACCTCCTCGATGAGCTTCAGGCACTCCGTCAGCAGGGCGTTGATCCTGGCCAGGTAGAGCTGCTCCGGCTTCTCAGGCTTTTGCTCCTCCTGCACGGTGCTCCTGTGCGCTGGCTTCTGCTTCATCGGCTTTTTTGGAGGCAGCGTCATAGGCGGCCGTTTGTAGCACTTGCCCTTGGAGGCCAGCCACTGCTCCAGCTGTCTCCTGGGAAAGGACCGAGGGATCGCTGTCAGCACCACACAGCACTGGCACCTGCTGCCTGGCTGCCCTCTGGGTTTGTAGCTGCTTGGGAAGATCTACCCTAAGAATCACAACCGAGGCAGGCAGGGGAGGCAAACCCCCCCCCAAATGTCAGAGTGTCCCGAGGATAAAATGGGAGAGGCAGCACAAAGCAGCAAGGCTGTGCTTCACACACTGCTCACTCACTGCTGCCTGCAGGCAGTTGTCGCGTGGCAGAAACGAGGAACCCAGAGGACACCAAACGTCACCCTCACCCCCCTCTGTGCTGCAGCATCCCAGCAGTTCAGACTGCAGCTGGGGCCCTGCAGCCTGCAGCTGGCTCACGTGCTTCAGTGCCTCACTCTGCTTCCCCTGGTAGGAGACCAGTCAGCCAACGATGCCACTCACCTACGATCCTCTGGTGTTGGGCTCTTGGGAACACGCCCAGCATGCACTCCGTGCGCCTGCAGCAGCTCTGGTTTACGCACCTCTCTGCTGCTCCCAAATTCACCCCGATTTCCTTGAGTTCTGGAGCTGTAGGTGCTGGGAAGAGACTGTTTTTTTGGGACTCCTGCTCGGGATACTGCTGCGTGTCCACAAGGCGCTGCCTTCACATCCTTCCTGTCTGCTCCCCCTTTCACTGTGGGTTGTTGCCACTGCCCTGAGGTGCACAGCTTCAGGCCTGGTGTCCTCGTGGTCCCACTTGTGGTGCCCTGGGGCCGGCTGGAGGCTGGGGGCTTTGCAGGAGCTCTGTTGGAGTGCTTAAGAGTTCCCATCAGAGACGTGCCAAGCTTTCCCCCAGGTTCTCTTGCTGCACTGTTTTTTTCCTGTTTTACAGCTGGCTTTTTATGTAGCAAACGTGTAGAATTAGCAAGGAACTGAGGGGGTTGCAATGGCCGGGTTGTGCCGCTTGGTTTTTGGGATGCACTTTTTGAGGCTGGCAGAGGTTTCCTGAATTTCTCCTGAATCAGCACTTCCTTAGCCTGGCAGCTATTAATTCTGTCCTTTGGGCCCTTGACAGTCCTTGACACAGTGCCTGAGCTCTGCCCGTGAGCCAAAGCTCTCTTTTTCCCCAGACTGTTCCCATTAGACTGAAAAGTGTTGCTGGGCACAGGGTTTGCAGCTGCTTGTGCTGGCAAGTTCTCTTTGCCACAGCCAAGCCACTCCTGCAGGCCCTCACTCAGGGAGCAAGGTGCCCCAGGCACAGGCTGGCCACTTCCACTCTCCTCCGGCCTTCCGGGGTTTAGCAGACAAGAGGCAGAAGCTGGGAGCCTCCCTTTGGGCTGCGCAGGGGGGTTTGTGCTCGGAACGAGGCCTGCAGGCAGCTCTGTGCCCTTCCCCAGCTGCCGTGGCCGCATCGCTGCTGCTCTCTGCGATGCACGTGAGGACTGCCGCAGTGCAGCGTGCCCAGCTGGCTGTGCAGGTTTGGCAGCAGGCTTGTCATCCTTCCAGGTGCCCTTTGCTACGTTTTGGACTGCACCCTTCTTGTTCCTGTCAAGCTGCAGAGACAAAGAAACTGAGGCAGGGCCCAGAGCAGAGCTCGGCTCCGTCCCACCCCGCAGCCCCACCAGCCCAGGGGATGTGCACAGAGCCCTGCAGGGGGAAGCAAGCCCAGTGTAACACCCAGCACCAGGGCAGAGGACAATTCTCTCAGCTGAAGTTCCTCTGAAAACTAATGAGTTGTCTTGGGGCCAGATATTTAGCAGGGCGTTGATTACTGCTTGCCCGGGGTCAGGAACTCACTGTCCTGGTTTGTGTGCCCCGTTCTGCCTGGGAGCACTTCAAGCATGAGATACAAAACCAGACGGAAAAGAGTTCTCTTCTACTTACATGTTCTGGTTTAGAAACTGGTTTTAAGAGTGGATCCAGGCGATTAGTCCGGTCCTTTAAATAGGGCCTGCAGAAACAAGTTACCCAAATACTGAGCAGCTGTTCCAGAAAAGCTGAAATACACCAAGTGCTTCTGGTTGCCACAGCCACCAGAGCTGATGAGAAGCATTTTGAAGCTGTCAAGGAAGAGCCACGTCATATTTCTTTTCCTTCCACGGGGCAGCGGAAAAGTGACACAAAAGACAGTTGCATAACTCACAGCTTCCACTGACGAGAAAAGAGATCAAAGCGCTTCCTGCAGCTGATGGGGCTGGGCAGGACGTGATGGGGACTCACTTAACAGGTCAGCTGTGGCAATGAGCTTCTCTCTGATTGCTTCTAAACGGGCTGAAATGTCCCTTCCTAATATTACCCTACTGCTGCTAAAATGCAGCACTCAAAATTGGACTACCTTTCTGCTGCACAAAGCTGGTAATGCAAACAAAGCTGTCCTGCAAACCCAAAGCCTGGGATGAAAAAGCTTTGTGGAGATTCAGAAGACACCCAGCAGAAGTGGTATCAAAGAGCAGAAAACGTCAACACTCAAACCACATCTGTTCTGACGCTGGCAGTAACAGCAGAGCAGCGCCAGGGCACTGCAGGAGCTGCCCCAGCCTCAGCTCTGACAGCTGGCATGGGGCCGAGGCTGCTCTCGTTAGCAAGCACTGCAGCAAGGCAGGTGCTGGTGAGGCACAGACAGCTGCACACCCCGACTTACTTGGTACTGGGGCATTTCAGCTTCCTTTTGGCCTCCAGGTACTCCTGGAGCTTTCTTCTCCGCTCTTCTGCAAAGAAACGGTAGGAAAACATGGTGCACGCAGCGCTGTGGGGACGAGCACATCACCGAGCTCCCAGCTGGAGAGCAGTGCTGCTCCCAGACCCCCAGCACACACGAGGCGCTGCCCACAGCCCGCTGGAACAAGAGCTGTTTGATGCTTGCAGCACCAAGCTGCCCAGGGCGCAGTCGTGCGGAGCTTTGCAGGCCTGTGGGACGGCCTGTAGGAGGTGCTGCCTACGAGCACCAGCAGCAACGGGGCGGCCACAGCTTCCCCAGGCTGCCCGTCCCATCCCAGCTCCGTTCCCCCTCGTCCTATCCCTATCACATCACCCAAAGACTCGCTCTCCCTCTTTCTGCTTTCACACAGGGCAGTAAGGCCCAACTCAGTGACCACTGGGGGCTCTGGGTGCACCCAGCCCAGCGCTCCCCAACACCGCATCCCTTCCTGCCTCCGCAGCCCCCAGCACCGCCCCCAACCCCATTTCACAGAATCACAGAACGGTTGGGTTGGAAAGGACCTCAAGGATCATGAGCCTCCGACCCCCCACCACACACAGGGCCACCAACCTCCACATTTCACAGCAGCCCAGGCTGCCCAGGGCCCCATCCAACCTGGCCTTGAACACCTCCAGGGACGAATGAGGCATCCACAGCCTCTCTGGGCAGCTGTTCCAGCACATCACCACTCTCACAGCAAAGAACTTCCCCCTGACATCCAACCTCCATCTGCCCTCCCTCAACTCCAAACCGTTTCCCCTCGTCCTGCTGTCACCTCCCCTTGCACAGAGCCGACTCCCCTCCTGCCCACAGGCTCCCTTCAGGCACTGCAGGCTGCACTGAGGTCACCCCGCAGCCTTCTTTTCTCCATGCTGAAGGAGCCCAGCTCCCTCAGCCTGTCTTTGTAAGGGAGCTTCTCCAGTCCCCCGCTCATCTCTGCGGCTCCTCTGCACCCTCTCCAGCAGCTCCCTGTCCTTCTCGTCCTGGGGGCTCCAGCCCTGGACGCAGTGCTGCAGATGGGGCCTCACAGGAGCAAAGCAGAGGGCGACAATCGCCCCCCTGTCCCTGCTGCCACCCCCCCCGTTCTGCTGGAGCCCAGGATCCCCTTTGTTTCCCAGCTGCAGTCGCACACTGCTGGCTCACGTTCAGCTTATCACCCCCGGCTCCTTCTCTGCAGGGCTGCTCTCAAGGACCGCTCCTTCCAGCTCCTTCCTTTCGCGGTCACCCCACAGGTCGCCTCCACAAAGACCCGGACCCACAGCCGGCCCAGGCTCCCCGCACCCCAAGCGTCTGATTCCGGCCCCGCAGCCGAGCTCGGATCCCCGCTCCCAACGCTCACCTTGCGCAGCCGCCGCCGCCGCCATGTCCACAACCCGCCCAACCGCCGCCCCACGCCCATTGGCCTCCGCCTCTTTCAAACTGCCCAATGGAGAAGAACGATGAGGGGAGGCGGGGCGGAGACGGTGAGCTGCGATTGGGCGAAGCGAGCGGAAGGGGCGGGTACAACGGAGCCACGGGTGGGGCCGGAAGGACGCGTCCGCCAATCGCATTCGTTTATGAGAGAAGACGGGTGTGGTGGAGAGGAGCGGAGCGGGGCGGGGGCGCCGGGGGGGCTGAGAGGGGCGTGAGGGGAAGTCGGTGCGGTGTGGGAGGGTGCGCGGTCTCTAAGAGGGGCTGCGGAGGGGGGGCTTTGAGAGGGGGCTCTTAAGGAGAGATACGGGGCTCAGAGAGGGGCGTTGGGGGTCCTGAGGGGTGCGGCGGGCCCCAGTCTTTGTCCCCAGGTACCCCGGGAGGCGGCCTGGGTGTGGGGCGCCGGGTCCTGCTCTGCTGCGGGAATGCTTCTCCTCCGGCCAGAACGGCCCCCACCGATCCCCAGAGGCACACGCTGAGACACGCGTCCACAGGGAAGCTTTTATTTCTCCAATCTCACAATAAATACCTCCACCCCAAGAAGGGGGGTGGAACAAAACCCATCATAATTACGGTAAAAAATATAAGTTAAAAGCAACAGGATGGTAATGAAACATAAACGACGTGTGACTCGGGCCCACGGGGCCCAGAGCGGCTATTCCACGTGGAACAGCGTGGCGGGGCAGCAGGGCTTGTACTCGGTACATACAGCATGGAAACCAGCAACGGGCCGGTTTGGGTTGGGGCGGGCAGTCAGCGCCCGCTCAGCTTGTAGGTGGCAACGTTGACCTGGTCGGGTTGGTTGGTGATGCCCACGGGCTGCCGGGGCTGCAGGGAGGTGCAGATGAACCAACCAGGGAAGGCGGCCGACTCGAAGCGCGTGGTGCCCTCGGTCGGGCTGTCCAGGCGGTAGAAGATGAAGCGGGTCAGCTCGGCGCTGTCGATGTCCCGTGTGACGTCGGCTTCCTGCAATGCAGATCCAGAGAGGCTCAGCGGGGAGCAGGGGCCGCTGGGTGGGGAAGTGGGGATGGGATGGGGACGTGGGATGCTCACCTCCAGCTGCAGCGTGGGCTCGGCGCCGCTCAGCACGCACGACATGTAGAGCTTGTAGCCCTTGATGCCCAGTGCCACTGGTGTCTGCCCAGCTCCAGCGCTGCCCCGTGGGCCTCGGGGCCGATACAGCGCAATGTTGAGCCTCACTGCGGGGAGAAGGGACGGGTCAGCGGGCATGCTGCGGGGACAGGGGGTAGGGATAGGGGTAGGGGGCAGGGCAGGGACAAGGATGCGGTGCCCTCACCTTTCTGGCTGGAGGAGGGCCCCTGGAGGTGCAGGGCCACCAGCTGTGTGGGCGACTCCAGCACGAAGCACTTCTGGTTGATGTCGAAGATGTCAAAGGACTGCGAGCGGGTGTAGCGGAAGGCGGGCGCCCCGGCGTAGCTGCTCTGCAGCTGCTGGAAGGTGACGGGCTCTGCGGGGGACAGGAGGTCAGCAGGTGGCAACAACACCCCAGCAACCATCCCTCCTCCTCCAGCGCCGCGCTCTTACCAAAAACCTCCTCCAGGAGCATGCTCAAGTCGCTGTCAGCAAAGTCCCTGCACTTCGGCCTCCGCAGCAGTTTGGTCATGGCCACCACCAGCACGGCAGCCTGCCGGAAGCTCCGGCGTCCCTTCCTCACTGACACCTGCACACCCACAGCCGTGTGCTCAGAATCCAGGCGAGGCTTCTGCAGGCAGAGGGCTGCGGCTGAGCACCCTGTGCTGCGAGGGCACCGTGCCACAGTGCCACTGCACTCTGCCATCCGTACCTTCTGAAGGCAGAGGCAGGAGGGGCTGTAGAAAGTCTCCTCGCTGAGGCTGGAAGGCAAAGTGAATGGTGAGCTTTGGGCCACGTGAAGCTCAGACCCGCAGTGAGCCCCCAGCCCCTCTCAGTGCTCACCTGCTGCTCTCCAGCACGTCCAGGTCCGGAACAAACGCCATCTCTGTGCCCAATGTGAAACCTGAGGGTGAAGGCAGGCTGCAGTGCTGCACTTCTGCTCCTCCCGCTGCCTTCGGGGTGCTCTGAGCTCAGCTGCTGAGCGACGCGTTTTCAAGGAGCGCTGGAAGGAAGCGGCTGCCGTGCGGGATTTCCACGTTTCGCAACACGCCGGGAGGTTGCTGAGTTTCGTATCTGCAGCACGCAGCGCCGCGGGCATCGGCACCACCTCTGCTGTGTTGTGCAGGGCACTGCGGGGCTCAGCGGGGCCGTGCTTTGCCAGCAGATCTCAGAGCGAGCTTTGTGCCCGTGCTTTGGGGCTTAGTGGGGCCAAGTTTTGGGGTTAGTATGAGACCCAGTGGTGCCATGATTTGGGGTCAGTATGGGCTGCAGTGGGGCCATGATTTGGGGTTGATATGGAATGCAATGGAGCCATGCTTATTGTAGAGATCAGAGCATGCTTTTCACCCATACTTTGGGGTCAGCATGGTGTCTGCAGGATGATGCTTTGGGGTCAACATGGGTCTCAGTTGGGCCACACTTCAGAGTCAGTGTGGACCACACAGCAGGGCTGTGCTTTGCGTTCGGTGTGGGGCCCCAGTGGGGTGATGCTTTGGGATGAATGTGGGGCCCAGCAGGGCGGTGCTTTGGGATCAGCATGGGGCCCAGCAGAGCAGTGCTTTGGGGCCATTGTGGTGCACAGAGTGGGGCAATGTTTGGGGTCTGGCTCTCGTGTGCTGGCTGGGCTGACACACTGGGGCTGCCCCATGGCCACCAATGCCCCGGATGACGGCAGCTCTCGTCACGGCTGCAGCAAGGCCGGATTCCCCAGAAGGGGCCAGTGATGCAAGTGCTACCACTGTCCCATTTCCCCACCCAGCTCTTCCGCTTCCTGCCAGCAGCCACAGGGACCCCACACATCCCACTCTCTGATTGCTGTCTTTGGGATGCTGTCCTCTTGGTCTTTCTGCCGCCCAGGCCCCACATCCCCATTGCTGTCCTACAGGACGCCCATGGCCGCCCTGCCGGCTCCCACGCGGTTGCGCCACGTTGGCCAGGGATGTGCGTGTGTGGGGTGGCTGTGTTTTCCCGCGGCTGTCTCACTTCCCAAGTGGTGTCACTGACCCCACAGGACGTGACTCAGGCCTGGACCCGTCTCTGTGCCGCCGTGTCACACGCGGATGTCTATGCACCCCATGAGCACATGTCCCCTCCCACCAGGACGTCTCTGTTCCCAGGATGTCCCCATGCTGGATTTCCTCACTGTGGGTGTCCCTGTGGGCAATGATCCCATAACAGACGTGCCCCACTGTCCTGGAGATCCCTGTGGCTGCGTGGCAGCAGATGTCCCCACACCACAGCAGGTGTTTCCACTGTGGATATCCCCGCAGCTGCCCCTCGAGGTGGGTGACCCCATGCCAGATGTCCCCACGGCGGATGTCCCCACACCGCAGTGAAGGTCTCTATGGATGGATGTCCCTATGGACGGATGTCCCCAGTTTAGACATCCTCACGACGTGGCGCTGTCCCGCCGCACAGCACGCCCCGAAGGCGGAAGCCCCGCACTCCCGGATGCCCCAACCCGGGGAAACCCGGGGAAACCCGGGGAAGGGGCTGGAAGTGCCGCGGATCCCCGCGCCCCGCTCTGCCTCCGCTTTGCCCCCCCCCCCCTCCGCGGCTGCGGAAGCTCCGAGCAGCACGCATGCGCGGCGGGGCACTGCTCAACCAGGAGCCTGGCTTACAATGGGCGTGGCTTATTTGTAGAGGCGTGGTTTGGTGTTGGGGGCGTGGCTTGGTGTGGGGCGGGGCGACGCGGTGACGTAAGAGCGGGGCGGGGCGACGCTGGGCGGCAGCCGGCGGTTGGGGGCCGCTGTCAGAGTCGGGGCCGTGAGCGGGGAGCACGGGCGGGCCGGCAGGTACCGGACCGGAGATGGTGGGGCGGGGTCGGGCCGGACCGGGCCGAGGCGGGTGGGGGGCGACGGGGCCGGGTGGGCCTGGTCCGGCGGGGCGGGGGGCGGTGGCCGCTCGCCGTGTCCTTGGCGCCGCCGCCCGGGCGCCTCAGGGCGGGGGAGGGGGCGTGGCCGCCTCGGGGACGGGCAGCGCCATTCGGCCAATGGGGAGGTGGCGGCGCGCCTAGTGCCGCTCCGATTGGTGGTTAAGGGCGCGAAGCCCGCGCGGCGGAGGCGGGCGCCGATTGGCGGGCGGGGCGCGGGGGCGGGGCCGGGTCCGCCAACCTGCCGCACGTGGGGGCGCGGGGCCGCGAGGTTTGCGGGTCGGGATTTGCGAGAGGCCCTGATGCGGGAGCGGTGCCGCTCCCTTACTTGGTGAAGGGACCTCGGTTCGGTTCCCCGCGCTCCGCTTTGCCGCGGGTGCTGCCGGGATCCCGCGCCCGTGGCGCAGCGTCGCCGTCCCGGCCCGTTGTGCTGGCTGAGGGACGGGCGGGCGCCGTGCTGTGCCGTGACCCGGCCCGGACAGGGCCTGCGCCGCTCCGCCGGCCCCGTTCACACCCCGCAGGTGGTGGAAACAGAGCTGGCCGGTGCGGCAGCCGGCAGCCTGGCTTTCCCTCTGATCCAGCTAAGTTTAATTCTTATCCTTTCCGTGGCCGTTTGATTTTAAGGATTAAAACCCCAAAGCGTTTCCCAGTTAACCTTCTCTTGCAGCAGGTCACGGTGGCTCTGGCTCCAGAGGTGACATTTAGGCCCTTAATCTGCTTTGCGCCCTCACCCGTAGCAGCCCTTGGTCTGCGGGAGCATTCCTGGCGTTTGACCTTTGCAGGAGCTGGCAGTGCAGCCGTGGATCCGCTGCTGTCCCACAGCAGCCCATGTCTGTGTGCTGTGTTTATGCCCCGCTGCCCTCAGCTCCCTGCAGTTCTCCCGTTTGGGGCTGACCCCCATCAGTAACACCTCTGTTTTGCAGTGCTGAGATGCTGCTGGCTGGCAGAGCTGAAATTGGACACTGCTGCTGATGCTTTTGTCCCAGTGCTTTTTTTCCCACGCGGTTCAGTCGGCTCAGAGCTCTCCCCACACGTTTTGCGGTTTAAACGTTGGGGTGGTGAATCTCTGCTTCTGCTCCCGGGCAACTCTGTGGAGCAAAGATCTCTGCCCTTAATACCTGCCATGAATCGAGGCCCAGGAATGCTGTGCTGCCATCCCCTGCTTGCAGCTGCAGCTCTCAGGAGGTCTGGAAGCATCGACCCAAACACTCTGCACCAAAATCCTGAGCTTAGAGGGGGGAGTTGGAGCTGCTGCAGTGCTGGGGGACGAAAACTAAAACAGCAAAGCAAATAGGGAAGCCCAGCAGGTGACACAGCAGTAAGGGGACCACATTCCCCTCCCATTGTAGAATCACTGAACTGCTCAGGTTGAAAAGGACCTTAAAGATCATCAAGTCCAACCCCAGAGTGCTGGGAAGCTTGGTTTGCTGCTGTGGGGTCACCTCCAGCCCCGTGACGGCCCTGGGCAGGCACAGGGCCAGATGGCACCGTCCTACACGTCAGTGCAGCCCAAGGAGATCTTATCGCAGCTCGTTCCCCAGGGCTGTGTTGTTGGCCTTCGTCGGCAGCGTTAGTGGGGAAGAGATGAAGGGGCCTGCCTGGGAACCCATGTCTGAGTGGGCCGTGGGAGAGAGGAGGTGGTTCTGGCGTCAGGAGAGCTCTTCCTGCAGTCAGTTCGTCCCAGTGCCCCGTGACTGAAGGTGGGCTGCGGTCACCTCTGATCTCTCGCTGCATTCACAGCCCCAAATACCGTGCAGGTGCCACACCTGTAGGGGTCAGCCCCGTCCCCCACTGCTGCCCTGAGACCCACTGCGGGCTGCCCCAGCCCGGCCCTTGTCAGATGGATGGAGGCCAGAGGCAGGGTGAGTAATGCAGCAAGAATGGGTCGAGGAAGAGCCGCTTTGCTCTGCTCACGGCCATGGTCCTCGTAGTAGGAAGGGGAGCAAAGAAGAAAGCTCTTATTATGCAAACCCCACAGAGGCTGTTTTCCTGTGTCCCGACAGGACAGGGTCAGCTGAGCACAGGGAGTGCAGCATTCAGCAGTAAAACCCAGCTGGTAAGAAATAAATCAAGTTGCTAGCACCACTCCGGGCTGGTTTGGCACCCGTTTGGGTGGCATTCTGGAGCTCCCAGCACCGGCTGTGCTCCTGCAGCCGGCGTTTCTGTGCTGGGCTCTCATTCCATGCGACGGTGTCTCAGTGTGCGCCGTGGGCACGGGGCTCTGCTGCCTGTGGCTCGGTGTGAGCAGGGCACCGGCAGCTCCTCGCAGGGGTTCCTCTCTGTTCCTCTTTTGCATCGCATCAGCTGGGTGCGTCGGGAATGGGAAACGAAGCGGTGTGAAGCTGCGGGCTGCTGTGCGGGGTGGGCGCCGCCCGGACAAAGGTTGTTGCTCGCTCCTGAGCCTCGTGCTGGGGTGAGGGAGCTCCGCTGCCTTGCCCCGTTCCTAAAGCTCCTCTCGTTTCTATTCCAACAGGAACTCGTGTGAGGCTGTCGGACAAACATGTTTAACTTAAGGACTTGTGCAGCAAAGCTGAGGCCGCTGACGGCCTCTCAGACTGTTAAGACAATTTCCCAACAGAGGCCGGCAGCGCCCAGGACGTTTCACCCCATCCGGTGCTACAGCGCGCCGGTGGCTGCCGAGCCCTTTCTGAGCGGGACTAGTTCAAACTATGTGGAGGAAATGTACTATGCGTGGCTGGAAAATCCCAAAAGTGTACATAAGGTAAGGAGCAAGCTCTCCGGGATACGGCCTCCGCTTCTGTGTGTGCGTGGCCTCCGCTTCTGTGTGGGCGCAGGTAAGTGCAGGCATCCCAGGAGGATTCAGCTGGCTGTGGACGTCCGTCCCACTGCGCTTCTCCTGAAAGCAGCAGCTGCACCAGAAGCTTCTCCTCTCGAGAGCAACCACCCTGCGCTTTGCATGCGGCCAGCACGGAGTTCTCCGCATCCTGGATCACACGTGGATACAAGGAATGGCCTCAGAGGGAATCCGCCCTGCTGAGCTCCAGATGGTGTCTGCTTTCCGGCCCTTACTGCTCCTCAGGAGGGTTCATTCTGGGGGTGAGGAGGGAGAGGGTGCTCCTCACACCTCGCCTCCTGTTTGCTGTGCCCTGCAGAGTGCTGCTGAGCGGGGCTGGCAGTTGGGCACAGCGGTGTGTTGGTGCATCACTGCAGCACGAGGCAGGGCTGCGGGGTTTGCTCCTGGGTGGCCGGGGGATTTCTGAGAACCCCACGGTGTTTTTCCCCCAGCGTTTCACAAAGGAAGTGTGACTGCAGGGAACGAGTTTCAGCGTTACCCACATCATTTGTAGGAGGGTTTCATGCATATTCTGGCGGTGCTCCCAGGGCAGTTCTCATTCAGCAGCTGTGGAGCAGCGTGCAGCTATCGCACAGGGCTCAGGGAATGTGGAAGGAATCTCGTGCTCTTGTGTCAGCAGTGAGCTGTTTTCAGAGGCGTTGACCCCACGTGTCCAAACCACAGCCTGTAGGCTGCTTGCTGCTACAGAAGCCCTAAGGCAGGGTCAAAGCCAAGTTCTCATCACCCAATTCACTGTGTTCCCTTCTCCTGCAGCCAGCGGTGCGCCCAGGGCCCTGTGCCAGTGTGCAGGCTGAGTGTCGCTTAGAGCATTTCTGAGCACCTCGGGAGCCCTGGGGCTGCAGCTCAGTCCCACTGACCGAGGTTTGCAGTGCGCTTTGCCATCACTTGTGTACAAACGTGGCTCTGTGGCTTTGCTCCGTGGCTTTGCCCTGTCTCTGCCCTGGGTGAATCCCATTGTTGTTTTGGTGCTGCCGTTGGCATCCCTTGCAGCAGCCACAGGGCCCGTGCTGCTGGTTTGGGTCAGCCCTGCATGCTGTGTGGATGCTGAGGGACCCGTGGCTGCAGGACATCTCCAAACCAGCTCTGGGTGCCAGCTGGGATCCCAGTGGGACCTGAGGGGCCTGGAGATGCTTCCAGCTGCAGCCGTGCCAGGCTGCTGTGCTGCCGATCCCTGCGTAAATCCCCTGGCACGAGGTCGTCGGATCCCCTTGGGGACTTCATACCTTGCCCCAGGACCTCAGAGGGAAACTGTGCTGCCAGGGAGGCACCGGCGTGTCCCGAGCTGATAGCGGGGAGGGTGCGGCGTCCGAACCCAGCAGCCCCAGCTTATCTCTGCAGATAGCAGAAACCCCACGCCCGTCCCGGGGAGGAGCTGGGATTTTTGAGCTTGGCTCACCAGAAACCTCCCTGCCGTCCCATCCCTGCGTGCCTCCGGGCGCCGCGCAGGGCAAGCTCACTTCCTCCATCCGGGACTGATTGCTGAGAGTGCAGAACGCGTTCATGCGCTCGTCTCATTTGAGGAAGGAGGGTTTTTTTTGTTTTGTTTGTTTAATTATTTTAAGCTTTTTTCCTCTTTCTGGCCTTCATCTGAATTCCAGTTTCCCATTAGAGAGCTTTGCTGCAGTAAGATGAGCAAACAGGAGCTCAGCTGGGGAGGGAGGAAGTGAGGGTGGGGGGGAATTGTTCCCAATGCTGGTGGCTGATGGGAGCCTTCCTGCTGCCGGCCCCTTCCCATTGCTGCTCCCGGAAGGAATGGTGGCATACTGCTTGCTGTAGGGCTGCAGTATGGAAGGGCCGTCCAGCAGCCCCTGAACACATCCACGCTGATGTGGGTCCAGCTTTGCCCCTGCCCACCAGGCAGTGCTCGGTGTGCTCTGCTCCTTCTGCCGGTGCCGGATCGCTGTGTTCAGGAAAGGCTTTGGGAACAGCATCACATGCTGTGCACAAGTGCAGGCAGGGAGCACCCAGGGCTCTCCCCCTGTGGAGGGACACCGTTATCTTGTTGGAGAAGGGCTGGTCTGGCACGACTTGCCTTTGGTAAACTGGCACCGGCTTTTCCCGTCGCCTGTGATGTTTGGTCTGTCAGAGTTTCTGGGAGGACCCGTCCCGTTCCTTCCCCGGGAATTGCAGTCCTGTAGTTTCCTGGCTCCTCTTTTGGGCCCAGAGAACCCTTTCTTTGTGGCTCTTGCTGATATCAGTGCTACTTCAGCCTTCCCAAGCGCGTGCCCCGATGAGGTCCTGGCTGTCCCTGGTGGTTGTGTGGCTGCTGCAGAGCTTATGTCTGCTTCAGAGCACGCCCCAGAGCAGTCTGTTGAGCAGGGTGGTCCATGGTTCCCCCTGCCTTTAGCAGGGCTTGGCCTGCCCTCGTTCTTCCTGCGTTTTGCTTTCACTGGGGGCCTGGCCTGCAGCCCTGCCATGACGTTGGGCAATGAGGCGTTCAGTGAAAGTCTGATTGCGCTGCACCGCGCCCTGCTTGGAGAGCTCACAGCTGAGCTTTTCCTTTCAGACCTGAAGCAAAGTGCGAGAGGCAAAGGTTTGCAGTGTCAGAACGGAGGTCACGAAGGCAGCAGCTCCCTGGGTGCAGAGGTTTGGGTGTGATTCCAGGTGAAAAGTGACTGCGGGGAAGGAAAAGATGCGTGGTTTTGGGGTGCTGCTGCTCAATCCCATTCCTCCTGCAGTGCCCCACTTGGTCCTGCTGTGCCCCATCTTCCGCTGACCCTCAGCAGTGGGGAAGCAGTAGGGCTGTGCTGCTCCGCACCCCTGTGCTCATCACCGTAATTCCTTTCTCGTGCTGCATTTGGTGCTGGGGTGCAAAGTATGCCCTGCAGGAGCTATCCCAGGCTGCTTCAACCCAGGAATCCTTGCACCATCCTCAAAAGCCTCGAGGGTGGATGGAAGATCAGCCTGGTTCAGTGTGTGAGCTCTGAAGTCTTCTTGCATCAAGGCTTGGCCGTGGGGTGACGCAGCGGCGTTCGCAGGGCAATGCAGGATGCTGGGAGCCATGTGGGGGCCAGCCCTGCTGGCAGCAGAGAGCAAACCTCCGTCTCTCTCCCCCTCGTTGGGAGCAGCTGCTGCATTCCCTTGCACGTCTGTGGACGGTGAAGGCTGGGTAATGGACTGGAAAAACAGAGCGGTGAGTCTCAGTCCTGCTCTGCAGCAGCCAGAATTGGAGGCAGCAGCTTAGGGCAGGAGGGGACAGGATGGTGGCATCGCTTTGGGAGCTGCAGAAAGCCCTCCCCCCTCAGCAGGAAACAATGGCAGCACGGTCAGGTGCTGGGTTTAGTTTGTTTAGTTTGTTTCTTTATTATTCTTGCCGTCGAGGGAAATCAGCTGCATGGATATCAGTTACAGCTCCAGGTTTTTCCAGATTTTATTTATGTTCCTCCAGCGTGACCTGCTTCTAAATCTGTTCGCTCTGTGCAACCACGTGCTGGGCGTCCGTGTGAGTTGGGGAGGCTGGAAATAGCTGGGGCATGCAGGCTGGGTCACTGCTGTGTGCCCAGAGCTGCCTGCAAAGGTTAGGCTGCAGCTCCTGGTCCCAGGTACCAGGGGGGAACCCCACCTTCTGCCCCAGCCCCACACTGAAGTCTCTGTTAGCTGTGATTTGGCCACCCTCACCTGTATTCTGTCGCAAGCAGAAGAGCTGGTGTCTGCGCTCGTCTCTGTGGTTGTGGGTGTCTGGGTGGCTGTGGGATGTGTTGGCTGGGCCTGGGGGAGAACAGAATGGGGTAGGAGGGGAATGGGAATGGGAAAGGAAGAGGAATAGGAGGGGGAAAGGAAGTGGGAAAGAACAGTAAAGGGAAAAGAATACAAAGGGTAAAGAAAGGGAATGGGAAGGGGGTGGAAAAAGAAGGGGGATGGAAGGGGAAAGGGAAAGGAAGAGAATAAGAAAGGGAGAGGAAGGGAATAGGAAGGGGAAAGGGAAAGGAAGGGGGTGGGAAAGGGAAAGGAATGAGAAATGAATGGGAAAGGGATTGGAAAGGAAAAGAACAGTAAAGAAAACCCACGAGTGCAGGGTGCCCTGCGCTGGGAGTTGGGCCCTCCAAGCCCTGTTGAGGGGCTGAGAGCAGCGGTGCTGCTGCCGCCGTGGGGCAGCGTGGTGGGGCTGGGTGGGACGTGGGGCTGAGCATCAGCAGTGCTGGGAGGTGGGGGAAAGTGAGGGGGAGACCTGGGTGGGAAGCAGAGGGCTGCATAACCTGAAAGAGCTTGAATCCTTCATCTGCGTGCAGCTTCACCTTTTTGTCAGCGGTCTCTAAAAATCCAAATCAAAGCGCTTGGGGCAGAGTCACCCCCGTGGCTTTGGTGCACGCTGCAAAAAGGACTTTTCCTTCCGCTCCTGCACCTGGTTGTGTTTTCCCTAGGCAGGCAGCAGGGTACCTGTGGGCTCCCGTCTCCGTCCTGGCTGCTCCACGCAAGGAGCTTTGCACTGGGGACGTTTGGTTGCACCTGCTGATCTGTGCCTTTTTTTCCCTCCAGTCGTGGGACATCTTCTTTCGCAACGCCAACGCCGGAGCAGCTCCAGGCACTGCTTACCAAAGCCCCCCTCCGCTGAGCTCCAGCCTTTCCACGCTGTCCCAAGCACAGTTCCTGGTTCAAGCACAGCCCAACGTAGACAAGCTGGTGGAAGACCATCTGGCAGTGCAATCTCTTATCAGGGCATATCAGGTAAGAACACAGCATTGCGCCGGCGACCACGTTGTCCCAGCAGCTCCACTGCCGTGTAACACTGCCGGACAGTAGGAAGCTTAAAGCCACTGCCACCCCACCAGGGCCATTGCTGCAGCATGGTTTGCTCTCAACCCAGGCCAGGAGCAGCAGGGATGGGGCCATTCCCAGCCGGGGGGGTTGGGATGGGAGCTCCGGGCTCTGCCTCCACCTCCTCTTGCTCAGGAGTAGCATAGGACAGCCGTGCTGCTTCCCGTGCTTTGAAGGAGAGGATTGACAGCACTTCAGGAAACATTGCTTTGCTCTTTGCAAATGGATGAGGGCCGCTCACCACTGAAGCTCGGAGCCATGCTGCCAAAATCAACCTCTGGGGAGAAATGAGTTCCTAGCAGAATGGAAACCTCTGCAGCACGCACCCAGGGCTGGTGTTTCAGCTCAGGAGAACACTGAGATGCATTCCTGTGGCCATCATTCTTTCCATCGTTCTTTCCCTGTTGGTTTGCCCAGCCGTGCTCACCTCTGGGGCACTGCACTGCTCCTGCTGGGCTGTTTGTGAGCTCCCTGCACTGTGCTGATAGCACGGCAGCTATTGCTGGCTCCTTGTCCTGCTGGCTTCCGAATGCTGCGCTGTTGGAGGCAGGCACCTCCAAAGCAGCGATGTGCCCACGAAGCCCTCAGCCCTCTGCGCTCCCTCTGCTGTCTCAGCCTCCGCAGCGGCCGTGCTGGGAGGTGGTTGCTCTTGACCTGCTTTCTCCGATGTGGATTGAGAAAGCTGCAGCCGTAGTGGGGAGGTTCCAGGCGGGGAGGCGTGCAGGTGGGTGAGGGCCGGCAGCCCCACCTGTGGTATGTGACCTATTTAACCAGCAGGCAATTAATTTCCCAAACCAGATCGAGCTGGAGAGGCCCTGTAAGGAAAGGCGAGAGGTGTCCTGCCCTGTGCTGGCTCCTGGTGGCACCAGCACCGGTCTGTTCCTCCTCTGTGGCAGTGCTTGGGAGCCCAGCTCATTATTTCCTTTAAAATGACCACCGTGGTCTTGTTAGGACTGGGGAAAACAATCTGCCTCTGCATCCCTGCGGCGGAGGAGGCCGTGGCACCCCACGGGGACTGCTGCCACTGCTGCCTTGGGGTTCTGTGGGGGGGAGGGTGGAAGAAAGAGGAAGAAAAGCACGGGAGAAGACCCCCTCCTTGTTCCTGCTGTACCCGAGCTGAGCTCTGGATGGAGGAACCCAATGTGGGAGGGCACTGCGGCCGCTGAGCCCTGGAACTGCTGGCCCTGAGATTCGGGATAGCCTTTCATTCCCTTTTCATCCATTTTGGGGCAGCCCTTAACACAACTCGTGTGGGCATCATGGATCCGGAGGGCAGCCCTGAGTACTGGAAATCAAAGCCATGAGTGTTCAAAACAAGAGAAGTGTGGACTAAAAAGAAAAGCAGTAGTCACTGGACATCAGTAAAGTGTGGGAAGGAAAGTCTCAGCGGTGCCAGGGGCAGCAAGGAGGACTTTCAGGGCAGCTCTGGCTGCTGAGCGCTGCTGAGCTCTGTGTGGCGGCACAGGTAAGTGGGGGGCAGTGGCGCAGTGCTGCCCTTCCCAGTTCTGTGCTAGGAGCTGCTCCAGGCTTCAGAGCCACGGAGTGGGGCTGGGACCCTCCTGGCCGGCTCTGCGGGTGACGTGAGGAGGGAACCTGCATGAGGTTGTGTGGTTTCGGTTATTATTTTAAGGAACATCTCTTCAATGAGTTCGTCTTAATGACTAATCTGTATTGTTGCTTCCAGGTCAGGGGCCATCACATTGCAAAGCTCGATCCTCTCGGCATTAGTTGTGTAAATTTTGATGATGCGCCTGTAACTGTTTCTCCAAACGTCGGTGAGAATTACTCTGCAAATTAATTCGAATGTAATTTAACTTTTTTACCCCTCCCCTCTTTTGTTTTTCTCCCTCTCCCCTCTCCCTCCTGGTACCTGTTCTCCCCTCCGTTCCCGGCCCATTTCATAGATTCGAGGGCACCATGTAGCACAACTCGACCCCCTGGGCATCCTGGATGCGGATCTGGACTCATCCGTTCCAGCCGATATTATCACATCCACAGACAAACTGGGTGAGGGCTTTGAGAGCAGTCAGTGCTGCATTGCTTGAGCTCCTCTCTCTCTCACAGCTTTGTAGGTAGAGCGCTTCACCAGTGCAGGGGAAAGGTCTGGAGTTTCCTCCCTAACGATGGCTGCAGATCAGTTTGGGGAGCGCAGCGGCGGCGGAGCAGCTCTGCCCCCCCCTGGCGGTCACCGCTCCCCACGCTGAGCCCTGAGCTCTGCCCTTGTGCCAAGGAAGCCCTGGGATGCTCTCCCACCTGGGTAGGGGTGGAAGTTCCCCTGCTTTGGAGCGAGGGATGCATGCGTGAGTGGCACACAGGGGGGTGAAGCCCTAAGGCGCCGTGCTCCCAGCACAGCAGCAGCGAGCTCCTTCACCCCACCGCTGCCTCAGGGCCGGCCCTTTGCTGCAAGGCATGCTCCTAACCTAGAGTAGAGCGCAGCGATGATCACTAACCTCGCACAGCTGCTGATCTGAATTCTGTCTGTGTGTCTGTCTGTCTGATGGGTGGGCGACTGCACCGAGCGTCGTGCTGCAGGGCTGGGATGGAGGAGCAGTCCTCAGGATGCTCCCTGCGTGGCTGGGCGCTGCATTGCCTGGGTCAGCCCTGACCCCTGGGCTGCAGCCGGGCGGTTGCCGTCAGGGCTTTGCAGTGTTCTCACTGAGACTTGGCACCGTGGCTCCCGGTGTCGATTTAATTAGCAGGAGTGCATAATGAGAGCAGGGAGCGAGCCGAGCTGCTGCTACCAGCTGATGGTTTGCACCAGGGCTGGGTTGCATCGGCTGCCGCAGCCGTGTGTGAGCGCAGGAGGCC
The DNA here is from genome assembly GCF_019232065.1 of Centrocercus urophasianus. Lineage (NCBI taxonomy): Eukaryota > Metazoa > Chordata > Aves > Galliformes > Phasianidae > Centrocercus > Centrocercus urophasianus. The sequence goes on from NW_024884567.1 coordinate 25,531, forward strand.
GCGTGTCCCTTCAGGAGCACCAGCTGCAAAACCTCATCCCGTGGATCCTGAAATAAAACTGCTCGTGCTGAGCAGGGCAGCGCGGAGACGCGGCGGCTGGGAGGAGAGCTGCCATCTCCTGCTTGCAGTGTGCAGCCAAGCCCAGCCCAGCAGCAATCCCACACGGCTCCATGCAGCACTTCTTCCTTAATTGGCAACGGCCTCATCGCTGCCGAGCCAGCAGAGCTGCCTTCCCACGTGGGAGCTTCCCCACGCCGCGCTGTCCTCACAGAGGGGGCAGTGGATGAGCTGCACGGGGCAGGATGCACACCGTGTCGCATCCCAGGTCCCCGTGGCACTGAGGGGTGATGTTTCCCACTGGCAGCCCAAGAGGGGCTGCGGGAGGTGGTTGGAGAGGCGGTGCTGTGAGGGGCTGCAGCACATCTCTGGCATGGAGAGAGATGGGTTTGAAGGGGGATGGTGGGGGGCTGCAGCCGGTGTGCTGCAGGTGTAGGTCAGGGTGAGGGGGAAATCCTTCCACCAGAGGCTGTCGCTGCTGCCCAGAGCCGTGGGTGCCCCAGCCCTGGAGGTGCTCGAGGCTGTGGATGCAGCCCTGGCAGCCTGAGGTCCCTTCCAGTCCAACCGCGCTGGGTTCCCATGGCTCAGTGCTCCAGGATGCTGCCTGCCTGCAGCCCGGCCTCATGGCTGGGGGCTGTCAGGAGGACAAGGGCAGATTTTCTGGCCAGTGCCAAAGATCCACTGTAGCCTGTTGTTTGTAGAGAAAGCCAATTTCTAAGCAAATCCTGCTGGCTTTTAGCTTGGAAAGAGTCTTTCCTAACACTTGGGCTGCAGTTAATTTGCAGAGCAGTTAATAAGAGGAGTGTTTGTTAGACTTGCCCTGGAAACAATCTTTTGTTTCCTATTTCTGCGCATTGAAATCCTTAAAGGTCAGCTGTCGTGCCGTGAGCTGCGCTGCGAGCAGCTTCTGCTCTGAGCGGGCGCATCTGAGGAGCTGCGTGCCTCGTCTCTGAAGCTGAGCTTTTGTCTCAGCTGCCTTTTGTCCAGCAGCTCCCCGCTGCTGGGTTTGGAAGCTGTCTGTGGGTACGGCGGGGCGACCTCTGGCTTAGTGCAGGAGTGCAGCATCCCATGCAGGGAACCCCTCACTGTGCCCAGCCCGGTTCCTGCCTGGGCGATGGAGCGCTCCCGCTGTCGGTCTGTCACGGAAGGAGCCTTTGGCAGGCGCCAGCTGTGCCCACAAAGCCTCTGCTGCCCTTGGGGCCGTTCTGCAGCCTGCAGTTGAGGCGCTGCGCACCAGAGGAGACCTCAACCCATGCAGCCCAACTGCTGCCCAGTGTCTGATGCCCCCTCCCTCCCTCCCCAGCACATTTGCCACCAGGACCCCTTTGCCACGTAGCGCAGCCATCCTCCCCCCACCCCACCCCTCCTTGCCTCCAGCGCTTCCCACTCTGAATTGTTTTGTGTCATTTTTTTAGACTCGTGTTTTTCCATGGCTGTTCTCCTCGCGGTTTTTTTCCTTTACTAACTCTGACTGCGTCTCTCTATCTTCTCCCTCTGCACCCCCCGCCCACCCCAGACCTCGCAGTGTTCAAGGAGCGACTGAGAGTGCTAACAGTGGGAGGTACGCACCCCGCAGCCCCAACCCCATGCAGCACAGGACTCTCCATAGGTTATTCTGGGCCCTTTGGCGCGCGGTCGGCGATGCTTCACCCCGAGTTGGAGCGCGATGCTTCACCCTGAGTTGGAGAGCTCCCTGTAGCAGCACTGGGGCCCTCTGATCTGCACACACCTATCGCTCCGTTGCCTTTCGTTGTAACCTCTTTGTCGCGCGCTCGGTGTTAATTGCTGCTTGGTTCTTGCGCTCAAACCTCCTCCGTGCTCATTTTGGGTTTTGTGCTGCTTTTGTCCCCCTCCCCTCCTCTCTTCTCTCCTCCCTCCCCCACCTGCGGCCGACCCCCCCCCTCCCCCGGCCCCATCCCTTCCTTCTCTCTGCTTCCGCTCGTCCCACCACCACAACCCTGCAGGATTTTACGGGCTGGATGAGTCCGACCTCGACAAGGTCTTCCATTTGCCCACAACCACCTTCATCGGAGGAAATGAGTCGGCTCTTCCGCTGCGGGAGATCATCCGCCGCCTGGAGGTGAGGGCTGTGGGTCTGCAGGCAGAGCGGCGCGCAGCACAGAGCTGTTGGCAGCAGCGCCGTGGCTTTGCTGCAGGTTGTTGCCTCTCTGCCTCGCTCCCCGTTCCTGGCTGACCTCAGGACGGAGATGAGCAGGGCAGGCCCTGATTCTGGGGGGTTTTCCTCATTCCCTCCTGCCTTGACAAATGGGGTCTGAAAGCAGCCTGAGGTGCGGTGCAGCCCTCGGAGGCTGTGAGTTCTGCACAGGCAGGCAGAGAGGGAGCCGTGCTGAGCGCTGGGGTGAGGCAGCGTGCTGGGTGACTCCTGGGAGGTGCAGCTCACTGCTCACCTTGCCGGGTGCTGAAAGAGGAGACCGAGGGAACCCTGGCACCGCACGGAGCTGCCTTGGAGCTGGGGACGCGTGCGGCTCCTGCCGGTGCCTGATGGGCTGTGCGATGCTCCGGGGCAGATGGCCTACTGCCAGCACATCGGCGTGGAGTTCATGTTCATCAACGACCTGGAGCAGTGCCAGTGGATCCGGCAGAAGTTCGAGACCCCGGGGATCATGCAGTTCAGCAACGAGGAGAAGCGAACGCTGCTGGCACGCCTGGTCCGCTCCACCAGGTACCCTGCCAGGGCCTCCATTTTCCCCCATCTATTTCCTGCCGTATGGCTGCCCTTGCTGGACGGTCACCACCTGCATCACCTCTCCTTGGTGTCATCCGTGCGGTCCCTCCAGTCCGGGCTGAGCACAGATCTGTGACGTAGGGCTCACTCAGGTGCTGCCAGAGCGCTGGCACAGAGCCTGCAGACAGATGATGCTGGCAGAAAACAGCTAAAAATAAGGCGTTGTTCAGCAGCACAGCATGGAGTCGTGTGCATGCAGGGTGGGAGCAGGGAGCTGGGCAGCAGGAGAGGGCGTGGGGGGAGCAGGGGCTGTGCGCCCCAGTAAGGTCCTCTCTCTGCCCCCCCTTCCAGGTTTGAGGAGTTCCTCCATCGGAAATGGTCTTCGGAGAAGCGTTTCGGTCTGGAGGGCTGCGAAGTGCTGATCCCAGCCTTAAAGACCATCATTGATAAGTCGAGTGAGAAGGGAGTGGACTATGTGATCATGGGGATGCCCCACAGGTAGGTGCTGCCGCGCTCGGTACCCTGGGGTTCGGTTCTGCAGGGTGAGCAGCCGAGCTCGGACCTCAGCAGCTCCCTCTGTACAGAAGGGCTCTGGGGGGGAAGAGATGGGAATGGCGCTGCAGAGCCCGCTGTGTGCCTGTGGCCGAAGGAGCTGCGTTTGAGCAGGGCTGCAGCTTGAGGGTGGGATTTGGCCGTGCTGCAGCAGGGAGGGCACCGAGGGCGTCCCCATCCCTGCAGCACAAAGGATGTGCTATATACACAAAGGACGTGTTACAGCTCGGGACCCCGTCCCCTCCCCTTGTTCCCCGCGGCTCAGGGGCTGTAGGGCTGCCCCCGGCCGTCTGGTTGGGAGGCAGGGGGCTGTGCTGCCTGCTGCTCACCGACGGCGGCGTTGCTTTCACAGAGGGCGCCTGAACGTCCTTGCCAACGTGATCAGGAAGGAGCTGGAGCAGATCTTCTGCCAGTTCGACTCCAAACTGGAGGCTGCCGACGAGGTGAGTCCTCCTCCACTCCATCCCCCAGCAGCCTGCGGGCCGTGGCGCTGCATTGCACCGCCGTGACCCCGTCCCTCCGGCAGGGCTCCGGTGACGTCAAATACCACCTGGGGATGTACCACCGCAGGATCAACCGCGTCACCGACAGGAACATCACCCTGTCCCTGGTGGCCAACCCCTCCCACCTGGAGGCGGCTGACCCCGTGGTCCAAGGCAAGACCAAAGCGGAGCAGTTCTACTGCGGGGACACGGAGGGGAAGAAGGTGAGCAGGGTGGCGGCACTGAGGGTCTGGCACACAAACTGCCGTCACCACGGCTGCTCCCACATCTCCCCCTGGTCTGTGCTGGTAGCTCCTGTGGGGGCTTGGCCCCGTGCAGAGCTCCCATCCCCAAAGGCTCGGCAGCAGGGCTGCGAGGGCTCAGCTCCACGCTGCAGGGTCTCGTTGTGTGCGGGGTGGGAGTGCTGGGGGCACCGCGCCGGGGGGGTTTGTGCCCAAATGGCTGCCTCATTCATCGCCTGTGGCACTCCAGGAGAAGTGGAATGGTGAGATCAAAAGTACTTCCCTTCCTCCCACACTGCGAGGGCTGGGAATAAATAGAGCAGCTCTGTCCTCGCCTGGCAGGCAGCGTCCTCAGGCAGCCCCCGGCTAAAGCAGCGGAGCAGCTGAAGGCACAGTGAGCTCTGCCACAACGCGCTCCTTCTTTTGGGGTGAAAGCATGCAGGAAAGGTGCATTTCTCCCAACTCAGTCCCTGGAGATGTGGAGCAGAGGGTTTTGGGGTGGGACGATGGCCCCGAGCATCCCACAGGGATCGCAGCAGCTGCCCCTCATGCACTGTGGGAAACCACTGGACTCTGCAGTGGGGCTGAGATGTGGCCGCAGTGCCGCTGAGTGCCTTTGCCCTGCAGGTGATGTCCATCCTCCTGCACGGCGACGCAGCATTTGCAGGGCAGGGGATCGTGTACGAGACGTTCCACCTGAGCGACCTGCCCTCCTACACCACGCATGGCACCGTGCACGTCGTGGTCAACAACCAGGTAAAGGGCACAGCTGCCCAAAGCCAGGGGAGATGCTGCGGCTCCAGTGCTGGGATGGGGCTGGGGAAGCCCGGCTCGCTGCAGCCCGAGGCCTGGAAGTCACCTGCATTCCCCAGGCGCCGTGCAAGCTGATGGAAAATGCCTGGCCTGGTGCCTGCCCGGCTTCAGTGCCAGCCAGGACCTGCAGGCAGCACGGTTCGTTCCAAATCCCGTCCTCCCCAACAGATTGGTTTCACCACTGACCCACGCATGGCCCGCTCCTCTCCTTACCCCACCGACGTCGCCCGCGTGGTCAACGCTCCCATCTTCCACGTCAACGCCGACGACCCCGAGGCGGTGGTTTATGTGTGCAATGTGGCAGCGGAGTGGCGAAGCACTTTCCATAAGGACGTGGTGGTGGATTTGGTAAGGAGGTGGCACCAGGCTTTGTCTGGAAGCTGAGGCTTCTCCAGCCTTTGGGGCACGGTTTCAGGGGAGGGAAAGAGAGGGTTTAGGTGAGGCTGTGCATTCTAACACCTGGGGAAGAAGTGCTGTCTCTGTCTCTGTGCCTGCCCTCGTGCCTTGCACTGAGCAGGGCAGAGCTGCTCCCTCCTGGGCTGCTTTGGACTTTGCATAGCACACAGATGCTGTGGCTCTGCAAGGCTCAGGCTGCAGGGCTGCTCTCAGAGGCCCCCTCCTTCCCCACAGGTGTGCTATAGGCGCAACGGGCACAACGAGATGGACGAGCCCATGTTCACGCAGCCCCTGATGTACAAACAGATCCGGAAGCAGAAGCCAGTGCTGCAGAAATACGCCGAGCTTCTGATTTCACAGGGGGTTGTAAATCAGCCAGAGTATGAGGTATGTCACTGGGGTCAGCGTGCAGCTGTGCAGCACTGTGGCATGGGGGGTAGAGGAGCTGGCACCCCCAGCACCCTCCAAGGGAACGGGGTGCACCCATCTTCACAATGGAAAGGTTTTGGGGCACAGCATGGTAGAGGGATGCAGGGCACCGGGCACACAGACCTGCCCTGGCTGCCTCAGAGCCTCGTGAAGCTGCTCGGTTGGTTCAGAGCTGTGTTGATGGCTGGTGGCCCATCGCCACGCACCTAAAGGTGGCAGAGCTGTGCTGCACTTGGGTGAGCTGTGGCTGGGCTGGGAGCTGCAGCTCTGCTGTGGGCTGTGCCAGCTGGGAACAGGAACATCTCGTTCCCATCTCGTTCCGGGCTGCCCCTTGATCTCTGCAGTGCTGAGCTGCTCCGCAGCCGTGCCCTGTGGCACTGGGAGGGCTGGGGCTGAGCTGCAGGGCCCCCAGGGGCTGCCTGGCACAGGGACCCGCTCTGAACCCAGGAGCCCGAGCTCACGCCAGCACTGTTGTTTGGAGCCTCCTCAGTAACGCAGCTCTGCCCGCTTCTGCCTCACAGGAGGAAATTGCCAAGTATGATAAGATCTGTGAGGAGGCCCATGCAAGATCCAAGGATGAAAAGATCTTGCACATCAAGCACTGGCTGGACTCCCCCTGGCCTGGTAAGTTGCTGACAGCGTCTCAGCTAGTGCACAGCCCCACTTCTTCAAAGCCTGCCGGGGTTCCGGTGCCCCGTCAGCTGGCTTTCAGCAAATGCATGCTCACGGGGTGAGGGCGCCCTGCTGGCACCCCTGCTTCTGTCCTCGGGGTGTCGGTGGGGCCGGGCATCGGCCCTGCAGCACCGTGGCTGCTCCTCCGGCCACAGGTTTCTTCACTCTGGACGGCCAACCCCGCAGCATGAGCTGCCCCTCCACCGGGCTGAACGAGGAGGACCTGACGCACATCGGCCAAGTGGCCAGCTCTGTGCCTGTGGAGGACTTCACCATCCACGGAGGTAGGAGCTCGCTGCAGCCACGTGCTCATTCCTGAGACGGTGTGGGAGAGGGACGGAGCGCTGAGGGGTTCAAAGGGAGCTGTGGTTAATTAGGGGGGGGAGCGCGACGAGCAGCTCGTCCTTGGAGCTGCCCGGAGGGAGCGTTCCCCTGCCCTGGGCCATGTGCACATCCCACGGGCAGCTTTGGGGACGGAGCTGTTCTCACCACCACGAACCATCGCCTGTCCCGGCAGGCCTGAGCCGAATCCTGAAGACCCGTGGGGAGATGGTGAAGAACAGGACTGTGGATTGGGCGCTGGCTGAGTACATGGCGTTCGGCTCCCTGCTGAAGGAGGGCATCCACATCCGCTTGAGCGGGCAGGACGTCGAGAGGGGCACCTTCAGGTGGGGCAGCGCTGCCGTGCTCGGCCCCACGGCCTCTGGAAGGGATCCCAGACCACACGGCCTTTGTCCTTTGGGCTGTTTATTTTGCCGCTCTGCGCCGCGATCCCCTGTTGGCAAAGCAGCCGGGAAGGGGAAATGGCCAAATGAGACACCCGTGAAGCAGCAGCTTGCGTTTGGGAGGGGGTAACGCTGCCCTTCCCCCTCTTCCAGCCATCGCCACCACGTGCTGCACGACCAGAACGTGGACAAGAGGACCTGCATCCCGATGAACCACCTGTGGCCCAACCAGGCTCCCTACACCGTCTGCAACAGCTCTCTGTCTGAGTACGGCGTCCTGGGTGAGTGTGACTCCGTGCCCAGAGGGCCGCAGCCCCAGCCCTCCCCCTAACGCTCCCCTCACCTCTCCTGCAGGCTTTGAGCTGGGCTTTGCCATGGCCAGCCCCAATGCCCTGGTGCTCTGGGAAGCCCAATTTGGAGACTTCCACAACACCGCCCAGTGCATCATTGACCAGTTCATCTGCCCCGGGCAAGCCAAGTGGGTCAGGCAGAACGGCATCGTCCTGCTGCTCCCCCACGGCATGGAGGGCATGGTGAGGACCCCCCCAGGCCCCGGCTGCCTCCCAGCTCGTGGCAGCCTGGCTGTTCCTTCACTGCCTGGCTCCGCCTGCAGGGCCCTGAGCACTCATCTGCCCGTCCAGAGCGGTTCCTGCAGATGTGCAACGACGACCCCGACGTCTTCCCTGTGAGTGGGGCTCAGCCCGACCCCCCACTCACCACCCCCCCCCGGGGCCTTGCCGGGCCCTGATCTCCCCCATAAAGCTTGAGGGTGGGGGGCGGCCCTGGGGTGGGCTCAGCACAACGTGGCGTGACGCCAAGCTGCCCTCAGCAGCATTGTGGTGCAGCGGGGAGGCTGTTGTCCCACGCTGGGAGCACAGAAGCGCGGCTGTCCCCAGTGCTGCGCTCTCTGTGTGTCCCCTTGTGCTTTGGGAGGGGGCAGCAGGGGGTTGGGGGGCAGCAGGGGGTTGGGGGGCAGCAGGGCTGCGGGGCCGCGGGGCGCTGCTGTTCCTCGACACCTGCTGACCCACGCTTGTTGAGGCAGAAGCTGGACGACTTCGACGTGCGCCAGCTGTACGACTGCAACTGGATCGTCGTCAACTGCTCCACTCCAGCCAACTTCTTCCACGTCCTGCGGCGTCAGATCCTCCTGCCCTTCCGCAAACCGGTCAGTGCCCGGCGCCGGGGCTGTGGGTGCAGCGGGAGCTGCCGGCTGCTCGCTGCGGGGCAAGGGGGGGAAGAAAGCTCAGGGGTTGGAAACCACCGTCATCCTTGGGCAAATGGAGCAGCCCGTGTGCCCTCCTGTTCGCTCCCAGCCGAGCAGAGGAAGGGCGCTGCCAGGCAGCCGTGCTCCCTGCTCGGGGCGAGGAGTTCTGGCACTGCTCACCGTTTGGCCTCTCCCTCCCCTGCAGCTGATCATCTTCACTCCAAAGTCGCTGCTGCGCCACCCCGAAGCGCGCTCCAGCTTCGATGACATGCTGCCAGGTACGGGCAGCGCAGGCCGCGTTTGCCTTCTGGGGGTGAAGGGCAGCAGCCGGGGTGGTGTAAAGTCCTGCTGGCAGCATCCCCACGCCGGCCACCCCTGTGCTGCAGTAGATTGAATCCCTAAAATCCCTTTGGTTGTGGTCACCTCGGGCTGCGGGTCCTTATGGCCGCACCACCTCCCCGTTCCACAGCCCTGCCGCGTTCTCCCCGCGCTGATGGTGGGCTTCCATCCTTCCACAGGCACCAATTTCCTCCGGGTCATCCCCGACAGCGGCCCCGCAGCGCAGAGCCCGCAGAGCGTCCGCCGGCTGCTGTTCTGCACCGGAAAGGTTTACTACGACCTGACACGGGAGCGCAAGGCCCGCAACATGGAGGCAGACGTGGCCATCACCAGGGTGGAGCAGGTGAGCCTGGCGCGTCCGGGTTGAGGCCGCAGCGCTGAGTGCCACGCCGGCCGCCACCAACCCCCGTCCTCCCGCAGCTGTCGCCGTTCCCCTTCGACCTCCTGCAGAAGGAAGCTCAGAAATACCCCAACGCCGAGCTGGTGTGGTGCCAGGAGGAGCACAAGAACCAGGGCTACTACGACTACGTCAAACCGCGCCTGCGCACCACCATCAACCGCGCCAAGCCCGTGTGGTAACAGCAGAGCCGGGGGTCCCCAGGGGCAGCACCGCAGTCAGGGCCGCCCCGGCGCCCCCCAACCTCCATCTCCCTGCAGGTACGCAGGCCGGGAGCCGGCAGCTGCCCCCGCCACCGGCAACAAGAAGACTCACCTGACGGAGCTGCAGCGGCTGCTCGACACCGCCTTCAACCTGGACGCCTTCAAGGACCTGGCCTGAGACCCCAACCCCCACAGCCCCCCCGCGGCCGCTGCAGCATGCGCGTGGCTCTGTCCGTCTTTCTGTGTGTCTGTTGCTCGCCTCCCGCCTCCGTCCTAAACTACACGCCTTGTCAACCCAATGCCTCGCCTCGTGTGTGCCGCCGCACCGGGACCCCCGCGCTGAGACCAAAGTCCCCCATCGGGGTTGTGATGCCTCCACTTGGGACTGATTTTCCCCCCCCCTCGGGGTCAGGATTCCCCACTGAGGCCAAGACCCCCCCGTTGGGGACGGGATCCCACCGAGGCCGGGATGCCCCCGAGCGGTGGGCTCTGCTCACGCGCAGACACGTTCGGCCCTTTGCTCCCAAAGCTCGGGGTCGCGGTGGAGTCGGGGACTCCCTGTTCTCCATCCCAGCCCCCTCGGCTCTCGGCTGCCTCACGCTGGGGACAGGACGGGGTGACGCGGGGCCGCGCTGCCCCACGGGGCTGCTGCCGGTGGGGCGGGGGGCGGCGGGACCCCAAATCACCGCTGCCCACGTGCGGAGCCGCCACTGCCGGCTGTGACACGTCGGTGCCGCTGTCGCCCCCCCCC
>NW_024884567.1:35578-36063 GCF_019232065.1 Centrocercus urophasianus
GGGGGGGGCGGGGCCGCGCATACAGATGAGCCCTCGGCCCCATTGTGCGCGGCGCGCGGCGGCGCGGGTTCGGCTCGGCTCGGCCCGGTTCGGCTCGGCCCGGCTCGGCCCCGCCCCGCCCCGCCCCGCGCCCCCCCTCTCCCTTCCCCCCTTTCCCTGCCCCCCTCCCCAGGGCCGCGCTATGGAGCCGGGGCCGCGCGCGGGCTGAAAATCCCGCGCAGCTTCCGCGCAGCCGCGCGCGCACGGCGCCGCCAGGGCCATCTTGGGCCGCTCGGCACGGTGAGAGCGGGGCCGGGGCCGGGGGGGGACGCGGGGACACATTTTGTGGGGGGGGGTGACGCGCGCAGGGGGTACGGAGCGGCGCTGCGGCTGAAAATCGCTCCGCGACCCCCCGAGCCGGGAGCGGCGCTCGCCGGGCCGAGAGCCCCCGCGGGTGCGTCGGACTGCGGGGATGGATGCGGGGTGTCCGTTCTCCCCCCCGGCAC
>NW_024884568.1:0-792 GCF_019232065.1 Centrocercus urophasianus
GCACTGCTGGCTCATGTTCAGTCTCTCGTCCATCAGGACCCCCAGGTCCTTCTCTGCCGAGCTGCTCTCAAGGACCACTCCTCCCAGCCTGTACGGGTGCCTGGGGTTCTTCCGGCCCAAATGCAAAACCTTGCACTTTGCCGTGTTGAACCTCACTAGGTTCACCCGAGCCCAGCCCTCCAGCCTGTCGAGGTCCCTCTGAATGGCATCCCTTCCTTCCACCATATCAACTGCACCACTCAGCTTGGTGTCGTCAGCAAACTTGCTGAGGGTGCACTCAATTCCCTCATCGATGTCATTAATAAAGATGTTAAAGAGCACCGGTCCCAAGACAGACCCTTGGGGGACACCACTTGTTACCGTCCTCCACCTGGACATAGAGCCATTGACCACCACCCTCTGTCTGCGGCCTTTCAACCAATTGCTTATCCATCAGGTCGTCCACCCATCAAATCCACTTCCCTCCAATTTGGAGATGAGGATGTGGTGGGGGACCATGTCAAAGGCCTTGCTCAGGTCCAGGTAAATGACATCGGTCGCCTTCCCTTCATCCACCAATGCCGTCACTCCATCATAGAAGGCCACAAGATTAGTTAGGCATGACCTTCCTTTGGTGAAGCCGTGCTGGCTGTCTCAGATCACATGCTCATTCTTTATGTGATCGAGCATGTTGTCCAGGAGGATCTGTTCCATGATCTTCCCAGGCACGGAGGTGAGACTCACCGGCCTGTAGTTCCCCGGGTCCTCCCTGCTCCCCTTCTTGTATATGGGAGTGACGTGACCCTTCCTCCA
>NW_024884569.1:0-18829 GCF_019232065.1 Centrocercus urophasianus
TCCTCCTTCCCCTTCTGCTCTCCTCTTTTCTATTTCTTCATGGTTCCAAAGCTTTAATATAAACCTGGGCATGTTGGCAACGCAGACCGTGCAATCCCTTACCGAATTTTCTCAGATATACCTCATAGATAATAGTTGTTTAGAGTAATGTTACTATAGCGTATGTAATAAATTATTCACTGTTTCTTTTTGGTAACTGTGATCTAAAAAAAAAAAAAAAAAAAACACAACAAAAAAAAAAAGCTTTATACGTTTTAGGTTGTGCTTTTGTAATAGACAAAAAGGTGCGCTTAAAAATGTATGTCAGTCTTTCTTCCTGTTGGATTTTTTTTTTGTTTGTTAATTATGGATTGAAGAAAAGTTGCAGAATGAGCCCAAAGTTTACAGTTTCATATTTTGCTGAAGAAACAATCTGTGTTAATTTGCTCTGTTGAAAAAAAAAAGAAAAAAGAAAAAAGAAAAAAAAATTATTTTCTACATTTGTGCTACTTGGTCTGAACAGCAAATTGTTCTGTGTTACCGTGTAGTTTTATAATTAGCAACTGCCAATCAGTGCTATCATTTTTATGCATGAGACAAAAACTTCTTAGCAATGTGATGCATCGTGGTTCTTAATGGCAACTTCTTTTCTTAAATTTGAAAATAGATCTTTTGGTTTAATGGCATTTATTTATGCATGGGAGCCTGTTATCTGTTAGCAGTCGTGGAGCAGTCGTGTATACGTTTAAACTGCGAAAACGTGCACAGTTTTGCCTCGTACAATGAAGTACCGATTAATACCAATATTTAGATCTGAGCTACTTGTGTTTGGAATGCAATTAACTCAAATTGAACCCCAGTTAAATTCAATTGTTATTTGAGGAGAATCTAACCATCTGGCAGTTTTGCCCAGCCAATTTATAAGGCAGTCATTAGAAGACACATTGCACTGACAGCAGAGCCAGCTGTGCATCTTCTCTGGAAAAAAAGCAGTTCCTTTGGCTTTATGGCCAAGCCAAGGCTGGCAGTGGGCTTCCCATTGGCACTGTTTCCATTGGGTCCCCACTGCCACCCTCCCTTAGTCGGCATTGGTCACAGTACTCTGTGCCCACTCAAGCCACCATTCCTGCCATTGGTGAGAGTTGCTCTTGAGAGCTCCCCCTTAACAGATTTACTGTCCATTACATCCAGGTCCAGATTTTCATCTGACCCTAAAATCACCAGTGGCACTAAGCATAAAGCCAAACCAACTATTGAGTACGCTTTACTTTGCATAGAAGAGTGCAACTTAGGGAAGTACGAAAGTCGCAGTCTTCTAACGAGACATCTGGAGTTAACGTCTGTAGGGTGTTTATATTGTCTATCATTAAGGGTATATTAGAGATGTGCTTTCATTAGTGCAAAGAAACACATTTTTATTTGGCCTTATAAAGTAGATTGTGATAATGACAGCTTCGTAATATCATGTATTTTTTTTTTTTTCTTATTTATCTGCCAAAGACAGTAATGGATACAAGAATTTTAAGCAGAATTTTTTTCTTTTTCTTTGTAAGACAGTTAATGATTGTAACAGTGTTTAATCTTCCAAAAAGCTTTATATGTTCTTCCGCAATAAGCAGAATCAGTGTTAGTTTCAGTAAACCCACCCCACACTACCAGGCCCCACAGACTCGCACGCAGCACAGTATTTGCACTGCTCCACGTTAATTCTTGTGCATTGTTCAGTCCGGAGGAACGAGGGCTGTGTGAGACAATGGCAGTGGGCGCTGCTGTGCTCAGCAGTATGCAGTCCAGCTTACCCAAATTTTCCAAGGTACTTGTATTATGAAATTCAAGGTATATTTTATTATGCCATTTTATGTCCTTTTTTAACTTTGTGGAAGGTGATATGTTGAACTGAGTGTAAGCTGAGTTTTTCAGACAAATAAAGTAGCTAAAGAGTGAATGTTATTTTATCATTAAAGGGTTTTTACTCAATGATTTGTGCCAATAGATGTCCTTTATCTTATGACAAGTACTACATTGTTTTAAAATTTTTATTTATAGCTATTGATGTAAAACCCACACATCCATATTATTTGCCAAAGTTCAATAAAAGAGGAAAACAATCCTTGTGCTTTCTTGTGCACTGAGCCGTCCCTGTTTGTTCCAGGCACTCTTGTGGTGAGCAACGGGGGTCCTCCTGCGGCGCAGGTGAAGTATGCAGGGACCCTGTCCTGAACACATCCTGAATCACCCTGTGCCGAAGCCAGGGGCAGAGCAAGGACAGACCAAAGGTGCATGGAAAAAAGCTGGCACATCCATCTGGGAATGCAGCTCATGTTGCTAATGCCAGATGTGAATTGTGTAATGGAGTAAGGAAAAAAAACAAGGTATGAAGAAAAGTGACTCACATCTGACCTAAATCTCACCTCTTTTAAACTTGTTTCCCCTTGTCCTGATGCTCTGTGGCTAGCAGGCTCAGATGATGCTTTCAGTGACAGTGATGCCATGACCAGATGGCTGGAGAAAGATTGGGTGGGGGCAAGAGCACTGACAGCAAAAAAATAAAGTGACTGCAGTGAAACTAAGGCAGCCACAGCAGGTCATTCTCATTTCACTGGGACTACAGCCTCAGGAACACCTTTTCAAAGCACTTGACAGTGGCCACAGCAAGCAACACAGGGACACTGTGGGCAGCACAGGAAGGTCGGTGCCCAGCTGGAAACAGCCAGGTTGGTGCACACAGTAAAGGGAAGTGAGGGCCGTGCTGCAGGAGGAACCTGCTGGGATGATGCCACACACGGATAAAACCTCACTGAGTGACTCCAGGGCCCATCTGAAAACAGCATAATGGCAGGAAGCCATAATATATTAAACCAGAAGATTAAAACAAACAAGGGCATTTTGGATCAGATTACACATTGCTTTCCTCATGTCTGACAGCAGAAGAAATGAAAGGCAGTAAAAGACAATCGGAGACCATAACGGTCTGATAGTTCAGCCATAAAAGTGTTGTGGGAGTGCTGCGCCCGGTACCCAGGAGCATTGCACTGAGTGCTCGTTTAGGACTGCCTTGGAAATGCAACCTACTTGCTTGAGAAATGCCATTAGGCCTCAGTTGTGGGCAATGTTCACACGTCATGGATCATCCTTAAAAGCGACAGGGCCGTGGCGTGAACTGCTCATGAGAGAATTTACAAGAAAACAATGGGTTTGGAATGCACTTCCAGCTTTGAGCATTAGCATGACACACATTTTCACAAGTCACTATGCCAGAAAAGCTGACATCCCTCAGCCAGCAAGGTTTGCCATGTGCAAAGACCTATATATTATATAGGTCACAAAGTGTACAAAATATGAGTACGCATTAAGTGTACAAAACTTATCCTTAATTGACCATATACATATGCTATCATGTAGTATGCATACAATATAATAACAGAATGTGTAGCACACAGATCAGACTATTTTTGTCTTAATAGCCTTGACATCTTGAAAGCTTTTAAGTCTTGTAGATGACTTACCTGAGGGTATAGCAGGAAGACAGCTGTGAAGTGCTGGAGTGGTGCCACAGGGTCAGAGCTGACCAAGTCCTGAGCTCCAGAAGTGGGGAAGGAAGATACTGGCTGGACAAGTGGGCTCCAAGAACCCTGACCAACACTGCGCTGATGCAGGGCAGAAAGACAGGAGTCACTCTCTAAATCACCAGCAAATGCCATGCCTGCTATGATATTGGACATCAAAGCACACAAAAGAATTTAAAAAAAACATACCCCACGATCTCTGTACAGATCCCATTTGATCTCAGAAGAACAGGTCACAGATTCCCAAATGATTTTTAAAGCTTTAAGTCACCAACCATTACCAAAGCAGTCCTCACATTTTCCAGCACCTCATTCACAAAAGCCAGCATGAACCAAGCAGGGTCCAAACCTGGATGTCACAGTATGCTGTCTGCTCAGTCCAGAATTCAAGGAGAAATCCACTCCCCTTGGTGCTGCAGCAGCTTTCTGCTCAGCAGAGCCAGGCTCTGTGCCCAGGCAATGCTTGGATTTAGGCTGTGGTTCTCGAGTGCTTCTGAAGCTTCTGAGCAACCTCACTGAGCCATAGGTTCCCCTGTACGTTGCAGGGGAACTGATGATCTTTAAAGGTCCCTTCTAACTCCAATGATTGTAAGATCTACAGCACTGCACGGGAAGTAACAATCTCCCTTTAGGCAGCTTTGGGCTCAGCTGCATAGGAAATCATCCCAGGACTTCTTTCTCCACCCAGGCTCCCCTTTTGCTACGTTGCTCACAATGAAGTCAACGGTAACCCCAAAGTCACACTTAGTAGCTTCAGTTTCTTGCTAGTTCTGACAATGGAAGCAGAGTGCTGCAATTTAATTTAACAAGCCGTCTTCTGCTGGAAAACATGCAGATGTAATTACTCAAGTAGGTATACGGACTTGGAATGAAACTCTTACCCCAGTCAAATCCAATGGCAGCTGATTGCCCAACCATTCTTCAGTGTCCGTCTCTCTCCCTCCCACCCGTCACATCCAGTAATGAGAGCACACTAATGGATCTGCTTAAGTACACAACAACTCTCATCACTGTTCTAAAAAATAATCAATCAGGCACTTAATTTTTAACATAAGAAATAAGATGCCTGGAGACCAGGAGTTAACAGATAACTAAATAGATTAATGATTGCAGGTGGGAACCAATGTGAAGCTTCACACGCTGTCTTCCAATAAGGCACCGAAAGAGCTCTCACTGAGACACACAGCTCAGCCATTTCCTCCAAAAGTCTTTAATTGAAATTCCATTGTTACGGTACATGACACACAGCATGGTTATACAAATTGTTACATTACATGGAAGTCTTCCTTGAATCTCAGACAAACACGGTAGACTAAACATTTGTGAACGTCTGGCATGAAACAATCAAAGAAACAACCCTCTCCTTCACACCTCACACTTCGTGCTGATTTCCATCTCTCTCGGTGTGACAAAAGAACACAAGATGGAACTTCCAAATATTCCAAAGAAAACCCCTCTGACCCCAGCTCACTGAATTTATCCCTGCGTTGTTCGGTATTACAGCACTGCTCCTGGAAGCTGTCCTGTCTGCTAAAATGCACCAGATTTCATAGAACTCCAAGGGAGAAAAACGTCACCCACACTCCCACCCTGCTGCGCATTGCCAAGGCAAATGGAAATGACAAACACTCTCAGACAAAGTTCTGCACGAGGGATATAATTGATAAAGAAAAGTCAAGCTAGATTATGGCTGGAGGATGGCGGCCTCCCCACTGCTGACAATTCCATGCGCTTGGATCAATTCAATCAGAGCAAAGTGCTCAGGATCTGACGAGACCTGGTCCTGAGTTAATAGCACCAAATGCTGAAAATCTGTCAGAGGGGAAAACAGAATGCGCAGCAGCAGTGCTTTAGAGTACAGCCTCCCAAATGCAGCAGCTATGAAGCACCGCGGAGTGTGGCTGGCAGGAAGGCACAAGAATGGAGGGGAAAATGCCCCAAAACACATCCCCTGACCACAGACAGGACCTAGGGCAGCGGCTTGGATGTGGACAGCCAGCTTGGAAGCATCCAAAGGAAGGTTGAGTGCACTCCACTGCTGAAAAACGCAGTGGCAAATGCCCTCGGACAAAGCCCAGAATCGGGAGATCTCAATGGCAGATAAATTCCTACCGTTGTCAGTCTCTCAGGTTTCATTTTTCAGATTTATTTCTAAGTGCAAGGGGAAAAAACTGATTCCTATTAAAAATAAGAGCAGAGCTTGCTCAGAAAGATTTTTGACAGGCTCTTGGTGCTGCTCAAAGATGAAATACCGTGTGCTAAATAACAGGACAGGGTGATATCACAATGAACTATTCAGGAAAATGAAATAACCCACTGGCTGTATGTGACATGATCCATCTGCTAAAAGCTGGAAAATTAAGCGATTTCTGCATTATGGTCTGATAGCAACAATGGCTAAAGAAGCTTAGTAATTATCTCGCTTGCGGTTAGCTCACTAAAAAGTGCATTTTAAGTACCTGTTATGTAATGCCTCATAATTAGTGCCAGCCAGTATTTTCAGTACTCTCTCCAGTACGGAAATAAAAAGCCAATCTGTATTTATTGCACTGCAACGATCCTGTAAAGTTAACCTTCAGTTCCCAGATGCAGAGATGGCCACAACCAGCAGGCAGGAGGAAAGGGGAACGAGCAGAAAGATTTGACAAAGCCTTCTGCCACCCACCCACAAGCATCACACAGAGAAGTGGGGATCGAGAGGAGTCTTCAACCAAAGGAGTCTTCTCTAAAGCCAGAGTTCACTGCCCACACTCACTGCTGACATCATCGTTCTTTTGACATCGATTCAAAGTCTTTTCAAGTCTCAGCCCTACACCATGCGGTGACCCTGCCAACTGCACCCAGGCAGGGATCAGCTTCCTGCTCCCCCTTCCTCTTGGGACAGTGAGCAGAGCCCAGGGGCTGAGCAGAAGGCTCAGGGAGGGAGCCAACCTCCCTGCAGCAACGCAGGCATTCAGATGCCCACTGTGCCAAGACAGGCTCAATGAGAGCTGAAAAGAGTGAAGGCAACCAAAGCTCCTGGAGAGAGACAGCTCTGGACGATTGCACCCGGCTGCCATGTCACTGGTCCTACACAACACTCAAGAGTCTGCTCTCTACTCATGTCCACTGAGAGGGAAAAACTGTCCTACAGATTCTCCTGCTGTTTGAAAACAACACACTACTGCTATCAGAGAGCACTGAAAGCACAGTGAGGTTCTGGAAGCCACAGCCCTGGGCAAAGAGCGTGCTGCCATCTGGGCACCTGCAGGCCTGTCCCTGCTTCTCCTGCCCCAAGAGGAGGCACACATACCGCAGACAGAGGAAGATTTCCGTGCTACAGCAGCAATACAGGAGGCCCCGGTGCTGAGGACTAAGCCTGTCTCACCAGAGCCACACTGGGAACTACAGGCTGGCAGTGGAGCGGTTTCAGTCAACCCTTGAGGCATATGGGGCCATGGATGCTCACGTGGCAAGATTTGTGCTGCTCCATGGCAATGCCCAGGCTGCTGGCTGGCCAACACAGCAGCCATTTATTTTTTTAATATCCCCTAGTTAACTCTAGTAGCATAAAACAGAACAAGATAAATCCCTGTTCTACCAACAGAGGCCTATTAGTTTTTTAAACAACCCCATCCTTGAAAGATCAAGGATTCAAACTGCTCCTACCTCGGTTACATAAGCAAAAATTACTGTCCGAGCAGCAAGCTATCAGATTCCCAAACCTCATGATGAGCTATCATCACTTTACAGAACACCCTGCATTGCTGCAAGACTGGCATGTCAGTGCTATTAAGCCCTAAAAGCTTTCTCACTCCACAGAAGTGCTGCTGCTTAGCAGTGGATGCAGCAGCGTGGTGCAAACAGATACCTGCCCAACATGCAATAAGCACAGGTGAGCTAAGAGAGCAGCTGTAGGCTCACCACTGCTGCCAGAAATTGAACAGATGGTATTTAGCTTCTGACAGAGGTATGCTAAGAACACAGCCATCAGTGTGAGGGGCAGCCTGCTCTCCTCTTACTGTGTGCTTGGATATCTGCAATGTAAATGACTCTTGATTTATCATCTCACTTTTAAATAGCATCATCAATTAAGCTAGATCAATTGTACCTATGTAACTCCATAGCATCCCACAAAAACCACAGGCCTGTGACACAGCAGAAAGCACAGAGTCAATCTATAAACTTGCTGGAGATCAAGCCCAACTTCCTACACTTACCTAATCAGAGAAAGCCCTTTTTAATAATGATAAAAAAGCCATTTTGCTTAGAAGATGAACCAAAATGTTTCAATGTGTGCTGGATTTGAAACGCGCTGTACACATTCTGCAGCATCAGCAACCAGAATTATTTCTGTATGCTTTACAAATGCAGGGGTTTTCCTGCAGGTGATGAGTGGTTTTCTTCTCTAGAAAATATAAACAAACTCTGTGAGTTCTACTATCCCAGCTAAGCTTTCACAGGAAGTTTGCAGCAAGAGAAAACAAAACCAAACCTTATCTTTATGCTCTAAAAAAATAGACATGTTATTTAAAAAGCATTAGAGGTCACTTGATCTTCAAACCCACCTGAAGTCAGAAGAAACAACTGGTGGCTATGCTAGTTATGCTATGCTTTAAGTAAAAACAAAAATAATTGTTAATGCTTGATCTGGAAAACTGAAATTAATGCACTCGCGATGAAATTGCATACAAATAAATCTCTGCATAGGAAACAGAAGCCAATCTGTATAAAAGCCCTGTTTTTCGTATTCTCAAAGTTTTTCAGTGCATACTCATGCTAACTCCAATCAGAATCAGATGAGATGAGACCTTCCCACATCTCACAGGATAAACCTACTTGTTACAAACACTTCTTAAACAAAGGAAACGTAAGGAAAAAAAAAAAATTCCTCCTCACTGCTCTATGAGGTTACCATTGCTGGCACTACCAGACTAAAGATGTAGCACAGGAGAGCTTGGTCAAGCGCTGCTTCGCCAGGACAGTTCCTGCACAAGACAGCCTGCCCATCACAGCTGCTGGTTGGTGAAGAAAGCTTTGGTCTCCCTGCAGACAGGATTCACGCAGAGCGGGCAGCAGAGCGTCAGCTGCTTGGAGCAGATTTCATTGGACTGGATGTGTGAGCAGACCAAGTCTGCCAGAGCCTGAAAGAGAGTTAATTAAAACACAGCGGTGAGCAAACCTCCCTGCATAAAATCAGGGAACACTGGAACATGTGTCACCCAAACTGGTGAGACTGCCTAAGTGCACATCTGTCAGTCTTTGCTGGTTTTTAATATTTTGTAACCACCCTCCAGTCTTTCAGGAGAAAAATCCTGTTTTAAAACTGTGCTGACACAGTACCCTACAATAAGTATTCCACTAAAAGACAGCTATTAACAAATACAAAACTGTTCTTCTTTGTCAAAGCAAAACTTGTGCTGTTGGAGTTGTTTGTTCTTTTTTTTAAATATGTAGCAAATAAAAGCACTTTGTGACACACAGATCAAGTTCAGGGATTTCTATCCTCTGTGCTTAAAGTATTTTAAATCTATAAAAGACATCCACAGTGTAGCAGGAAACACACAACTGCAAACTACAGTAACTACTGCATCAAAAAGATACCTTGGAGAACAGTGGGTTTCCATTAAGTGACTCTGCTCTTCTGATGTTTTCAACGCCACACTGAAGGAAAAGCAAGGAGAAAAGTTAAGTCTGTTAGATCCTTCGCTATGTTAGCCTCCAAAACTATTTCTTCTTCTTTCAGAAGCTGCCCCAAAACAATAAAATGAAATATCACATTTTGAACACAGTAAAAGTAACTCAGATGCACAGTTTCACTTTGCTGCCAAAAATCTGCTGACTCTTTTTTAGCAAGTTTAGAGTGAAGCCTGTTTTGTGCTGCTATAAAAAGCTCCTTTGAGCTTAGATTTATTTTCAATTTATAGAAAAAAAAAGTTTCCCCAAATTATACTGCAAAGAGCAACCAGAAAACAGTATTTTGAAAGAGGTAAAACAATTTGGGAGTCCACTTATAAAAACTGTCAACCATTTACCTCGTTTGCTAAAACCTGTGCATACTCAATATCCAGTTCATAAAGTGTTTCAATGTGGTCACTTGTGAATGCTATGGGGACCAACAACATGTTCTTCTTTCCTCTTTGGCACAGTCCTTTAATTGTCTCATCCGTTTGTGGACCAAGCCAAGGCATTGGCCCAACCTGTGAAGAGGGAGAAAAAAACAAACCTCAACAAATCACTCTTAGAAAATGCACCCATGTTTTTCTTTAGCCAGACAACTCAGATTTTTAACAAGGAGTCGATTATTGCTATTTCTCTGCTTTTGACTCCCTCACTTTATCTGTTAGGTTTTACAAAGACATACCATCCCACCGACCATCCATTTAAATCCTCCCAAAAGAGACCCCGGGTTGGTCTTAAAGGAGACCTCAACTGCACTTGTTTCCCTGGCTTCGCAAGATGTGAGCATTCAGGATGCAGTGAATCTGCTGAGCTACCCATGAAGTATTCAGTGTTGATGTGCTGTAAGATGCAGCTTAAAGAACAAAACAGCACTGGCATGGGAGTGCAGTGCCCCTGAAACACACAATTACTTGCAGTACATGACTGTGCTAAAACTTCAGTTCCTTCTGATTTGCAGTAGTAACAATAAATATGAAATAATGCAAGAAGTCTTCATCAAGAATAATTAAGCCTGTTTGAATTAAGCACTATCATTGTTAAGAATGTTTGTTTCACAAGGACAATTTCCGAAAAATTGCTCCAAGGTCATCTTAAAGTAACAAATCCAATGAGTGCTCAATTTTTCCTTCCAACATAGGAAAAAAAAACCTGCCAAACTGTGTGTTATGAAATCACAGGGCATATAGAAAATGTACTTCAGATTATGCAGTATACCAAAGAGGCAAGAAGCTATGGACGAAGAATACTTGGAAAAACTGATTCAGGGTGCAAGGCCGTGACTCTGTCCTAGCAGAAACACCAGCTGGCAGCACTGCTGTCCCCAGCACCCACCTTGGACTGCCAGACGAGCCGGTAGGGGTTGGAATGGTTCAGCTTCTCCATAACTCTCTGGACAGTAGCTCCTACTTCTTGTGGATACGGATCACCACGGTTCACCACCTTCAACACATCAACACCAGAGCTTTTTCTTCCAAGGAATGCTTTTATGTCATTACTAAGTGCGTGGGATGGTGGTGAGGACACAGCCAGGAGCACCAGGGCTCGGCTACCAGTGTCCCCACAACCCCCCCTGCCCTGATAAAGGAACTGCATGGCACTTCTGCAAGGGTGGTTTCACTGTGCCTCCGTGCCAGCTGCACACCTTCCAACTCAATTCAGACAGCAAGAAACGTGTGGATGTGGTATCTGGGGACACGGTTAGTGGGCATGGTGGAGATGGCGTGGCAGCTTAACTTGATGATCTCAGAGCTGTTTTCTAACCTCACTGATTCTACGGTTCTAAGATTCTGGCCTCATGGTCACAGAGCAGTAACTGGGGTAACTCACAGACATGGGAAGCGAGTGGGCTGAGAAGAGGATGACGACGTCTTTCCTCTTGTCAGGTGGAAAGAGGTCCAGTTCCTTCTGTATGTGATCGGCAAAGCACTGGTCAGGAAACAAAAAGGCAAAGGCCTGGATCAGGAATTGCTAAAAGGTAACACATGCTCACAAATGAAACAGCAGCTTCCACATGCAAGGCTGCCTTTGAAATGTGCTAATTCCTAGGAGCATCTGACAAACAGACAGATCTGTGTCTGTGTTTGCTACAGGCTAAGCAGGAATTCAGGCTGATGGCCTCTAGAGGTCCCTTCCTGCCAACTCTGCTGTGATAACACAAATACTTTAGGACAAGGTCACTTTCTCAAGTTATCACGCCAAAACAGAGAGCATGAAATATCCCTCCAGCTTTGCACAGATCTGTACCTGAATGAGCAGGGGGTGTGTGGGCCATCGGTCAATGATACTCCACTTCATCTTCGGCTTCTTCCCCTTTTTATTGTAGTAGCGATAAATAGCATTTAAGCTGCTTCCTGAAACACAGAGAATTAAGAACAGAAATTTGTCCACGGAATCAGCAGACTGTCAGATGATAACAGTCATGTAGGAAAGCACTGTAATATTTTAACACGCTATCCATGTTTTAAAGGCAACTCTAAATCACAGCTGAGAGCATCAGAGCAGGACGAACATCTTGTAGCCGAGAGCAACTCGCTAAATCACTCCTTAACCAAAGAACCGTTGGAGTTTCCATGGAGAAAGCTTACTCAGAGGTGCTCCTGGGCTTCAGTTTATATTATCCTACAACAAACATAAAGCTATCCTGGGCTAAGAAGTTCCCGCATGAAATTCAGAATGACATTAAACAATGAAGACCTTAAAGTCTATGGAGGAGGTCTCTCACAAGCTCTGACCTGTGGTGGAGCAGCTGTACTGCGGGTACTGCGTGAAGGCGATGGCTCTCTCGATGCCGTCATCCTCCATCTCCTCAATTGCTTCCTCTGTCAGAGGGTGCACGTATCGGAAGCCAATGTAGTACTTGTGGGGTGCTGCCAGACAAAACAGGAAGAGAAACTGCAGGAAAAGCATCCGCCAAAAACTCCCAGTAAATAACTGCTAGCTAACAAGCACAGTGTACAGAACCAGACAGACTTATGTAGATGGAAAAAAACAAGACAGAACTCTACTTCCTTGCCTCCAGATAACCCTTTTAAAAAGCAAAGTTAAAGGGAAGATGATGCAGAACTGCCATTTGATCATCTGCATCAGCTGCCACGCTGGTGAGCCTGCTCTGCCTGCCAGCCCGCAGCGACAGGAGCTGCCTCAGACTGAGGTCAGGGTGCTCAGGAGAGGCACGGATTCTTCCATTTCTGGTTAGTTTGTTTTTCACAAAGATATCTGTGCCTTTAAACACTTCATTTTGGAGGCAATCCTGTCCTCTCCAAGGACTTTTCAGGTTTTTCCATTTTCCAACTCTAATCTTTAGGGTGTCAGCTTTGAGTGTTTTTTGTTTGCTTTGTTTGAAGTGAAGAACAGCGGCTTCTAGAACAAACCCAAAGTCTCTTTTTCATAGTTTCCAGGTCACTAGCTCTGAAAAAACCTGTAACAGGTTTCTGAAAGAAGCAGACGTCCTGTGCTTTTTCTGCACTCTGTAGTTTTAGGCAGGATTCAGAAAGCAGGTTTAGCCGGCCCCAGCTCTTTGCAGGAGGCAAGAGAGCTCCCAGCTGGGAGAAGCAGCAAGTCCTGAGCTGCCTTCAGGTCACCTGAGGGGTGACCCTGAGCATATTTAAATGGTATTAAAACCAAAACTCTGACAAACCAGAGCAAAGATATTAGGAGTTTAACATGGGAAAGAAGACGTTGGGAAAAAATGATGATCAGTGTGAGAACTTGTTGCAATAGCCTCATGTTGCTGTGTTCTGTCTTGGATCACAAGCAGCAAAGAGCAGGGTTTCACACGTGTACACATGTTCAATTTGTTGTTACAGTTAGAATCAGGATTACATGACAGCCCCTTCAGCAAAGAGCTGCCAATCTAAGGAGCACATCATGGTCCCCTCATCTTGGGAGTTTTCATTCTGCTGACAAGGGAATCTCAGCTAAAATACAGCTTGTAAGAAATAACAAGAACCCTTAAATCTGAAAACAGTGAAAAAGGCAAAATGCATCTTCTTGAAGTCTAATTACCATCGCAAGACATTAGCCTATTTGATACCAGCACTAGACAAACAGACATGGATTTTCCTGTCATCATATTCGTGTGATTTATTCCTACAGACCACTGAGCCTACCCAGCTCTGTTCATTCAGAGCAGAAGAACTCCTGTTTATTTTCAGGCTGCTGCCTGTAACAATAAAGCTTTGTTTTAAAATTATATTGTTCCCAGATGACATTGGTGAGGCTGTTTATTTATTACTTGATCTTAGTCCCATTGCCAAAGTGTAACGTGTCAAACGTATATCCCATGAGTCAGTGCATCAGTAGACTGATTTATGTGTATAGAAGGAAACTTTACTGATTCTGTCTAGCTTGAGCTCTTCACCAGCTCCAAATACTCAAATTACTGCAAGCTCCAGCCCCAACAGAAGGCCAGATCAAGGCAACAACAGCATGCAGTATACTACTTTTTTGCCACGAGATTCACGTCTCAGTCACAAGCAACAAGTTACTCATTAACAGGGCTCAGGGCTGTGAGCAATGCCCTGATACTGCACTAACACGCACAGCTCAGCCTGGATGCACACCTGGTTCAAGCTGTTCTGAAGCAGCCCAGTGCTGGTATCATGACAGGTTACCCAAAATGCTCAGAGGAATGGCTGGCACGTTCAGTATTTAAAACGGTAGCTACCTCTGGGCAAAACCTGAAGTCTTTAAATGAATTCTCAAAGGTAAGGGCTGCAGAGAGTCAGGCATGACTGTGCAAAAAATGTCAAACAAAAGTAAGTGGGAGTGGTACACTGAGAACAGCAGATAAACTTTGTGAGCCTTATCTCCAGAACCTGTTGCAAGCCTAACCCCTCAAGGGCTGCAGCTGCTAGAATACTGCTGCCTTCCATGCCACAGAAGGGGGCACGCCTGGCTTCAGGCTCTGACTGTACTTTGACTACAGTTGGAATTAAGTGAGAAATAGCATCGGAGGGGAAAAACAGACCAAATGCATCTGAATGAAGGCATTGGGGACATGCTGCATGCTGAATGAACGGGGAATTCTGTCTTGGCCTTTCAAGAATATTACTTTTCACCCTCCAGACACAATTAAGATGAACAAACAAACCCCAATCTCCTACTTCTAGCCTTCTCCTATCCAAGTCTGAAGAAATGGGCTCCAAAAAAGCTGAGAATCTGGGAACGTATATGGTCAGACACAGAGGGTGACTCCCTGGCACACCAGCATCACGCTTCCAAACATTTTGGGAAGTGCAGCAATGCTTTATGGCTGCTGAGCTGAAGAGAATAGAGAGCTCTCTTCTTTGGCTCCTTGTACTCCAGCAGTTTTTCCAATACAAACGTTTAGCGCTTCTATTGGAGTGGCAGGACGAGAAGTATTATCTGCAGCTGACACATTGGTGAGGAGCACAGTGGGTAGCTTAGTGATCTCATTAATTCCTTCTGCTCTCAAAGCCTGCTCGCTGCCTCAACAAAAAGCATGTTGCAAAGGCCTTTGTGAACAGAGGTGATCCCCAGATAGCTCATTTCAGGCAGCCAAACCATTACGGCCCTGCCTCTCTGGCTTGTCAAAGCAATGGTGCTTCACTCTGACTGTCCCACAAGAGGTCAGACACAACACTGAGTACAGCCACTGTGCTCGTTCTGCGACACGGATGCTGAAGTGTAGCTAAACGTGTACAAACTCCACCACAAGTGAGTTAAAAGTGACTTGTGTGTCAACTTTGTTGGGAGTTTTAGGGAAAAGCAACTGAACACAGCTGCCCAGAGAAACTGTGTTCTCCAACCCTGGAGGTGCCCAAGGCCAGGCTGTTGGGGCCCTATGCAGCCTGGTCTGGTGGGGAGCAGCCAGAATTGCTTGTGAAGGTACTATCTGCTTCTACCCACATCAAGCTATTAGGCCTTATCTCCTGCTCCTCAGGTGGGGCTCTCCACTATCCCTGTGCCAAGCCCTGCAGAGTTCAGCCACAAAACCTTATCTTTGCTTCTTCCTTGCTCCTGAAATGGGGCCTAACTGCTGTTAGGTCTCTTAGCCATTATTAGCAGTTACAGATTCAGGCATGTTTCGAGATCTCTGAAGGAACCCATGACTTCAGAGAGACATCTCAGAGGAACAAAGACAGACCCACATCTTTGCAGAACTGCTCTGGACTCCTGACACCCTCCCATGCAGCCCCTGTCCTCTCAGCTCAGGCTCAAACAACATCAACAGCCAGGATGGACATGCAGTTTTACTCTGTGGGTGCAGACATTTGCTGCCCCAAATGACCATCATTCTCACTGTGTATAAATAGCCACAAACCTCCAACTCCTTTATGAGTCAGAACTTCACTCCATTTCTTGTCCCTTTATTAACTCACAAGAAATACACTCTCCTTTCCTGTCATATAAGGTTCAATCACTTCTCTCTAGAGCAGACTTCTTCAAGTTCAAGTAGAGCCTGCACCTTGCATTTGTGCAAGCACAAGTTGAGACTCCTGTCTTCAGACATCTGAAAGCTACGTGCTTGGTCTATGACAGTCATCCAGGTTTTTTCCCACAACAAAAGGAATGAAACAAGGGTGCCTTCGGCAAGTGAGCTCTTCTCTCTGACAGCGACCTTGAGGGCACTCTATATGCCCTAGATCTCTTGATAAGACAAGGAAGGAGCAGGGGCCAGTTCAACTCTAGTGGCTGCAGTTAGCAAGATGAAATGTGTTAGAGGCATCCATGGTGGCTACAACCAGGGCAGCTTTGAAACTCATCACTTTGGGCAGAGAGGTGGCAGCTGAACCACAGCAAGCTCTGGACCCAGCTGGAGAAGGTGGGTGCACATCTGGCTGTTAGTTCATGGTGCTACACTGCATTACAGTGGGATGAATGCATACTGACAGCAGGCTGCTCTCTCAAACCAAAGCCACCAGCAGTCACAGCAGTGACTACAGCACAGAATTACACCTGCACGTCTGTGGACCCCATGTTTTTGTGTATACTGAGAATAGGAACGTCTGCACCGTGATTTCCTAGCAGGACTGCGAACACTTTACACTCACAATTAAAGCTCAGAAGCAAAAGTTGCTTCAGGAACTCGTACTTAGAACACATCAGGCCAAAACAGCTGTTAGAAAACAGAGAGGGGTGTAGAAGTACCGGTGTGGGGAGACATGCTGTCCAGCAGTTTCACCATGCTTTCTCCCTGCACCGCCGTCCACTTCTTGATGGGCGACCCACCTCCAATCCTGCTGTACTGCTCCTGAATTCGCGGTGTGCGGCGTTTAGCGATGAACGGTGCCAATTTACTGAAGCATTCAGAAGGGATCTGTGTTAATGTCGTAACCCAGGCACCCCTGGCCCCTTCTCCAGACACATCTGCTAGAGCGGGCAAAGTCCCCAGCTTATAAACAAAACAGCACTGCATGTTTAATGTTTTATCCCATCACCCTTCCAAACCCACTACATGACAGCAAACCACAATCTGCAGACTAAAAAGATTGATCTTGGCACACTTTTTTTTCCCAGAGAATTACAACACCGTTCCCTGCACCAAAAGGTCCAAACCTTGAGCAGCCCCAATAAAAGTAAACATAAATTAAACTGCAGTTTAATGTCAGAGCCAACACTGAGCAGTGACTGGAACACACAAGTTCACAGCATTCCTTACTTTTGCGCTGGAAGTGTCATGAGGTCCCGGTCCAGGAAGAGGCGCAGTAAGAAGTCATGTACATCATCCAGCCTTTCTGGACCTCCCATGTTTAACATCAAGATTCCTGTTTTAGGTTTCCTATGGAAGAAAGAGACATTTCAAATCCCAGTGATGTACAGCTGTTTTTTTTTTAACTGCGAAATAGCCTGCCTGTCTGCACGTCTTTTGCAGCATCTTATTTGAAGTTCACACTTATGAAACAAATGCGAACAACAAATTGAGCAGCCTGAGAAAAAACGATCACTGTGCAACACAGAAATTAACTGGAAATGTACAGAGAAAATTCTCTCAGCTGTCATTGTAAGTTCTTTACAGAGAGAGTGGTGAGGTGCTGGAACAGCTGCCCAGAAAGGCTGTGGATGCCCCATCCATCCCTGGAGGTGTTCAAGACCAGGTTGGATGGGGCCCTGGGCAGCCTGGACTGCTATGAAATGTGGAGGTTGGTGGCCCTGCGTGTGGCAGGGGGTTGGAGATTCGTGATCCTTGAGGTCCCTTCCAACCCTGGCCATTCTGTGAATCTGCGGTTCTATGTGGTAAGGGAAGGGGCAGAACATTGCCCACAGGTCATCTCAGCTGAACGCCAGCCACAGTGCTGACCAAAACACACAGCACCTCCTGCAGAACGCAGGACACGTGCCAACACTGCTTTGTCTTCCTTCCTGGGGAGGGACACCTCGCTCTCAAAGCAGCGAGGGAAGCAAAACCTGGCTGTACTTCATGAGCTTGTATGTGAGACCAACACGTGGCTGACAGCATCATCTCCATGGGGGTTCCCAAGCACAGCTTTGCAGTTTCTGAGGTCTTTGGCTTTCATGAGACAGGCACAAGGCAAGCCAGGTGGGCACTAGAGGAGCCTGGGGCTGTCCTGGTGGCTTCTGCTGTCCTCCTCCAGGAGGACTGATGAGGAGGCAGGAACCAGAAACCAGAACAGCAATGTTTGCTCTGTGCCTCCTGCACTGCCTTACTGCAGGCTTGCGCTCCATTTTGCTCAGCAGAGAACAAACACACCGATCTCCGTCCTGCAGGCAGCGAGGCTCACGGCACTCAGCAGCAGTGACACAAGCCAGACCCATCCCCACGGCCATTCTTTTTGCTACACAACCAGCTGCAGCACGCAGGCTGGACTGCTCACCCCACAGACAGCACAGGATCGTGGCTGTGCCCACCCATGGCCCTCAGCAGACTTACCGTGCTTCTGGCTCAGCCTGGAGCTTGGTGTTGGGCGCTGCTGCAGCCACCTGCCCCCTCCAGCGCACTGGGACCCTCAGCTGCCTGCCGCCCGCCACCACTGCGGACAGAGAATGGTACGTCAGTGAGCTCAGCCCGGCGGAACACAGGAGCTCAGTCAGGAGCCGGGGGAGATGGGGAAACCAGCAGGTGAGGCCCGAAGCATTCAGCACGGCGGTGTCCAGTAACACAGCCCAGCATCTGTTGCGCTGTTGTGCACAACGTGCAGCTCCCGGCCAGCGCTCCTCAGTGCCAACGCTGCCCATTGCGTGGACCGCTCCCCACCTGCTGCTCACAGCGCGGTTTCCAAACGTTTTTTGTCATCCCACGGCACATTTTTTTGTAAGAGTTGTACCGGTGCGGATCTCCCACAGCGGGAACAACGCCACGTCCCGAGCTGCCGCCCGCTCCCACCTGAACCTCCCCAGCAATGCCCCCCGCAACGTCCCCTGCGACGCGCCTCTGACAGCACCGAGCCGCGCACTGCCCGGCACCGCTCGTGGCCACGGAGGGCGGCGCTGTCAGCGCGGTGTCGACGGGCGCCGAGCGGCGCCAGGAGCCGAGCTCAGGTCCGAACCGTCGGAGCGTTAAATTCCCGATATCGAAAACATCGCCCAGCTCCACGCGGTCGGTTTGAAACACCGCCTCGAGTTCCTTCCAGAGATGACAAAGCACAAAGCCCCATTCACGGGACGGGCGGCAATGCGGCCGCGCTCAGACGGCGCTCCGG
>NW_024884570.1:0-46528 GCF_019232065.1 Centrocercus urophasianus
CCTTTCCTTTCCTTTCCTTTCCTTTCCTTTCCTTTCCTTTCCTTTCCTTTCCTTTCCTTTCCTTTCCTTTCCTTTCCTTTCCTTTCCTTTCCTTTCCTTTCCTTTCCTTTCCTTTCCTTTCCTTTCCTTCAACCCTTTGATATTTGACCATCTCAATATTTCTTTCATTTTCTTAAACTTTAGCATTGAAGTCAAGGTTTTGAACATTCATTAAATAAGAACTCAGTTGTATATTATTTATTACAACCATCAAAACCTTTCATAATTTTTTTGAAAATAGTGGTGAAAGAGAAAATTATTTACGTTACTCAGTATAGATTAACGTTCTGTTAATCTGATTAGATTTCCTTCCCGTTCTTTTTAGAGTGCATTTTTGTTGAATAATTCTACTACCCAAGTGTTTTTGTCAAGGCAGTCTAAAAGCTGCTTTTCTAACACAATGAGAATAACTTTGATCTGTAATTTCATAACTATTACTTTTTAACTAAAGAAAATATGAGTCATCTTGTGGATTTGGAAAAATAAAATTATCTGATCGCTACAACATTTGATAACCTGAATTATCTGTAATCCAAGTGAATGACATGATGGCCCTGCTTCAAATCTTTCTGGAATCAGAAGAAAAACTTCTTTTTTTCTGAACATATTGCAGCTTGTCAGACATATAAATAAAATAGTAAATCAGCAATTAATCTCATTTTTTCCTTAGAGAAATAATAAAGAGATACAATAAACCATCACTCAAGACCTGAAGAATTTACATTAACCATGGTGTTGGCTACATGTTTAATAAGTATTAACTTAAAACCAATGGATTTATACTCTGCAGTACGTTTTTTATAACATACATTCTGTTGCATTACCTTTGCATTTGTAAAAGGTAAATAGATATAGCAGATACGGTTTTTGTTTTTCATTTCATAAAAAGTACAAGCTGCAAAAGCAAGAACAAGACAAACTGGTTGGGTTTTTTTGCTCCAATATAGTTTATGAACACAGGTGTATGACTGCAATAACTTCTTCACATATTTGTAATAACTATGAGTTATCTATAACAGTCTGCATGAAACATAGCAAGACTGACCAAATAAACCTCTGAAGGAATGGGATTACTTGTGACATAAAACATAATCAAATTAAGTAAATACAGAGAGTACTTTCAATTTGCCAGAGAGGAAAATTACATTTTGATTAATCACTTTTTCCTTAAGAATATATTTTCTTCTACTGTTGAAATATTTTTTTTCTTGTAGTCAGCTTGGTCTACTATATTATTTGTCAGTCATAGGAGGAGATTAGAGTTAAAGAGGTGCTAAAGGTCTTTTTTTTGTTGTTTTGGTTGTTTTTTGTTTTTTTTTTTTTAGTTTCTTAGTTTATATGTGAAGGAACGTAGAGGTGCAATGCTTCAGATGATATTTAACTTCCTTATTCATTTATCCTATCAGTGACACAGTATATCACAAATTCTACACAAGAATCCAGGCACTTTTTCAATTCTGTTTTCCAGGCTGTGACCAAGGTATCACCACTGAGAAAGACTGAGCAAACAGTAAGCACCAATATGAGGTTAACTCAAGTCCAGATACAAATACATGGTATGTAATAAAGAGAAATAGAGAGTAGAGGCAGCAGACAAAAGCTTTTATTGCAACACATAACCTTGCAAAAAAGAAGAAGACAAAATTACTATGCCACTGTTATATCCATAAATATCAGAGGTCTTGTGAGCAGCCTGAAGAGAGCCTGCCAGGTCATGCCTTCAAGCATATTAAGGTGTTCACAGTTTGTGAACACAGTACCAGCTCCATGGCATACAGAACCCCACATAATTTAGGAATGACCTTCAACTTTACTTGGAAGCTTGTAGGTCAGGTAGACAAAGCCAGAATAGTGAAATTTATTGTTTCTCACAGTAAGTTTATAGAGCATGTCCTTTCTCGGTGCCGTATTTTCTATGATAGTAAGGAATAATTTTCAGTATTTAAGACTAGACAGGTTAGCCTCAAACAAAATTTTAAAGTATTTAATGAAGAAGCATTTTGATGTAGCTTCCTACTACATTTTGACAACACCAAAACAAATTGAAATTCTTGTTAAATTTTTCAAAGAAAGCATGAGTTGATTTGGTTGAGAGGTAAAACAATAAGGCTGAATGTGAATAATGCATGACTTATGAAATCTCAGTAGCATACCTTTTTCACTGTTAGTGAAACTTTAAAATAAGATTTTCCTTTTCTCTTCCTATTCTCTGCTGCAGTTATTAGAACTGCTCTTGCTCTTAATACATTCTGGAAAGCCTAGAACAAATCTTCTCATTTCAAGTGGAAGTAGTATGAATAAGGAAAGCACTGGTACTTGACCATAGCTACAAAGAAACCAAACCAAACCAACCAACCAACCAAACAAACAAAAAAACTAAAAGACAGCAAGACAAAACCTTGCAAGGGGAAAAAAAAAAAAAAAAAAAGTATTTAAACAATTAACACTATTTTTAACTTTAGACAATGAGAAAAGATCCGCAATGGAACAAAGGCTGCAAAGGAAGAAAAAAAAAAAAAAAAAAAAAAAAAAAAATCCCACAAGGTTATTTTTCCTGTGATTCATTAACAACTGAAAATTTCATCTTTGCTTAAATGTAATAGCTTTTTGTTTTGTTTTGTTTTGTTTTGTTTTGTTTTGTTTTGTTTTGTTTTAAAGTAGTGCTTATTGTTTAATGTGAAAAAGTTGCATATTTTTTTAAATCAATCTTATCTTCTCCTAGGTTAATTTGGAATGTGTACTCCTTTCATTCTAAGTCAATGACAAACAAAATCTATTTGAAAGGGCTATTAAGAGGTCATGGAAGCAATATTCTGCAGAAAGAGAATTAAGAGCAGTGGAACCATCTGCACCTCCAGAGGCAGACAAAACTTTGAAAATCACCTTGAAACTCAATAACAAAGAAAGGAGAGTAGATGAGAATCTCTGTCATACCAAACTTCTGTCTATTTTTCTACAGCACATGCACTATTATTCCATAACTGTTGACTACAACACACAGTATATTTTCACACATAGAATTGAGTGATTTTAGTATTTTTATTGAGGCCTTTAGAACTCATACTGTTAATCTTCACCTCAGAAAAAATGCATAATTACATTACTATTTGTGTAAAAAGAAGGGCTTTAAGGAGTATTACTTGGAGTGATGATGTGCAGCACAGTCTGGGGTGCTATGTTACTGGAGTATCTGCTAAGATTTCTGTCATCTCCTTGATGTAAATTGGTTCATATGCTCTTTAATTTCTGGAAATCTATTTGAATTTTCACATCCTACCCTTAATTCTACCTGAGATTCACATTTATGTTACTAAAGTAGAGTAAGCCATCAGAGGTTATCTTCATCCTTCAGAATAGGTTCATTCTGTCCTCTAATCTTTCTGTTGTCCACACTGGGAGACCTCAAGCACCACAGCTTTTTGCCTGACATGACTTTAGGATTGTTTGTGGAGAAAGGGAGTACTTATGTTAGCAGTATCAAAGAAAAAGAGGTAGAAAATAATGTCACGTTTAGAAGTTGACCCAGATGCAAAAGTTAACCTGGAGGTTTGAAGGTTTCCCAAGTCTCATACTAAAACGTGCCTCAATGAAACAGAATATAGGTAAGTAAATAGGTCAGTAAATTGAAACTTTCTGGAAACAAACAAACAAAACAAAACAAAAATTCTAAACAGGGCATTTAAATGTGTATTAGTAAGGACTTATTTCTTTTAATCAAAGTACAATTTATAAATCAGATTCCTTTATTTGTAGTGTGAATTCATGAACATAGAGCATCATTTTCACTAGCTATAGTTGCTTTGAAGTAAAATATTCAGTCTATTGCAGTTTAATTCCATGCTAATTTGAAGAAGCAATGTTCTGCTGTGGCCTGCAATTAGACATTTCTACAGCAGTTGACTGTAACTGTGAGTTAAAATTATTGTATTATTATGTGTATAAAATTATGACTTTTGTTGGATTACACCGCCACCTGGTGGTTAATTCGACGACATGTAACACTACGATTAAAATTTCACCATCAAAAGGAGTTACAAATACATTCGCAGTCAATTTTATAATATAAATAAATTATTTTAAAATAATTTAGGAAAATAATCTCTCTGTCGTTTAAAACTAACAATAACACTTTTGTGGGGTGAAAATACAATGTCTTGATAACTGATAGAACTTCAATTATATTTCTTAATTTTTTTAGATCATATAACAAAGTATTATTATTTGTGCTTGACAAATTTAGATCAGAAGATTATGTACACAGAGAGAATCTTCACAATAATAAGGAGAACTATTTCTGGCTCTTTACTGAAATTCAAGTTTGGGTGATGTAAGGAGAGTGTGAAAAAGAAGTAACGATGGGAAAGGAAAAGAAAGAGAAATGGAGAAAGATTAATTACTATATGTTTAGTTCATCTGAAAAAC
This sequence comes from Centrocercus urophasianus, assembly GCF_019232065.1. Classification (NCBI taxonomy): domain Eukaryota; kingdom Metazoa; phylum Chordata; class Aves; order Galliformes; family Phasianidae; genus Centrocercus; species Centrocercus urophasianus. Next base: position 4,462 of record NW_024884570.1, read on the forward strand.
TTCATTTATTCTGGACGAGTTGGTAGCACAGTACATCGATTAAGGTCTTTAAACTAGGTAAGAAGGGGGAAGGGGACAAAGTGAGAGCTGCTGAGGTTGTGCAGATAGTTCGAGATTCAAAAGAGAACTTGATAGGTGCTGAGGGTGGAGTTCAAAGGGATGGAGTGTGGCAGGGGAATGCTGCTTCCCTGAAGTGTCCATACACTAATGCGCACAGTATGGGAAATAAACAGGATGAGTTGGAGATCTGCGTGCAGTCACATGGCTATGATCTCATTGCGATCACGGAGACGTGGTGGGACAGCTGGCATGACTGGACTGTTGTCATGGAGGGCTATGTGCTTTTTAGGAAAGATCGGCCGATGAGGCGGGGTGGTGGAGTTGCTCTTTATGTAAGAGAGCAGCTAGAATGTATTGAACTCCACCTGGGGGAGAGTGGTGTAGCAGTGGAGAGCTTGTGGGTGAGAATCAAGGGAGGGCTGGTATGGCTGACACTGTTGTGGGAGTGTGCTACAGGCCCCCTGATCAGGAGGAGGAGGTTGATGAGGCCTTCCACAAGCAATTGGAAGCAGCGTCACGATCCCAGGCGCTGGTGCTTATGGGGGACTTCAATTATCTAGATCTTTGCTGGAAAAGCAATGTGGCCAGGCACACACGTCCAGACGATTCCTGCAGTGTGTTGAAGACAACTTCCTGATGCAGGTGATTGAGGAATCAACAAGGGGAGGAGTATTGCTGGACCTTATTCTCAGTAATAGAGAAGGGCTTGTCAGGGAAGTAAAGGCCGGGGGCAGCTTGGGTTGTAGTGACCACGAGATGGTGGAGTTCAAGATCCTGAGTGGAAGAAGTAAAGCAAAAAGCAGGATTGCTATCCTGGACTTTAAGAGAGTGAACTTTGATCTCTTCCGGGACCTACTTGGAGCTGTCTCATGGGCTAGGGTGTTAGAAGGGAAGGGGGCCTGTGAGAGCTGATCGGCATTTAAGCAGCTCTTCTTCCAAGCTCAGGATCGGTGCGTCCCTGTGAGGAAGAAATCGGGGAAGGGTGGCAGGAGACCTGTGTGGATGAGCAAGGAGCTCATGCACAAACTCAAAGGAAAGAAGAAGGGCCATGAAATGTGGAAAAAGGGTCTGACCACTTGGGAAGAATATAGGAATGTTGTTAGGGCCTGCAGGGATGCGACAAGGAAGGCTAAAGCTCACCTGGAATTAAATCTGGTGAAGGGGATAAAGGATAATAAAAAAGGCTTTTTTAAGTATGTTAACAGTAAAAGGAAGACTAGGGAGAATGTGTCTCTCCTGCTAAGTGACAGGAGTGTTCTGGCAACGGGGCATGCTGAGAAGGCGGAGATACCGAATGCCTTCTTTGCTTCTGTCTTCAGTGAAAAAGCTCCCCCTTGGGAATCCGAGACCCAGGAGATTAGTGAGATGATCTGGGGAATGGAAGACCTCCCTTCAGTTAGGGAAGAGGTGGTCCGAGAGTGCCTAGGCAGCACCAATGTTCACAAATCCATGGGACCCAATGGGATGCACCCACGGGAGCTGAGGGAGCTGGCAGAGGTGATTGCTGAACCGCTTTCTGTCATCTTTGAGAGGTCTTGGAGGACGGGGGAAGTGCCTGAAGACTGGAGGATAGCCAATGTCACTCTGGTCTTCAAAAAGGGCAAGAAGGAAGATCCAGGTAATTACAGGCCAGTCAGCCTCACCTCTGTCCCTGGAAAGGTGATGGAACAGCTGGTGCTGGATGTCATCTCCAGACAACTGGAAGAAAAGGAGGTTATCAGGAGTAATCAGCATGGGTTCAGCAGGGGGAGGTTGTGCTTGACCAACCTGGTAGCCTTCTATGATGTTGTCTCTGGCTGGGTGGATGGGGGGAGAGCAGTGGATGTAGTCTACCTTGATTTCAGCAAGGCATTTGATACTGTCCCCCACGATACTGTCCCCCCCCAGTATCCTTATAACAAAGCTGAGGAAGTGTGGGATAGATGAGTGGACAGTGAGGTGGGTTGAGAACTGGCTGACTGGCAGAGCACAGAGGGTCGTCGTTGGCGGTGCAGAGTCTGGTTGGAGGCCTGTAACCAGTGGTGTTCCACAGGGGTCGGTGCTGGGTCCGGTCTTGTTCAACATCTTCATCAATGACCTTGATGAGGGAATAGTGGCCACCCTCAGCAAGTTTGCTGATGATATGAAGTTGGGAGGATTGGCTGACACACCTGAAGGCTGTGCTGCCATTCAGTGAGACCTGGACAGGCTGGAGAGCTGGGCAGAAAAACACCAGATGAGGTTTAACAGAAGCAAGTGTAGAGTCTTGCATCTAGGGAGGAATAATTGCATGCACCAGTACAGGTTGGGGGATGATCTGCTGGAGGGGAGCTCTGCGGAGAGGAACCTGGGTGTCCTGGTGGACGACAGGTTGGCCATGAGCCAGCAGTGTGCCCTTGTGGCCAAGAGGGCCAATGGCATCCTGGGATGCATTAAAAAGAGCATGGCCAGCAGGTTGAGAGAAGTGATCCTCCCCCTCTACTCTGCCCTAGTAAGGCCTCATCTGGAGCACTGTGTCCAGTTCTGGGCTCCCCAGTACAAAAACGACAAGGATCTCTTGGAAAGAGTCCAGCAGAGGGCCACGAAAATGGTGAAGGGCCTGGAGCATTTCCCCTATGAGGAAAGGCTGAGTGAACTGGGTCTGTTCAGCCTTGAGAAAAGAAGGCTGAGAGGAGACCTGATCCAGGTCTATAAATATCTACGGTGTGGGGGACAGAATGGCGAGGCTGGACTCTTTTCAGTTGTGAGTGGAGACAGGACAAGGGGAAATGGACGGAAACTGCAGCATAGGAAGTTCCATACGAATGTGCGCAAGAACTTCTTTACAGTGAGGGTGACGGAGCACTGGAACAGGCTGCCCAGGGAAGTTGTGGAGTCTTCTTCTCTGGAGATGTTCAAGACCCACCTGGACACCTACGTGTGCGACCTGGTGTAGGGAACCTGCTTTGGCAGGGGGTTGGACTCGATGATCTCTGGAGGTCCCTTCCAACCCCTACAATTCTGTGATGATGTAATATTGCAGCTACTGAAAATTATATTCGCTAATATTTTCAGATCCCAAGATTTATTATCCTTAAATAGTAAAGCAATATTTGCTTGTTCAAATAAAATGTCATGTAAGAAATGCAAACTTGTAATGCTGCAAAGAACATGATGCCCACTGGAAAATCAGCAGTGCATATTTTCTTTTTCTTTTGATCCACTAGTTTTGCTGTCTACTAACTCCTTTTACTTCATCATAAATATTCACAGCAGCCATTTGGAACTCACAAAAGACACACAACCTAACATCCAACAGAGACACTGGACAAAAAGCATTAGTCAGTTTTTCAATTTTTTTAATTTACTTTTTTTTTTTTTTCTTTTTTTTTTCTTTTTTTTTTACACTCATTCTTGTGGTATTTGAAGATATAGGTAGTTCCAAAAGTAATGCCTCCTATTTATTTGCATGGAAACTGTATTAGATACAGAGAGCATAAAATTTGATATAATTTGCTATTCTGTACAAAAAAAAAAAAAAATCATATCGATTTGCTGTTTGATACTGCAAATTCTTAACTACAAAACACTGTTTTTCAACACAGTCACCACCATTAGCAATGCATTTTCACTTGTGGAACAAGAGTGTTCACTCTGTGCTCATAAAAATCTGCAACAGCAGAGGTGAACAACTTTCACAGCTGCTATGCTTTCAGAGCAGATTTCTCAGTAGTAATAATTTGTCTATGGCCTGAGTGCTACTGGCTATTTCTACAGTATCTTTGACTAATTTTATTTTAAGGAAATTCTACCTTAACCTGATTTTGATGAATGAAAATCTCAACGAGAGGCCAGTATTATTGTGGATGCCCATTCCTGGAGGCATTCAACACTAAGTTGTGGTGCGATGTGCAGCCTTATCTAGTGGATAGCAACACTGATCATGGCAGGGACACTGGAACTAAAGTATCTTTAAGGTCCCTTCCAACCTAAGCAATTCTGTTTCTATGATTCTATATTAGCTTACATTTATAGTTAGGAAAAACAGCATCATCTCACTTTTAGTAACATGAATCCTTTCATTCTCCAGAGATGTGATCTCCAGTTCTGAATACTTTGTAAATGAAGTGAACACATACTCAAGTCCATACTGCTTTATTCACTATCTTACTTACAGGAAGATCTCCGTAAATTTGCATTTCTGAGGTTAAAAGGGATCATAAATTCTAAAAACCCCAATGAATTATTTGTACTTCTTCTGGTATTTTGAATATATTTATTCATTTTATGTATAATATGTAATTGTGAACAGGTAAAACTTGACTTATAATTTCACAGAATAAGCAATGTATTTGTGAAGGAAAGAAAACACTATCGATTAGCCATTATCTGTACAGAACATTTTAGTATGATGATTAAAATACTTAAAAAATAGGCCAAGAGTTCTATATTATAATGAACTTCTTACACAGTACAAAATTAGAATGCTTTGCATGAAATACAAAAGTAAAATACAGAGTTCATTATGCTTAACCCAAAATTTAATTTCAGGTGTCTGCATCTCCATCTAGACTAACAGATTAAGTGTGGGAGTTGAAGGGACATGGCCAACCTCTTTTCAATGGTCTGTGGGACAGAACAAGGGAAAATGGCCATAAACTGGAGCACAGGAAGTTCCACACCAATATGCAAAAGAACTTCTTATTGGTGAGGGTGACGGAGCACTGGAACAGGATGCCCAGGGAGGCTGTGGATTTTCTCTCTGGAGATATTCAAGATCTGCCTGGACCTATGTGTGCAGACTGCTGTAGGGAGGCTGCTTTGCAGGGAATTGGATTTGATGATCTCTGGAGGTCCCTTTCAACTGCTACAATTCTGTGTTTCTGTGATTCTGTGATTAAGTGTGCCTGTGATGATTCTTCTAGCCCTGAGTCTGAATAGAAAGTGGTCATCTCTTTTTTGGAAACAATGTTTTGTCCATGCTCACTCCTTACTTGAACTCAGCTTGCCATTGGAAAAGTACAAGTTTCCCTGAAGCAATTCCAGGAATTGTGAATCTTTTTAAGTGAAGAAGTGATAAATTATTTGTACCCAGAAAAGTACTGTTGCACTACTGAATTTACTGAAATCAACATAGATAGTTCCAACTCAGATCTTTCAAAAAAATTCCTCCAACTGACCTGTAAGTACCAAATAACCTTTTGTAAATGAGGCTTAATCATGTGTGAACTGCAGCCTGATTAACTCAACTCATATGAGAAATCCAAAAGGTCAGTACAAAAATTTTTTTTTTTTTTTTTTTTTGGAGATCTTTTACGGAAAATTGTTACCCGAAACCATGACAAAGCTTAAATGCTCCAAAGTAGCCTCCAGCTACAGTGTAGTTTTCAGCATACTTGTCTGAGAACCATATCATTCTGAAAATACCAAAGGAGATGTTAGCAAAGATAAACCCTCTCCTCTGAACAGCTATTACACTGGAGAATTAAAAGGTAAAACAATAGATTAAATCATAGATGTCAGATGAGGAATAAGAGGTCATCGAGGCCTATGTATAAATTAGAAAAATGACAATTGAATAAAACAGCAGGATTATCTTCACTTACAAACCCAAGTTATTTAGAAACAAAATAATGATCTGCTAATGTTTTAGTCTCGCCATTCAGCGAGACCTGGACAGGCTGGAGAGCTGGGCAGTAAGAAACCGGATGAAATTCAACAAAAGCAAGTGTAGAGTCTTGCATCTAGGGAGGAATAATTGCATGCACCGGTATAGGCTGGAGGATGACCTGCTGGAGAGGAGCTCTGCGGAGAGGGACCTGGGTGTCCTGGTGGACGACAGGTTGGCCATGAGCCAGCAGTGTGCCCTTGTGGCCAAGAGGGCCAATGGCATCCTGGGATGCATTAAAAAGAGCGTAGCCAGCAGGTTGAGAGAAGTGATCCTCCCCCTCTACTCTGCCCTGGTGAGGCTTCATCTGGAGTACTGTGTCCAGTTCTAGGCTCCCCAGTACAAAAACGACAAGGATCTCTTGGAAAGAGTCCAGCAGAGGGCCAGAAAAAATGGTGAAGGGCCTGGAGCATCTCCCCTATGAGGAAAGGCTGAGTGAACTGGGTCTGTTTAGCCTTGAGAAAAGATGACTGAGAGGGGATCTAATCCAAGTTTATAAATACCTGAGGTGTGGGGGCCATAGTGGTGAGGCCAGTGTCTTTTCAGTGGTACGTGGAGACAGGACAAGGTGAAATGGACATAAGCTGCAGCATGGGAAGTTCCACACAAATGTGCGCAAGAACTTCTCTATAGTGAGGGTGACGGAGCACTGGAACAGGCTGCCCAGGGGGGTTGTGGAGTCTCCTCTGGAGATGTTCAAGTCTCGCCTGGACGCCTACCTGTGCGACCTGGTTTAGAGAACCTGCTTTGGCAGGTAGTTTGGTCTCAATGATCTCTGGAGGTCCCTTCCAACCCCTACAATTCTGTGATTCTGTATGTTTGGTTTAATAGAAAATCAAGCATGAAGATGTTTAAAGAATAACCAATACACTTTTTCATTAATATTTTCACATTAAATGTTAACCATCTTCTGTCAACTTCTAGCTAGTGCCAGTTGTTCTGTAACAGAATAAACAAACTGCAGAGTTTCAGCAAGTTTTAAGGGAATTATAGTAATTAGAACATAGATAAATTTCACCAGTTTTAATTATAGTGCATTTTATATTATATAAAAATCAATAAGATGAAATATGTGTATGAAATCATAAAATATGTATAGAATGCATAGTTATTCACTTAATGGCAGAGAAAAATTATGAAACAACACTCACTAAAATTACAAAGGTAACACATTCAGTACTTTTAAAATATATGTAATTCTTGGACACAGTCACTACAACACAGAACCACAGAATCATAGGACCTTAGGGGTTGGAAGGGACCTCTGGAGATCATCTAGTGTAATCACAGAATCACAGAATGGCCTGGTTTGAAAGGACTTGAAAGATCACCTAGTTTAAACCCCAAGCTACATGCAGGGTCACCAACCACTAGACCAGGATGCTCAGAGCCACATCCAGCCTTGAATTCAGAGGCCTTGAATTCATCCTGGGATGGGGTATCCACAACCTCCTTGAGCATCTATAATCCTCCTTGCCCTTTTTGAGACTGGAATGACATTGGCTTTCCTCAGTATCCAAGATCCTCTCCCATTCTCCATGAGCCTTTAAAGATGATAGAAAGAAGCTTGCCAATCACTATTGCTCCCTCAGCACTCATGGGTGTATCCGATTGTGACCCATGAATGTATGTGCATTGAGTTTTCCAAGGTGATCTCTGATCAGATACTCCGTGACAAAGGGGAAGTCTCCGTGTTCCCAGACTCTCTTTCCTCTCTGCATGATCTAGAAGAATCAGTTATAAATTATTAAATAAATAAGTAAATATGGATAGCCGATATTTCACAGTTCTGTTTGCATTTTTCATCTTTTCTTTTTCCTAAGTCACAGTAAAATAATTTGACTGTTTCTCTTTCTGCACCACTTAACCTCTTTTTTCAAATGCAAACAAAATATTTGAAAGCATACTTTATCTCAATCACATGAAAAAAATATTAAATAAAAATATTCTTAGATATTATTTAATATTTATTAAATTTATTAATAATAATTTAATTAATTTATTTATTATTGTTGTTTAAATATTATTAAATTATTAAATATTAAACAAAAAGATGCTACCTGTGATGGCAAATCTTTAGCTTCATCTACTTTCCCGTTTTTAGTCTTCCCATTTCCTTTTTTTATTGAGATTGAATGTCTCCTGTGTTGTTAGATGCTCCTGTTCCAGCCTACTTGGCATTTTGTTTAAAAAGAAGAAATAAACAAATAAAGCATTAGTTTTCAAACAACTCATAGTTCAATTTTCCTCTGAATACAGCCACATGGTACATCGCAAATCAAATCCACCCAGAGAAATCCACTCTGCTTCACAATTTTTCCTGCTCTGCAATTGTGTTGGGCCAGATACGAAGCAGAATGGATGTAACAAGCAGTTTGGAAAGCCTAGAAGTTGTCACTTTATTCAGTTATTTTGTAATGATAGTACAGAAGAGTTTGGCTAGTTAATCATGAATAGAAGAAAAAGTGTTGAAGAAGGTTTGTATGTTTTGAAATAGTTTTCCCAGCTATGACTAATAAAAGATCTAATAAAAGATTTTATCTGTACATATAATTGCATTTTTACTATTATGAACAGAGGCTTTGGGAGCTGAAAAAAGAGACAGTTATATCAGAGGTATCTAAATGAAATGAAAAGAGGTAGAAAGTTTCTAAAATAGTTCTGAAAAAACAAGACTAGAACTAGATCCTAGTTATGAATGTCCATTCTTAAAAAAAAAAAAAAAAACTAAAAAAAAACAAGTAAACAAACATGAAGAATAATTAAAAAAAAAAATAAAAAAAAATCCTGCTACATTTTAGGCAATAATTGTCAGAGAAAACATGATTTTAGAACCATTTACCCAAATTATACATTTTATCTGAATTTTCTTATACCTGTATCTTTCAACTGATATGGTCATATTTTTAGGCAGCTCCTAAATAATTTAAGGAAGCTGACACTCAATCAATTCCCTGCCACCTCAGGAAAGATTAATGTGTTTTCTGTTTCTAAGCTTTGCCTACAGTTAAACTCAAGCACACACTGACTGATGCTGCTCTCCTGTCTCCTTTCCCATGGGTGGCAGTGCTACACTGCACTTTTCCCACAGATACACAGAAGAGACCAGTGCAAGGTGACAGTGCTGCATTGGGAAGAGAGAACACCATTAACAATACCTGTAAAGAAAAGCATTCTATTGGACCAACGCTGAAAAATACATCTGGATGCCTAGGCAGATTATTGCATGGGATCAGTCAGAATAAATCAGTAGGACTGTGGTTAAATATACTGTAAAAATGTGTAGGAAACAATTCAACTGAAAAAAACATAATACACACACAATTGGCTTAAATGTATGAAGTGGTATGTCTATTTTGTTTGAAGGATCTGCCTGAGAAGCAATCTGTCTGATTGTGAGCAGTGTTCAAGTTCTGGCCGTCACATCAGATTATGAAGATCTGTCTGACAAATTAAAGAATCTGTGTTCCAGAGATCTCTTCCAGAGATCTGAGCTGCTTGTAATGAGTTTAATGAAATCTGCTACTTCTGCAGCTACAATCAACTGCTGAAGACGGGAGGATGTGAGTACATATCTATCTGTGGGTGAAGGAGGAAAGGGCTAAGTCATCATTCATTCCTTAGAAGGAAAGAAGTCATTTTAAAATTTTCTGACAAGCCACAAGTTGAATGATAGGCCTGAAACTGCCTATTGAAATGAAGAGTTCAACAGAAATGCAGTTTTTCATCATATTAGGCTTCTTAGCTACAGTGCAAATTGATTGTTGTGAAACATAAGTATGCACTTTTATGCTAGTTTATTGCTAGTTTATTTACATGTTTAAAGCTATGTTTTTTTTAATGAGGATAACAATTTAATCAACCAAAAAGCTATGTAATAAAGAGAGGAGGAAACTAGTGAGTCACTGACTTGCTTGCTTATCTCCTTTAGATAGATTTACTCTTCTTCTGGGAAGATTTAAATTCCAGTTCTTGATGAGATGAAATACAAAATAAATTATAAATAGGAGAAAATTTATGATTAATAGTATTAAAGAAAAAGAGGTTATGAAAAATTATTTATTGCTGCTATTTTTCATAGAATCATAGATTCATAGAATATCTTGGGTTGGAAGGGACCTTTAAGAATATTTAATTGCAATCACCCTGTTCTGGGCAGATTTCCCAGCGGGCTGTCCACAATCCCATCCAGCCTGGCCCTTGAACACCTCCAGGAATGGGGCATCCACAACCTCTCTGGACAGTCTGTTCCAGTGACTCACCATCCTCCGAGTAAAGAAATCTCTTCCTAGTATCCAATCAAAATTTTCCCTTCTTAAATTTAAACCATTCCTCTTTGTCTTAGCACTATCTGACCACGTAAAATGTCAGTCACATTTCTTTGATTCTGGGAATTTATGCACTACATTTTGTATGATATTAATTATCAGTTTTGGAAGCCTGTCTCAATGTTTGAAACAAAAAGAAAATCTATTCATCTAGCCTCTGTATTTCCCAAACTAATTGTGCAAGGAATACATTAGAAGAGACATGAGATCCAGATCATTCTGCAAGTTTAAAATACTTTTTCCTTTCTCTTGTCTCTGTAAAAGAATTTATATACTATATATATGTATTTTATAATAATCTTATAAAAACATTCTTCTGGCTTTAGCAGTTGCAAAGTCCTCAAACCTGGTGTTTGTCAAGTCTAAAACTTCTTAATTTTTTTTCCTATTTTTATTTCCCATAAGTTCCATGAAATATTTTCATGCACTATTAAATAAACAAAAGGGTCAAGAGATGTAAGAAGTTTTTAAGGAGTAAATTACATTAAAAAAGCAAAATTTTGTTAAATAATTAAAGATTACTTTGCATCATTTTATGCTTTTATTGTATCACATTAAGTAAAACAGAAGAAAACTTATACTGTATGGGATGCTGAGGGTAGTCATGAATAATTTATTTGCACTGGCTAGAAATAATTAATACAGTATTTCTGGTCTGATATGGGAACAAATGTCAATGTTAGATGTGCTTTCCTTCATAGTAGTCCTAATGTTTTGTGCAGCAGCTGATCCTCTTTGGTACATTATTCTCTTGAAATGCAATTTCACATCATAGCAAAACTGTGAAAGAGGAGTGATCTATGATATAACCGCATTTACAAGATGAAGACATGTCAGTGTGGCCAAAAGATCAGGTGGTAAAATACATTCCAGTTTCAGCTCATTAGGAAATACTCCAGGCTGGCAGCTGTGCCCTACCCTTCTCTGTTTCAAACTCTGATGTTCTGTGGCAACATGTTGCTTATCATATTTTGGAAAAGGTATTTTTCAAGTTTGGTCTTCATTTTAGGCTCACTTTAGACTTACAGTTCATTCCAATGTCACAGTTTGAGTTCATTACATCTATTAATTGACATAAGAAGTTGGATCAAAAATAATAATATTAATAATAAAAAATACAATTATTAATGTTTTCAAATGTATTTAAACTCATGTTTCCACAAGTTATTTCTTAAGTGACACCCAGCCTACAGAAAATGTATTAGAGGATGAAGAGTAATCAAAATAGGAACATTGTAATTCAGGCCGTAAAATGTGTGATTTTTTCCACATCTGATCAGATTTGCATATATTGTAATAATTTCTCTTGCAGTTCTTAAGAGATAAGTTAGGTATGATCTAAAATAGGACTGTTCAAATATATTCTTATATTCCTAAGACAAGTTGGGTCTATTTGAGACACAGAGAAATAAAATTAAAAATATTTAACTAGAAAATAATGCATACATTTTATCTGTAAGAGCAGGGTTTTCAGTTTACCCAAAATCTACCTCACCCTAGGGAAAGATACATACAGCTCTTTTTAGTGTATTTACGTTGATCCTTTTGTTACGAGCACACCTGATACTCACTCCTACTTGGTAACAGTAAAATCACACATTTCTTCTTCAGCACAACTATCTATATCTACTTCCCTAAGAAAGATTACTTTGGCAACAATAGGCTTCATTATGTAAGGAGGGAGTGGCAACATATTCAGTATAAAAAAAAAAGGAAAAAGGAAAAAAAGAAAAAAAAACCCCACAAATTAGGAGAAAAGAATAGCCTTCTTTTTATAACTCTTATTTCCTTAGAAACAAGGGATGGATGGCACATTAAGGATTTAAAACAAAAACTGTGAAGGTTAATAAAAAAAAGGCTTTTGTCAAAAGCTTAGAACCTCATTATGAGTGACAGCAGATGCCACAAACAAACTGTAATTAATGATGTTCTGATGAGAGTAAATGTCCCCTAGAGAGAAAAAGAAAAAAAAAAAAAAAAAAAAAAAAAAAAAAAAAAAAAAGAAAAAAAAAAGGAAAAGAAAAAGAAAAAAAAAAACAAACAGTGACAGAACTTGAGAGGAATAACAAAACAAAACTAAGGATATGATAAAGAAAATTTTGTGGCGTGAAAGCTTTGTATTTAAGTAAAGCAAAGCTCAAGTTCATTAAAAAGCCATGCTCACACATCTAATAACTTCTCCTGTTTCCATAGTAGTTGTCACATTTGGGGGAAATAGAATGTACCCTTGGGGAACTTGAATTTACATGCTCTATGTGGCAATAATAACTGATTTCAACATTGCAAAAGTGACTTGTCTATCACATGAGGAAAAATGACTTGAGGTTTTTGTTGTTGTTTTTTTGTTTGTTTTTGTCTAAATTATATTAATAATAATTGGAAATCAAATTCGGATATGACAGGTGAAAATATTTTGATAAAGATTTCTGTTATGGTCACTTGAATTAAGTAGATTTTGTAACCCCACATTTATGGAACATGTGTTTACAAGTCCCAGAGTCTTGTTTGCTTCAACTGTTCCAGAGGAATGCCCCATGGTTTTTATCATTTTTCTCTCCACGTAACTGGGCATGTTCCTTGTCTTGTTTCTGTTTATCTAAGGTTTACCTACGTCTGTAGAGCTCACAGAAGCAGAATTGAAAATCTTTTTTCTCTAAGGTCATCTGTTTTGAACTAAGGTACACTTGTGTGGAGAAGGAGTGTGAGCTCTTCTTGGACTCCACAAACAAGGCATAATTGTGTGCCCCATGGCCACTTTCTTTCATTTCCCTCTAACTTGTCCCATGCTATAAATGTCACCTCTTTCTGCCAGTGATATAATCAACAAAGCAATCATGGTGAAAGGAAAAGGTGGTTAGACTTTTTTTTTTTAGGGAACAAGACAGTTGTTACATATTGTGGTCACATTTTAACCTCAGATCTTGATTTTGCAGTTTAGACATATTTTACAGTGAATAAAAATTTAACAGTGATCTTCTAAGGTCCAGAAAAAGAAAAATGAATAAATTATCTCCCTTGTGCTCACTTGGAAACTGCTCAAGACAGGTACTGGAATGGCCATGTGTTTTGGTCTAGATTTCAATACAGACATAAAAAGATTACTTAACAGGAATTTAGACTTCTCTTGCATGGACAGCAGTTCAAAGAGTTTGGAATAATAGACCAGTGTAAGAACAACTCTCTCTGCCTACTCTGCCCTTTCAGAAACATTCTGAAGACAACTGTTACTGGTGTCAGTAGTACCTTGCCTTAAGAAGCAGTCAAACTGAAAACACAATGGGCATTTATACTTGCAAGTGAAGTTTAAGTGCTTCCTGATTATGTACTCAGTCAGCTCACCTGTACAACACAGAACAAGGAGTCCCTCTTTAAAATTTCTCCAAATAACAGTGCTGTGCTTGTGTCTATAACATAGAAGCCTCAAAAAATCTCTTCTAATCAGTTAGTTTGTCACTATAAGTACTCTTGGCAGATATGGCAGCAAGGATCACCAGGTAAACTAGTTTAAGTGTTCTCCAAAAGTTTAACATGGCTCAAGTGCCTCCAAACATTTTGTTTTGTTGCAGTGACACACAACACAAAATATGTGTTGTCAATATTAATCATTGCCTGTTTTCAGAAGATTTACTGCAAGATTTTCTGTAAGAATCACAGATTTTTTGTGTACCTGTGAGAAATTTAACTTTCACCTAAAATAGTACTAGTCCTTCTATAATTAGAAAGGATTAAATAGGTTGATTTCTAAATTTGATTTCATTTTTCTTAAATTTTGAAAATTCATCTTTTAGAAATCAGTCAAAGCCTTTCCTAGTTTTTACATCAAAACTTTTACAATTAAAATTCATTTTTCTCTGGAGATTAAGATATTGCTTCTAAGGTAAGACAATCAACTACCAGTTATAAAGTACAAACACACATATATCTGCACATTTGTACACTTCCAATGGCTGTCAACGGTTTACGGGCTGGTTCGGCCCAGTTCCATGACCAGCAGGGCAGAGGGATCTGCAGATCCGTGCTTCTGGAAAAGGGAAACAGGGGACCCCAAAATGAAAACAGCGGAAATGATCTGAGGTGAAACAAACTAATTTACTAAACATAGTATCAGCAAAATATCATGAGAGAGTGTGTCTGTGTCAACGGTTTACGGGCTGGTTCTGCCCAGTTCTGTGACCAGCAGGGCGGAGGGATCTGCGGATCCGCGCCTCCGGGAAAGGGGAAACAGGGGACCCCAAAATACTTGAAAACAACAGCAATAATCTGAGGTGGAACAAATGATTTACTAAATATAGTATAAGCAAAATACAATGAGAGAGAGAGAGAGAGAGAGTTTGTCTGGATGGTAGCTAGACCTCACCACAATGCTGAGGTGAGAAGTGCAGTCCAGTTCAGTGACTGAAGAAAAGCAGACGGCGAAGTGCAGATTGCGAAGTGCAGACGGCAAAGAGCAGGCGAAGAAGAAAGATCAGGTGACCTTGCACAGAGTTTATCTCCTCACTGACCGCAAAGCCTCCTGGGGAAATGTAGTTCTTCTCCGTCGGACGAACATTCAGCAGAAGTCAACCCCACCCCTCCCCCCAGTGCATTACATGATGTTATGGTGTGGAATACTGATAGCCAAAAGTCATAAAACCATGACAGTCTGAAAGGTGGATAGGCCTCACCACAAAGCTGAGGTGAGAAGTGCAGTCCAGTTGAGCAGATGAAGAAAAGCAGATGGAGAAGAGAAGACGGAGAAGTGCAGGCGAAGAAGAGTGTCAGATGGCCTTGTCAGGAGTTATATCTCCTTGCTGACCACAAAGCCCCCTGGGGAAACGTAGTTCTTTTTCTCTGGACAGGCACATGGAATTTGAGCATCAGCAGTCAATCCCCCATGCATTACACAATATTATGTTGTGGAATACTGATAACCAAAAATCATTAAACCATGACACAGGTGACAACAAGCTGAGTGGTGCAGCTGACACAACAGAAGGAAGTTATGCCATCCAGAGGGACCTGGACAAGCTTGAGCATTGGGCCCACATGATCCATGAGGTTCAGCAACTCTAAGTACAAAATGCTGCACTTGGGTTGGAGCAGTCCCATGCATGTGTACAGACTGCAAGAAGAACTCACTGAGAACAGTCCTGTGGATAAATTCTTGGAGTTCTGTGTTCAGTGCTGAGCATGAAGCATGTGAATGGTGTGGAACATTGTGTATCAGGTCCAAAGGAAAGGTGTGAATATGTTCAGAGCTCCGGAGCACCTCTCCTGTGAAGAAAGGCTGAGGCATCTGGGCTCTTCCAGCCTGGAGAAGGTTTGCAAGGAGACCTCACAGTGTTCTTTCAGTAGTTAAACAGGCCTCATGAAAATGATAGAGGAGGTCTTTTTATGTGAGCAGATATGGATAGAAGAAGTGGAAATTTTTTTAAACTTAAAGGAGGGGAAATTGTTTGGATGTTAGGAAGAAATATTTTCCTCAGAGACTGGTTAAGCACTGGTAATCTTTTATTTCATGACAGCCTGATTGTTCTTTTGCACAGAAAAATCAAACAAGTTCTGTTCGTAAATATTTTGTTAATTCCAAGTTGACAAACATATCCAGGCCCATTAATATATACTTACCCAACTCTTTATGCGGTATCATTTTCTCATTTTCATTTTTCTAACAAAATTTATTTCATTTACTTTTCATTGGTAAGGTAAATAAATATCTCTAGAACGATAACCCAGGAAGAATTTAGTGCATGTAAATATGACAAAATTGTCACTGAACTTTAAGAAAAAATGTCTGCAAATGTCAGTGATATGTAAAGATTAAGACTAAGTCAGTAGAGGTTCATGTCCTTACTTCAAACTGCATAACAAATGCCAGTTTCTGAACTTGAATATCAAATATATTTAACAAACCTTCATGAGTAGAAATGATTATATTCAGTATTATTATCCTCCTGATTTTTTCCTTATGAGAATAAGCAAATAGATTCAAAATCAATTGTCATATTTCTGCCCTGACCTTCCCCAGCTCTACCACCATCCAGCTTGCTTTCTTTTTATTTGAAATAGAAAACCATAACTGCTGGGAAAAATACTGCGTAAGTTTGAACCATTTCCATAGAATTTGTTTTCTCCATGATAACTCAGCACAAGAACTTAGTTGTGAAACAGAAAGAAAGCTTAAATATGATGAAGTAAAGGAGGGGGTATTTAATTTTTTTATTTTCTTGGAAACATAATAAATATCAATTCTATGAATAGCTATTCTTTGATGGAAATATGAATTTAATTAGCTCTGATCAAAATATTCATTTATGTAAGTTATTATTATTATTTTTTTTTATAGCATGAGGAATGGAATGATACAGAATTTGGTTCTGCAGGAAAGAGAATTGTGAAAGGCACTTTATCCCTCTGTTTTTCCATCCTAAGTAACATTTAATTTAAACCATTAAGGGTTCTTTCTGCTTTTAAATTCAGTGGGAATTTACCCATTGATTTTGTAGAAGAGAAGTAAGTCACTAAAGTTGATGCTTTTTGTGTGTTTCAGTAATGCATTTTGTCAGTTTTATTATATCCCAAATCTTGTACTGTCACTTTAAATCTCAGTAATCTGGATCATAAATGACATAAAGCTTTGCTATATGAAGTCTGCCATTTTGAATTTATCACCTAAGCTGGTTATTCAACTGGAGCTGCTGGAGGGGCTGAAAACACATTTTCTGATCCTTGCTTTTCACCTTGGCTAACGTCCTAAATGCAAACTTCATATACCAGTATATAGCTCAGTTAAACTAGTTCCTTTTTTGAAAAGGGGTACAGTGCAACAGCGAACTGCGTCTTGGGCATCTGCAGGATTGTTAGTGTGTCTCCATTTTGTTCAAGTAGAGATGAAATGTGCTTACTGCTTTGTATTTGTGCAAACATTTTTATATTTTTCATTAATAGAAGTCAAACTTGTGAGAAAGTATCCTTTAAGGAATGTAGACACTTTTACTAGCTAGAATAAATGAACTTAATTCTGAATGTGAATCTGGAATAATAGCTTTGAAAACTTTGACAGATACTGAAGGAAAAGGTAACTTGAGTTCAAATATTACATTTGTGTACATGAAAAGCAAAAGCAATAAAACTTGACTATCTATGTGTGCACACCTTTTTATAGTTCTCAGTTCTGGTACCTTACATTTTGCTACCTTATAAGTAGCAATTAAGTAATGTTTGTGTAATTAATATATATAAACCCCTCAAAATAAAATGAAAGATTATTAATATGATTTTCAACATTTTACTTCTTTTGGAAAAAAAATATTTCTTTTGGTTTGGTTATTACTCTGTTACTGATAGCATAAATAAGGGTTAATGAAATCTCATTTTACTTTAGTCTGAAAGTTTTAGAGTCAGGGCAATAGACAGTATTCAAAGTGACAATGGAGATTTCAATATCTTTAATGAGTTCCTTCAGTGATCAGATGTCAGGAAATGTTGTATAATGGACTATGAAGGGAAAGACTGAAATGAGTAGGTAAAGATAAAACCTTTAGGTTAGGAACCAAAGGATTGAAAAACAGATAAAAGCAAAGTCTCTGAAGTGAAGAGACTAGAGCTCATTTTCCCTCTCCTGTATCCACCTCAATTTATTCACTTAACTGTGCAGTGAAGTGTAATCAGATCCACAGTAGATTGAGAGAAGTTCCCATATGCACTGCTTCTTTATCTGAATTTAATATTGTTAGTTTATTTTTTGAGATGAATGAATGCTTTGTCATTAATCTTCAGTTACAGATTAAATGCAAAATTGATAAATCCCTACTGCCCATCAATATTTACTCTTTTTTTAGGATGATGTTGCACAGTAGAGAAATTTAGTCTTTCTCAGAAAAAATAAAAAATAATAATAATAAAAAAAATTAAAATATTCCATTAAGGACTGAATGCTGAAAGATACTTCAGTGCTACACTTGTAAGTAGGATAGAACAGGAATTCTGAAGTAAAATAGTACGTTTGAAACAAGGCAAAATCACTAATAATATGTTCTTTGATCAATGCATTTTGCAGATTTGATCAATGCTGTGTTCCCTTCTTTCTTCTGGTATCACACTAGTTGTATTTAGATAGTAGTCTTTATGTTGTCCAAAGCTAACACATAATCATTTCCTTGGTAACAGAAAGTGAGGATGCAAGACCCTGCTGGAATGTTTGGCAAGAGAAAATGCAAAGGAATAGCAGAAATGTCTGCTCCAAGATAAAGACAGAAAAATAAAGATAAGAGTATATCACTATTTCAATACCCTCCCCAATTCTTAGTCCATTTGAACTTATTTTTGTGAATAAAAATGAAGCCTGAATTGAGCAAGAAAATAACAATTTCAAAGCATTCATTGACATGAGTGCCTTGAAGTTACCAGGGCTTTAGCAGCAAAAATAAATTCTCATTGCTGAGGTACTGCTCAAGCGAAAAATCATTATGTTCAGATGGCTCACCATCAGATATTAAATAATTGAGTGAGCCTCCTCTTCTGAGAATGTATACGCTGGGGGCAAATGTATCCGCAGAAGAAAACTACTATAAACTGAACATGCTGATATAATCTCAATAGAATTGGCAAGAATTATATGCTGCTTTACGAATTGCTCTCTTTTATTTTTTTTAAAATGTCTTCCTTCTTCAAGATAACAAAACAAAACCAAAAATAAATAAATAAAATTTGCATGGAATTTAAAGAACATAACTGATAAAAATATGTAAGTTGCTCCAAAATTAATGCCTGCTATTTATATACATGGGAACCACAACAGATACAAAAAGCACAATAAAACTATTTGATAGAGAAACTTCTCATCTGCTAAGCACTATTTTTCAACACAGTCAACAGCTTTAGTTATGCGTTTTCACTTGTGATGAACAAGAGCATTCATGCTGTGCCTGTAAAAATCTGCCCTGGTGGAGGTAATCCACTGATGGTATTACCACTGCTAAAGCATACTACCCACTGTATGGGTAGTATTGTTCTCACATCTGCTGTTCAGTCTCCATAAATGTTCAGCAAGCATCAATGAATGTCAATGGGTGCAGTGTTTTCTGCATGGAGAAATTTAATGACACACCTTTGCTTGATATATTCTTCCATATCAGACACCATTTTGTCAGACTACTGCTCTGCTGTCATCTGTCAAGCAGCAACCATATGTAACAAAACGACAGGAACATTCAACCTCTGCTACCACACCACCACCATCTGCTCCTGATTTTGTGGGTCAATGTAATAAAATAGGAAGTTTTGCTTTCAAAGCAGTCCTAGTACATTAGATTTTATCAGTTTCTTATAACCTGAAGACAACTTCACATTAATAAATTAATAAACACGTAACACTAATATTTTGAGTTCAAAATTTCAACGAGATGTTTGCTCAGTCTTTGTTCTTGATATCTGTGATGACTGATAGAAATATTCTAACACAGACGGTAATGACACAAGAAAAAGTTCATCTCAGCATTACTTACGAGGTAGGGAGAATAAATCATTCTTAAACTTTCCAAATTGTGCAACAAAACTTCACTAGACAGCAAGAATTTGTGTCTGCTTTCCAAAGAATATGTTTCGTTCCTGTAATCTCATACTTTCTTTTCAGTTCCATTTTGCATTCAGACCTACATCTATCTGTTCTGAGTGCTGTTGCAATGGCACAGGGCAGGTTCATCATCAGTCCTCACTACACTCTTATAGTGACATGTGGAATCAAACTCTGTAACCGTAAAGTAGTTATAAAAGCAGCTGTGTTTTAATCAGTTCTGCGCAGACACCAGGTGCAAGGGCAATTTTTCCTCCTAACTTGCACACTGTCTGAAAAATTGTGCTACAGATACAGGCCAAACTAATACATAATCAATAGTTTTCCCAGAATTCAGACACATATTCATTACACCCAAGAGAGTTCATTAGCATGCAGACCCTCCCCTCTTGTGTGTGCGTAGTGGGTCGTGGGATGAAGATTTGTTGTCTTCCTTGTGAAGACTTCTGACCTTTCTCGCTGTAAACTTCTGGCCTTTTGGGAGGACATCCCCCCAAACCCGTTTCTTCTTGCCCTGTGGACATCTAATCACCTCCCTGCCAAATGCCCTCGGGCTGTTCTCAAACCTTATCGGTATGGCCTTCATCCCCCTCACTATCCCAGACCCAGTGTCTGCTATCCGTTATTTCTAACAAGCTCTACATTTTTGCTTCTATAAAATATCTCTTAACGATTCCCCTGCATCCCCTTATTCTCATTTACTGTGAAGCCTTCTTGCCTTTTTACTTTCACTTATGGGGCCCTTCTCACCTTTCAATAGTTTCCCTTGGGATAAAATTTGGCCCTACTATGATATTAATAAAAGGAAGCAAATAGTATATTGTTGTTCATCACTGTAAAAGGAAGGCTGAGATTTGTATTAATTGCTTGCTACTAGGATATGGAACATTATGGGAAGAGCTGGTGATTTGTGTCACTTTGAATTGCTCTGTCTGTCTCTCTGACCTTTCTGAATTGAAGTTTTATGGACCTCAGCTGTTTGCCCTGTAGTCTCATAGAGATGCATCAGCTTTATGTATTTTCCTATCTGTTTCAGGCTAATTATAGTTGTGTGACCCAGTCACAGCAAATGTTACTGAAAAATACAACCAAAGGATTTAATAATTTTGATATTGAGCAGTTTGTGAAAAATAAGAATAAGCATTCCAAAGCTTAAGTATTAAATATTTTGCTTTAGCTTCATCTTAATGCCTGTATGACTATTTTTATCAAGGAATGGCTGGAAATACAAATTCCTTTTTCATAAAGAAAAATTCCTTTTTCATAAAGAAAATGATTAAGGTAAAAGTTTTGGTTTTGCAGTACGTCAGAATAAAGAAAACATAATGAAAAACACTGTCATGGAAACTCTTAATCGCACAAGGCTTAAAGCACTCAGCTAGCATTGACACTGACCTCTGTCTCTGCTTTGCATGATTTGGAAGAGGGATTTGAGACCAGAAGAGAACTTTAAAGAACTTTCAGTCTTCTTCAACCTTAATTTATTTTTATTGACTTAATGTATGCAGCTCCACTAAACCTATTTTTATAGCTTCTCTAATTTCTTGAGGTACTTCTGTCCCATATATTTCCAGCCTGCTTGCCAAGACAGTAAATCTGGTAGATGATCTCCTAAAGCAAGAGACATACTGATACAGCAATTGTAGCGCCTCTATATAACTGCAGGTGCAAACTCCTGCATTGGTCTTGTTCCACTTCTCTTATAATAACTCAAAGCAAGGAGTATAATCATGGGAAAGGCAGCTGTGCCTCATTCAGTGCCACTTCTGCTAAGTTTAAGTGACAGCTTACATAAAATTTATTCATCTGGTGTGAAACTAACTTCTCCTTATTAGAAAGTTTTACAGTAAATTTTCAGTTCACTTCCTTTATATATAAGCATGTTTTTGAATAAAACACTTTCAATTTCAAATACTAATTTTGCCTGTGACACACACAAAAATATTAAAGGAAAATTATATTTTATGCTGAAATCCTGTAAATGTTTGCATCTACCTGAAGATGACAGCTGTTACTGAACACTGAGCTATATACCAAAGTATTCAAGCTTGAGGCTGTATTTTCTATTGCCATATTATTAAACTTACTTGAAATCTGGAAAAGAAGACTGTACCTGTCCTAGCATTACTTTTGACAAACATCTTTCGGAAAGAGGGTTTTACATTACATATAGCAGTTTTAATATTATTCCTTTTTCTTCTTTTGTATTTCTTTGATTTGGGACAAGAAGAAATGAAACAAATATAAAAAAATATAATTTCACTAGAGAGTAGAAAATGCCTGGGATTTGTTACCAAAAGATTCACTTTTGAGTTCATTTGATGTAAAGTTTCTAAAACAGTTGTACTCTGAGCTGTCTAAATTCTGAATCATCATACACCAAAAACCAATAGTACTGTATCGTGGTCACTGTTGCTCAGGGACATGATTTAGCGGAGGGTTGTTAGAGTTAGGATAGTGTGGTTAGGTTGCTGTTGGACTTGATGGTCTTTAAGGTCTTTTCCAACCTGACAATTCTATGATTCTATGATTCTATCCAAGGAAAGAATTTTGTGATAGAAAATTCTTCACTTGAACAGTCATGTATTACAAATGCACATAAATGCTTCCAAGGACGTCACCATTAATTAATGTATACTTAAACCTTTGTATCTTAAACAGAAAGTGTCTAGACATGTTTATTTAACTTGAAAATAATAAAACAGATTCTATATATGAATACAAAGTAATAATATTGCATGATGATTAAAAAAATTATGTAAAAAAATAGATATTGTGTACTGAAATTACCTTTAAACTTATTCATTCTTTTGTAATTTTCATGAAGCCATTTTTTTTTTTTTCCTTAATTTCTGAGTGCTGATAAGACATTAAAAAAATTAAGGACAAAGTTTCAATTCATAGTTAAATAATTCAGGTAAGTCAGTTAAAAACTTGCTAAAACCAGTAATCACTCAGTCCAGTTGGAGAGCTCTCAGTTTCTTGTAGCATCAGAATAGTTCTCCTTTATTGTTTTCAACATACATCTTACATACCATTCACTTACAAACAAGAAGTTCCTGTTCCTCTAACAGATCTTCCAATCAGTTAATTGGCCTTAGCTTCTCCCAAACAACAGTGATAAAAGATGAAAGGTTTCTCAGTTGTGACAAGATTAACAATGCATCCAAAAAGAACCTCCTGTTTACCCTCAGGGGCAAACAGACACTGTTTGCTCTCTGTCTTACACTTCAGTCTCCCAAGGTGTCACAGTGATAGGGTATATCAAAGACTCTGATAAGCTCTTTGGTGATTCGCCCACAGTTACATCTTCTCCCACGGTAATCCTTGTGAGATCTCTTAACTCTTGTGAAATCAGAATGCTCAACCTCAACATGGTCTTCATTTTTATGATCACTATGGTTTTTGTTTGTTTGTTTGTATGTTTGTTTGTTTGTTTGTTTTTCTTTTAATGACATTCTGTTGAAGTAAAGCCCATTCAACTTCTTGAGAAAATCACAGGAAACGCGTTTTCATTTACTGGTCCCAAACATCAAATCTATTTGAAAGGTCCCTAAGAACTTGTGAATGTAACTGATAAAAATATAGCATATAGATACAGAGTTGAAGGAAAGACTCATTTTTTTTTCACAGCACTACTTTGCATTTTTCAGAGTGAACAATTTTTTGGCAGCATCATCTCTAGTGGACAAGTAAAAGATATCTTTTCTCAGCTTCCATAACTGTCAGTCTTCAGTAGGAAATTAACTGCTACATGAATAAGCAAAAAAAAAAAATTACACAGAATACACTTTAATTTTTTAATTTTTTAAACTTTAACTTTTTTTTTTCTGCAATCATTTATTTCTGATTTACATTCTCCTGAAATTATCTGTAACTGCTGTTAAAAGAAGCCCCCAAAATATGACATTAATTCTTCTAGATGTGTGATCTAAGTCATCTCACACAAGTCTGAATGTCCAATATTCAGATGTTTGAATTTGAACTCAACTAGCTTCCTTTGGAAGCAACAAGTCTGTGCCGAATTACAAATGGCAAGTATATAATATAATTAAATTATTGATGATTAATTTTTGCATTGATATTTTAATTATATATCAGTTTATATATGAAGTAGGATGGGCTGTAATTTGTGTAAGCACCAAAGAAATAACAGTGTAGAGTTATCTGAGTTCTTCCAGCAAGATTTCATTTGTCATGAACAAAGAGCAAATTTCTTTGTCTCCCAGGTCAGGTGCATTTGATGTAACCTGAAATGTGTGCATAAGATGAGATGAACTGTCCTTGGGAAAACTCCATTTCTTTTTAAAATTACTGTGAGGTAATTAGTTTTGATTTTGAAGCTATGTGATCTCCGTCCTTTGACATCTTTTATTAACTGCTTTTAATCAACAAATTTCCCTAGTGTTCCACTCTTAAATGATTTTAATCTGGTCCCACCAGAACATTTAATATTAATGTTTGCATTGGATCCTAAAGAGTTCATTTTCTTCACAGATGCCTGTATCTATCAGCATATAGTTTTATGACTAAAACAGTGCTAATAACATATCAGTGTTTTCGTGACTATGGGACACTGTTTGCATAGTGTCAAGGTTTTCTCCACTTCTCACTCTACTCACCCAGTGAGTAGGCTTGGGGTGAACTATTCAGGTTTAACCTCATACGGCCACTCACTCCTCAACAGAAAGAGGAGACAATACTGTGCAAAAGTCTTGTTGACCTGGTAGTTTCTAATGAAAAATGCTTTATTAAAGCAGAACAAAAACTGTAATTTGCTACGTTTGCATCTTTACAAAAAAAAACGAGTAACTTTTTTCTGTTCTTGAAATAGGAAAAGATTTATAGCTTGCTATTATTAAGAGTAGTCTGTGGGGAGATGACCATGGATAGCTGCTGAGTGCCCAAGGTGCCTTTGCATTATTTGTTGTTTTTTGTTGTTGTTGTTTTCCCTTCCTCCTTCCTCCACTTTATTTTCTAAACAAATTTTACCTCATCCTATGAGGTTTTTTTTCGCCTTTTGTTCTTCCATTTCTCAACCCTATCCTACTGAGAGAAGTGTCTGAGTAACCAGCTGGTGGGTGCCTAATTCCTGACTAGGACTGACTTGGCATAACATTCTCAGATACTCAGAACGAAACAGCTGATGGAAAAGATATCAGTATATACACATTTATGTGTACATGCACACTTTACTATCCACTTTTAATAACTGTTTTGAAGAAAGCAATTCAAAAGTTTATCAACTTTTATGAACTGCAAATAAACCAAATACCAAGTCTGCATATACAGTTTATGGATAGGAACAGCTGTCCTATTAATTTTAGTGTCCCAATTTTAGTACTGCATGAAAGATAATTTCAAAATATTCAGGGTCAGTGCTTGTATCGTTCACACTATTTAAGCAGCAATTTAAGTGACTTAGAAATAATAGCAATAAGAAAACACTGTTTTTATCTTTTTATTATTTCTTATGAACTCTTTAAAAGTTAGTTATACTGGAAAAAAATTTAACTGATTCCTCAAAGCTAATCTAATTATTATTTGAAGGCAGCATTTTCTTCTTTAATAATTACATTAGATATACATTAAATAAGCTGTCCATATATATGTATATATTAAACATACAATAGCATGTATTATTCAGAAATGTTATGATTACTAAAAAATTATCATGCGCTTGGCTCTATTTGTAAATGCAATTAATAATACTTATCTGTATTCTGCATTTTTTTTCCTTTGTACCATTGTGTGAAAGTACAGATTAATCATATCTAATAATTTGAAAGCTGTTAAGACAGGACCATAAGTCTGATTTGATTCCTTAATGAGCAACCCAGCAAAGACTGAAGGTTTTTCAATACAAAATGCCACATTGGTTTTGAGTAAAGTCTATCAAGTCTTAAACTCCATGTCACAGGGAAACATACAATAGAAATAAGGAATATTTCTAAAAGATTTTAATTATTAAATATTGTAATTTACAGTTGCAACTGTAAATTCTATGTTACAATTAAAAATTAAAAATTAATTTTTTAACACAAATGAACTTTAGCATTTCTCTAATTTGTTCTCATTTAATTTTTTTGATGGGTCATATTTTTAACTCCTATTACAGATAAAATAATGAAAATATTCCTGGTTTACAGTAAAATTTGAGTGAGCTTCTTACTCTGTGAATTCATGTTGTAACTGGAAGGTCTCCATCTTCTGTTTTCAGGTAGAATTATCTGTTACATACTGAATATTAGCACTCTCTCTTCAATAATTTTCAAATTATTACTCAGTAAAGTCAGATTTTCTGTGGTATTCTTGATTCTTAATGACAGAATTATAAAATATTCTGCTTTGGATGATCCATGCAAGAATCATCAACTCCAACTTCTACTTCCACAGAGAATTACCCAAAATTCAAGAAATATTTCTGAGGGTTGTCCAAACACTTCTTGAACTCCATCAGGCTTAGGATCGTGCACTGGGGAGCATGTTCCAGAACCATCTACCATGACATACAAGTCACAGAACTCTTCCCATCAGCTTTTGCTTATTCCAAAGGTGGTGTAGTTCTGAGTCAAGACTTCTAGCACCTCTAGCTTATTCCTCACACTGCACATTTGGCGTAGAAACATTTTAAATGTGTTTCATTGTACACACTGCATCCGTAGCGTAGAACAGATTGAAGAATCCCTCACATTTTGGCATGCTGCATAGCTTATGATTGGTTTTACCTTTTTCCCCTTAAAATCTAGTTTAAAGCTCTGTTCTTATCAGCAATCTCTGCCACTTAGTCTCAGAAAGTACAATTTTAAAAAGTGCAGTAATATTTCTAAGATCAGATTTCTTGATTGGTTAAGGCCTCATTTCAGCTTTTGTTTCATTCTAAATATGAGTCATAAAGACTTTCACAGAGGTTTGAAAATATGCAGTTTCAGAAGACAATAAAAAAATTTATTTATGTTTTCCTTCTATTCAGTCACATCTCCTGTAAAAACAGAATTAAAGGATAATAAGTTTACTTTTTTTTTTTTTTTTTTTTTTTTTTTTTTTTTTTTTTTGGCTGAGGAACAATCAGGGCATAAATATCTTCTCCTAAAGATAAAATCAGATTAGTTCAGCAATTAAAATTGAAGTTATCTAATCATCAACTTAAATTTTCAGTCCATTGGATAGACAAAAAGCCCTGAGAAAGCCCAGTATTTGTGCTAGTGTAACTAATATCTTCAATTTTAGCTAATAGAAACGAGCTACATAAATCTCAAATCAAAAAAAAAAAAAAAAAAAAAAAAAGAGAAACAATGGGATTGGTATTAAAGCCTTCATAATCAGCATACAAAACAATTTAATACTTCATTTCACTTATTACTATGCCACCTGCTACTTTCTTCACTCATTTATCTTAAAAAGATCTGTAGCAGAGGCATGGAAAAGACCAGGTACAGATATCAGAAAAGATCACTTTTCACAGTGTACTCTCAAATATTTTCTCTAGTGACACTGAATTCACTGAGAATATTTGGGAGGCCAATGTCATGTTTTTGGTTGTATTTTCATTTGTTTCTTGCAGTATAGATAAAATTCATTAAATGCATTTTGTAGTAAAGTCATTAGGTATTTTAAAACTTTACAATGCACTTCTCAGTAGCAGAGTAGCCCATACATACTTTCTATGTAACATTCTATGTTCAATTAACAGATGAAACAGTGTCAAAAATATCAGTGTCTCTCAAGAGACATCAAGAGCAATCATCTTTGCTCAATTCAACAGAACTTCTTATCCAGAAGTGTAATGCTTGCCTGTGGAAGCTTTTCAATCCAGTCCATTCTATGATTTTAAGATGGTAGGAACAGCAGAGACAGAAAAAGATGCCAAAATTCTTAACAAATATAAAGAAAATTATTTAATCTCTGTTCATAAAGAATATCATTTTATATAGACAGAAAATCGTATGTATTGAAAAAAATAATTTGCAGACCTTTGTAATTTCTTTTACAGCGGAAAAGAGTATATGTTATCAGCTGGTGACCGATCACGAATGATATTGCCCAGGGGTCAGTGCTGGGGCCTGACCTCTTCAATATCTTTATTGATGACCTGGATGAGGGCATTGAATGCACCCTCAGTAAGTTTGCAGATGACACCAAGTTGGCTGGAAGTGTGGATCTGCCTGGTGGTAGTGAGGCCCTACAGGGGGATCTGGACAGGCTGGATAGCTGGGCTGAAGCCAATGGGATGAAGTTCAACAAGACCAAATGCTGGGTCCTGCACTTCGGCCACAAAAATTCCGGGCAACACTACAGGCTTGGGGCGGAGTGGCTGGAAGACTGCATAGAGGAAATGGACCTGGGGTTATTGGTTGATGCTCAGCTGAACATGAGCCAGCAGTGTGCCCAGGTGGCCAAGAAGGCCAATGGCATCTTGGTTTGCATCAGGAATGGTGTTGTCAGCAGAAACAGGCAAGTGATTGTCCCCCGTACTCAGCTCTGGTGAGGCCGCACCTCGAGTACTGTGTCCAGTTTTGGGCCCGTCACTGCAAGAAAGACATTGAGGGCCTGGATCTGGTTCAAAGAAGAGCAACAAGGTTGGTGAGGGGTCTGGAGCACAAGTCATATGAGGAGTCGAGGAGTGGCTGAAGGATCTGGGATTGTTCAGTCTGGAGAAGAGGAATCTCAGGGGAGACCTTATTGCTCTTTGTAACTACCTGAAGGGAGATTGTAGTGAGCTGGGGGGTCAGCTTCTTCTCTCGTGTAACCAGTGACAGGACTAGAGGGAATGGCTTCAAACTGCACCAGGGGTGATTTAGGCTGGACGTTAGGAATTAGTACTTTTCTGAAAGCGTGGTGAGGCACTGGAATGGGCTGCCCAGGGAGGTGGTGGATTCACCAAACCTGGAGGTGTTCTAGGAATGTTTGGACATAGTGTTGAGGGACATGGTTTAATGAGAACTATTGGTGATAGGTGGATGGTGTAAAGATCGGTGGATAGGTGGTGGATTTCCAGTACCAGGTAGGAGTTGACTGCTTGCTTCTCTGTGTATATGGATAATTTTATCTTGCAGACAAGGGATATGCTCAGCACATGCTGAGGAAAAGTACATACAGCAAAGTACACATAATAGAAAATTTGGCCTCGTTGATCTTTGCTGCCCTTGCCTCATCTTGCAGATCAGAAAATAACCAGCTCTTGGGGTAGCATAACTCTACTTCCAGTTATATGATCTAGCCTTTCACAGAAATTTATTGCTAACAGCAAAAGCTTTTGTAGTATTTCAAAATAAATAGTCTATATCAGATCAAAATAATAGTTATTTAAATGCTACACAGTACTGACATGCTCAAGTAACAGGATGACATTTGCCACTAAAAATCTTTGGAACTACGAACCAAAAGCATGTCAAAATGATTAATGACTGTTTTCAGTTCAATCATCAGACATACAAAACACGAACATATACTCAGTATATATTTATCAACTGCAAAAGATGACATTCCAGATTTTGTCAGTGGAAATGGACAAATCACTGGACAAAAAGAAATAATTTTAAACTATTTGCAAGTCTTTCTTTTTCTGCTTTTGAATAATATAATATACTGAAAAACATTTCATTTTGACATCACATAACAGATTTACTTCAGCAAGATTAAATTATTGATACTTGATGTCAGATTGAAATTTTCAAGGTTTCTCAAAACTTGCTTTAATATTTCTAAGTTGTAAGATAATTATTTACTTATTTGACTGTTTATTTTTATAATACAACTGAACACTTTTTTCATTTAATTCCCAAGGCACTAGATTAAAATTTACAAATATCTATGGAAAGGCTATATAGTTTTCTGTCTGTTTTAAGATATAAATAATAAGCTCTTAATAAGCTCTAAATATAAATTTAGGAGATTTGGTTTAAATTTTACATTTTACTCAGAGGGTAGTAGGGTGCTGGAACAAGTTATTCGGAGAGGTTTGTGGTTGTCCTGTCCCTGGCGGTGTTCAAAGCCAGGTTGGATGGGTCCCTGGGCAGCCTGATTTAGCTATTGGCAATCCTACCATGGGGACAGTGGGGGTTGGAACTAGATGATCTAGAAGTTCCCCTCCAGCCTAACCCATTCTATAGTACTATGATTCATCATAATACCTCTGGCTACAGCCTTACAAACTGACAGTTAACATGGGGAAAAACACTCATTTAACTGACAATTACAGTTCACTTTATTTTTCTCAATTTGGGCATTTTTGGATGAAAACATAGTCCTCTTGCACTCATTTTCATTTGAATCAAATATTCTATGACTACATATCCTATATTGCTCCTGAGAATAAGCATATGAATACTTCTTAAATATTTCTCAGTCATTTAAAAATAGTATTTCAGATCAGAAAGTAACAGCTAATTTATACTTTCTTTCAGCCATGGTAAGAGTTTTATTGCTTCAGAAATACAACAAATTTGTTCTCAATTTTCCCCAAACATTCTCCCTTTAAAACCAAGAATGCCACATGAAAATAATACCTAATGTTTAGGAAATGTGTATAAACACCAAACCCACTTCCATATATTTGAGGTTGCTTTCCATAAGAAATTACAATTGAACAAAAAGATTCAGATCTGCTTTTAATAGACAACTTCCGGAATTTGTGATGAAGCATTTAATTTCTTAAACCAAATCAGTGACATCTACCAAAATGATGTATGAAAGAAAGGTGGTAAATTCCTTGTTTTTAAAGCAGTCCTGGGACTTCTGTAAAAAAGAATGATGCATCTATTTTTCTCCCTCCCCCTTAATAATGATTTTGTCTCTTGTATAATCTCTGACTTGTCTGTACCACTGAATGTTGCTAGAAAAATAATCCCTGGCGTGTTCACCACAGAAGAAAACTTCATGGATTTTAGAAAGCTTTTTTATTGCAAGTTTGGCCCTTACATGTGAAAGACTCCCAAATTTCAATTTCTTAATTTTGTTGTGAGAAATAAGAAATCTATCTGCCAGGCTGAGAACTTATGTTGTTGCTTTCTTATGCTGAAACTGCCCTAGCCTTGTCTTCTTAACTCTTGGGCATCTTTTCTGAGCTGTGTTGTTTCTTGTTTGTTCTGTAATAAGGAATTTATACATAGGTTTGAGTTCTGGATTATGCTTTGGAGACCAGAAAATAAAATTTAGCCATATTAAAAAAAGGAATACTAAAGAATAAAACAAAACAAACAAACAAACAAAAAACCCACAAGAAGTAAAGAAAAGCACTGTAAAGGCTGAAAATACATGAAGTTTCTTTCTTTAGCAAATAATAATAATCACTATCATCATCACCATCATTGTATAATCAATGAATGTATAATTAATGAATGTTAATGTCATGATTGGTGTCCCTTTAGGAATGAAAATTGGAGTGTTGACCACAATATCAGTAGGCCATGTACCTATTACCAGAGGGACTACTGAGCCTCCCACCTCCAATAATCTCCCCCAAGGTGCAAGTATGCCAGACCACTTTGGTCCTACCTGCACCTTCCATTTTATTCTATGGGTGCCTGGATCTAAATTCTTAGGGGCAGGGAGATTATTTTCATTACCAATCTGGGGTCTTACCTGATTATCAGGTAATTTGGATCCTAAGCGAAGTGGCCCATGTTGTCTACAACATTCTCAGGGGGCACTGGGTCTGCTGTCTCATTCTCTCGGGGTCATTCATTCAGGTCCCGCAAGGTTTCATACAGTCTTTTCATCCACCCCTTGCAGGGACTGGGAGTCTGTTCAGGGCAGCCTTAATACCATGATAACATTTAATGAAGCCTGCCCCTGTTGGATTATATGGCAGGTGGAATTACCATTCGATGTTATTTTCTTCTGCCCAGCACTGTATCGTTGCACCAGTAAAATGAGTCCCTTGGTCACTCTCAATGACTTGAGGTGCCCCATAGGCAGACATCAGTTTAGTGAGTGCCTTGATGGTATATGCCTGGTTTGCTTTCTGTACTGGATAGGCCTGCAGTAGCCCACTTGCAGTGTTGACGCAGGACAGGGCATAACTCGCCCCCTCGGACCAGGGAAGGGGCCCAATGTAATCAACCTGCCGTTGCTGGAGAGGATTGTGTCCTCTAGCAAGATGGGCTGTTGTTTCAGGCAATGGTCTTGGTCTCATCTTAGAGCAAGACTCTCAATCCTGGCATGCCTGGACAATGTCAGGTAGCTGTATGGGCAGTCCCCATGCTTTAGCAGCTGCCCACATTGTCTTTTGTCCCTCATACCGTAGCTTCTGATGCAACCAACGGGTGATGTTTTCAGATGGTGAATTCTCAATCCATCGAACTTAGGCCAGCGTGTCGGCTTCATTGTTTCCCAGTGACTGTAGGAGCTGATGACCAGAAACATGGTAGACACATACAGTCCTGTGTTTGACTGTATTCCATATGTCTAACCACATGTCCTTGCCCCAGATTGCAAAGGCATGGATAGTCCATTCCTGGGTGGCCCACTGTGCAATCCAAAGAGTGAGCACCTGGTACACAGCCCAACTATCTGTGCAGATGTTCAGGATACCATTACCTGGTTCCTTGGTTATAACCATCCACGCGGCTCGCAGTTCTGCCCATTGGCTGCTCTGACCATCCCCCTCGTCAAACCAGATTGTCTCAGTAGAAGAATTGTATGCTATTGCTCTCCACTTCTTCGGGTTGCCCTTGCTGGACCCATCTGTGTACCAGGCACCTTCAGGGATAGGATATTTTCCCTCCTGAAGGAGACTCTTCTATGGTGGAAAGACCAGTGTTTCTTTTGGTGCATCACTATGATACGTCACTGGGCCTAGGATCTTCTGCAGTTCTTCTTTCAAGGGAGATGAAGACAGTCTACTCCTTTGGCTGAGGTAGGTGATCTCATCATGCCACCATTTGTGCTTGGGCCACCCCTGTCTTAGGAAGGCGGGTCAGATCTTTCACCCACCCTTGAATTGGCAGAGTGGTCTTAAATATAACTTCAGCTGTTTGAGTTATTGGCTCTGCTGCCTGTAATGCAGAGTAGGCAGCCAATAACTGTTTTTCAATCATACTGTATCTTTATTCTGCTCCATGCCAGACCTGAGACCGGAAGCCAATGGGGGTCTGAACAGAACAGTGGCATTGCCACAAGCCCGAACCAAAGCTATCTTGAGTAACATGAATGTCCAACTCGGCTGGGAGGGTAGGATTGAATATACCCAATGCCTGAGCTTGTTTAACTGCCAGTTTCGCTTGTTGGAAAGCATCCTGTTCAGTTTTCCCCCAGTCCCATAGCTGCCCCTTTTTTGTGAGTCTGTATAGTGGCCTTAGCAGCTGCGCTAGGTGAGGTATAAAGGAATGCCAGTAGCCCAATATACCTAGAAACTCTTGCAGCTGCTTTGCAACCCCAGGAATTTTATGGACAGGCCCGAATCTTGCACCTTTTGAAGATTTACAGCCCATTGTCTCGCTCCAATTTATAGGAGGGAAAGGAGGTTCTTTTATTATCTATATACCCGGCGTGAGATTAAGAAGCAACAGTTCAAATGTTGGTCCAACCAGTTTATTACAAATCTTAATCAGGGAAATGGGGAAGGGGAGGACGGACACTAACACGAATTAGGGTAATGGGGGAAGGGAAGGAGGGCGCTGGAAAAGATAGAAAAGAAGAAGCAAGGAGTCTTTATAGGCAGCAAGAGGGAGATAGTCACCACCATGGATCCAGCGTGGTTCGTAGTTCCATCTTTGATCCTCAGTAGCGGTGGGTCGTCAGGCATTGTTGTTCTGTTGACAACGACGACGAAGGACGACGAAACATGACCATGACGATGATGGCCCTTTTTCAGTAGTTTCAAAGTGGTTGAGTCAGCTGTCTTTGGAGTGACAGCTCAAATCCGAAGTGGTTGAGTCAGCTCTCCTTTGAGTGACAGCTTCTGGCTCTGGGATCTCAGCAGAAACTTCCTTTGTTCTTATCTTTCTGGCCTTGCCAGCAGATAAGAGGAAGCAGGGAGGCACCAACTTGCATCTTGCCTTCGCAAGATACAATGGTATCATCCCCAGCCTTCCATACTTAGCTGGAGTTATTTGGCCACAGGCCAGATCTTCCGCCAGTGAACACTCCTGAGCACTCTCTTCCGCTCTTCTACAGAGCAAGAAGCTCTGGGGGAAGGGGCTTGCAAATGTTCCCAAAGCGATATCGATTGTCACACAGCACCCATCACTTGCCTCTTTGACAAATCACTCAGAGTCTTATCACAAGAGAAACCTCAGGAAGCCAGCTTTGAGCCAAAAAAAAAACAAAGAAGGATTCTCACACCCATCCCCTCTGTTGTAAACAGGCGGTTAATTAATCTGCTGCCTGCCCTACTGCCTCCAGTGAGATGGATGTCAGCAGGAGATCATCAATATAATGATATAGGTTAACACAATCAGGTTGGTAATACTAAGGCCAAAGAGCACCTTTTAAATATGAATTCAAACAATAACTTGTGTTTGGCTGAAGTGTACCTTACAGAAAGGCAACCATTCTTTATTTCATGGTTCCAAAGGAAGAGAAATCTACCTCATCCCTTAGAAGCTTGTTTAAATGATTAATTGCTCTTATTGTTAAATAGATGTGCCTAAATTCTAATTAGAATTTATCTGGCTTCAGTTTCCAAGCATAGGTCTTTGATGAGGCAACTGCCAGATTGAAGCCCCTTAGCAATTGGCACTTTGCCTCTTTTTAAGCACATGTGATTGTAATCAAGTCATCACCTAATTTTTTTTGATCAGTCAGGCTTCTACTATAAGCTATATTTTGCAATTTTTGAATGTGTATCTCTTTTCTGTACCTTTGTCATTTCTTTTTATCTTTTAAAGGCATGAACATTAATTGTGGGATCAGTGTGCTACATACAGGTAAAATCACAGAATCACTGATTCATAGGATTTGGAAGGGACCTCTGGAGATCATCTAGTCCAATCCTCCAGCAAAACCACATTTCCTTAAGTAAGCTATTCAGTAAAGTATTCAGGCAGATTTTGAGTAGCTCCAGAGGAGACTCCACAACCTCTCAGGGTAGCTTATTCTGTTGGTCTGTCACCTTCAAGGCAAACAATTTTTTCCTCATATTCTTATGGAAATTCCTGTGTTTCTGCCCATTGACACTTGTTCTTTTACTGGGAACCACCAAAAGGAGCCTGGACCCACCCTCTTTACTACAGACCATTAGATATTTACGTGCATTGGTAAGATCCCCTCTCAGTCTTCTTCAGGTTGAGCAGTTCATGAACAGTTGAAAAGTGTCTCAACCTTTCCTCATAAATTACATGCTCGAGGCCCTAGCCACACTTGTGGCCCTCCACTGGACTCTCTCCATTAGTTTCCTGTCTTTCTTGAAGTGGGGAGCCCAGAACTGGACACAGCCTTCTGGTTTGTCAACCACTTCCCCTGGCTTTGTATCAACAACAAACTTATTAAAAGTACATTTTATTCTAGCCTTTCATCCAGATCATTGATGAGGATTTCGAACAAGAATACCAACTCTTGTAGAACATTACTGAATACAGGCCTCCAATTGGACTCTGCACCATTGATCACAACACTGCAAGATCTGCAAGTCAGACAGTTCTCTGATAGATGAGTCACTGTCGACTCATCTATCACACACCTCCTAAGCTTAACATCCCACAAGGATGTATCAAACTATGATTTGCCATTGATAGCTACTGTTTCAAATCTGTCATATGGTCATTTTTAAAATCTACTTATGTATATATCCAGAATTTTATTGTCATTTTTCAGGCTTATCATTTTAAAACAACTGACAAAAGTATAAATCAGAGGATTTAGATAGAAAAGTGGAAGATTTGCATATACCCTTCCATCATACCTGCAAGAAATAGTATGTTTCTCTCTTTGTTCTAGGAAATCTATTTTTTGTTGTTGATGTCATTGTCTTTGTTCTGCTCAGAGTAAATAACCATGAAGAAGAACAAACCAAAGAAGAAATGCAAATCAAACTGAGAAATACTTTTCTGTTGCAAGCTGCAGAACAGCATGATCCATTTTCCATTTATTATAGAGAACATTTTCTTCATTATCAAGTATCTGATTATCTGATTTGAAAGGCAATTTTTTTTTTCAATTCAATTTTTCCATTTTTTTTTCAATCAATTCCCCAAAATTCAAATGAAAAGTGTGAAAAGCTTGATCGCCGAGGTCCGCGGCTCGGAGCTGTCTCTGGCAGAACCGCCGCGACTTTTAGCGAGGTACGTGGGGATTTAATCGCTTTCCTCATCGAGGATTCCCGCGACAACCGTGCGGACGCCGCTCTCAGTCGGGCTACTCTCGCGAGAGCAGCTGACACAGCGAGGGCGTTGCCTGGGTAACGGTGGGAGATTTAAACGGGCGCAAACCGGAAGTGGCCCTTGATCGCCGCTACAAAAAAGCCCTCGAGAGGGCAGCGACGTGTCTCTGCCCACCTGAGGCACAGCAGAGGAGGTAGTACAGCTATCTCCTAGGCTGCCTTAACGTGGTGCTTTTGTAAGGTACCCCTGTCTGCACTCCCCTGCAAGGAGTCTTGTTATTGCTATTGGTGGTAAGTGCCAGGGCACTTAGCGAACCCGGCAATAGTGTGAGGGTAGGGGGCAGCAGGGCAGGGCTGATTACTTGCACCCCTTTAGGACTTTCTTGTTGAGTTAGTGAGCCTGCTGGTTGCCATGGGTGCACCCCGGCAGAAGGCTTCAAACACAAAAACTGTGAAGACCCATGCAGAGGTCCCGAGCACACGCAGCAGGAAGACAGTAGCCAAGAAGACGGTCCAGAACCAGACTGAGGTCTGGTGCATGCATAGAGGGGAGAACAACGGTATGAAGTGTGTGGCGACTCAGACAGAGTTACCATCACGAGATGCTAGTGTGCAGGTCACTGGCCGTGAGGAGTGCCACAGCCTGGCCTTTGCAATGTCACATGAAGGAGGCAGCACTTGTACAAGGTGTGAGCAATTGAATGACTTGCTCAGCCTTGTGATTAGCCTGAAGGAGGAAGTGGAGAGGCTGAGGACTATAAAAGAGTGTGAGAGGGAGATTGACTGGTGGTGTCAGTCCCTCTCAACCTCAGGTTCTCGGCACACAGACGAGGCTCCTCACGGAGCACATCAGCCCCTGCCACCTTACAAACACCTGGCAAAGGGGAACCAGCCAGCTGACAGCGTTTCAGCAAGCCCCCTGTCCTCTATTCCCCCTAACAGCAATTTGAGAAGGGAGGAGGAGTGGAAACGGGTACCTGCTCGGCGGAGGGAGCATCCCCCATCCCGACCATCCCCGGCTCCCCAGGTGCCTCTGCGTAACAGGTTTGAGGCCCTGGAAGTCGAGGGGGGGACGAGTGAGAGTGCGGAGACAGGTTCACCCGTGAGGTTGCCTCAGGCGAAGCGGTCGCCCCCGACCCTCAAGACTGCTTCTACCCGTAAGGACAGGAGGGTGATTGTCGTAGGTGACTCCCTTCTGCAAGGAACAGAAGGCCCTATATGCCGGCCCGACCCTACCCGCAGAGAGGTGTGCTGCCTTCCTGGGGCACGGGTCAGGGACATTTCAAAGAAAATTCCTGGGTTGATTCGGCCTTCAGATTATTACCCACTTTTAATAATTCAGGCTGGCGGCGAGGAAGTTGAAAAGGAAAGCCTGAGGTCTATCAAGAAAGACTTCAGGGGAATGGGGCGTATACTTGAAGGAGCTGGGGTGCAAGTGGTCTTTTCTTCTATGCCCGTGGTGTCAAGGAAAGGTACAGGGAGGATCCAAAATACCCAACTCTTCAATAGATGGCTTAAGAGCTGGTGCAGGCGCAAGAATTTCGGCTTTTTTGACCATGGGGCAATTTACACTGCACCTGGCATGATGGCTGCTGATGCATGCAGCCTGTCCCTGAGGGGTAAGAGGATCTTAGCTGAAGAATTAGCGGGACTCATTGACAGGTCTTTAAACTAGGAATGAAGGGGGAAGGGGACAAAATAAGGGCTACTGGGGTTGAACGGGTCATTCGAGGGCTTGTACCGAACTCTATGGGCAATGACGGCAGAGTGCATAGGGAAGGAGTAGGGCAGGGGGATGCTGGGGATGCTGCTGTTCTAGGGGATCCTAGATCCCATATAAAGGTGGCGAGACGGATAGCCCGGCTGAAGTGCCTTTATACCAATGCACGCAGCCTGAGTAACAAGCAGGAGGAACTGGAAACTGTGATGCACTCGGAAAGTTATGACCTTGTCGCTATCACAGAAACATGGTGGGATGACTCCCACAATTGGGATACTGCCATCGACGGCTATAGACTCTTTAGGAGAGATAGGCGAGGTAGGAGGGGTGGGGGAGTTGCTCTCTATGTCAGGGATTGGATAAACTGTGAGGAGCTCCCTACGAGAAACAGTCAGGAACAGGTTGAGAGCCTGTGGGTTAGGATTAGAGATGGGACTAATATAGGTCAGCTGGTGTTAGGGGTATACTACAGACCACCTGATCAAGGGGAGGCTGTTGACGAGGCTTTCTTGCTCCAGATGCGTGAGATGTCTGGCTCACGGGCTCTTGTCCTGGTGGGGGACTTCAACCATCCGGACATCTGCTGGAAAAACCACACGGCGAGCTGCAAGAGCTCCAGAAGGCTCTTGGAATCCATTGACGACAGCTTTCTGGTTCAGGTATTGGACAGACCGACCAGAGGTGAAGCGTTGCTAGACCTGCTGCTCACCAACGCTGAGGAGATCATCAAAGGCGTCAAGGTCGGAGGCTGCCTGGGCTCCAGCGACCACGCCCTGGTTGAGTTTGTGATCTCAAGTGATGTGGGCCTGGCAAAGAGCAGGATCAGGACACTAAACTTTAGAAAAGCAAACTTCAAGCTACTCAATGGATTGCTGGCCAAGATCCCCTGGCGCGCTGCCCTCAAAGACAAGGATGTTGAGGAGAGCTGGCGGCTCTTCAAAGATGCCCTCTGGAAGCACAAGAGGTCTCCATTCCTCTGAATAAGAAAGTGGGCAGGCGAGGTAGGAAACCAGCATGGCTCAGCAAGGACCTGCTGAGAGAACTGAGGGCGAAGAAAGGGGTGTACAAGCTCTGGAAACAAGGCTGTGTCACCTGGGAAGAATACAGGAATGCCGTCCGGACTTGCAGACGTGGGATCAGGGAAGCCAAGGCGCAGGCAGAACTGAACTTGGCAAGGGACGTGAAAAACAATAAGAAAACCTTCTACAGGTACATTGGCCAGAAGAGACAGGCCAAAACGGGCGTACCTACTTTGGTAAATTTAAAAGGAGAACTGGCTTCAACAGATGAAGAGAAAGCTGAGGTGCTGAATGAGTTCTTCACCTCGGTCTTCACTGGTGGCCAGGATTCTAGTCTTTTTCACGTCCCTGAACCCTGCATCCCCAAACCTCTATGTGGGGACCAAGGAGGTAAATCCCTCCCCACTGTAAGGGCAGAGCAAGTCCGAGAGTGCCTCCTTAGACTGAATGAATTCAAGTCTATGGGGCCAGATGGCGTGCATCCCAGGGTCCTGAAGGAGCTGGCTGAGGTGGTTGCCGAGCCGCTCTCCATCATATTTGAGAAGTCGTGGCTGTCAGGTGAGGTCCCGGACGACTGGAGGAAGGGTCACGTCACTCCCATATACAAGAAGGGGAGCAGGGAGGACCCGGGGAACTACAGGCCGGTGAGTCTCACCTCCGTGCCTGGGAAGATCATGGAACGGATCCTCCTGGACAACATGCTTGATCACATGAGGAATGAGCATGTGATCCGAGACAGCCAGCACGGCTTCACCAAAGGAAGGTCATGCCTAACTAATCTTGTGGCCTTCTATGATGGAGTGACGGCATTGGTGGACGAAGGGAAGGCGACTGATGTCATTTACCTGGACCTGAGCAAGGCCTTTGACATGGTCCCCCACCACATCCTCATCTCCAAATTGGAGGGAAGTGGATTTGATGGGTGGACGACCCGATGGGTAAGAAACTGGTTGAAAGGCCGCAGACAGAGGGTGGTGGTCAATGGCTCTATGTCCAGGTGGAGGCCGGTAACAAGTGGTGTCCCCCAAGGGTCTGTCTTGGGACCGGTGCTCTTTAACATCTTTATTAATGACATCGATGAGGGAATTGAGTGCACCCTCAGCAAGTTTGCTGACGACACCAAGCCGAGTGGTGCGGTTGATACGGTGGAAGGAAGGGATGCCATTCAGAGGGACCTCGACAGGCTGGAGGGCTGGGCTCGGGTGAACCTAATGAGGTTCAACACGGCAAAGTGCAAGGTTTTGCATTTGGGCCGGAAGAACCCCAGGCACCCGTACAGGCTGGGAGGAGTGGTCCTTGAGAGCAGCTCGGCAGAGAAGGACCTGGGGGTCCTGATGGACGAGAGACTGAACATGAGCCAGCAGTGCGCTCTGGCAGCTCGAAAGGCAAATGGGATCCTGGGCTCCATCAGGAGAGGGGTGGTCAGCAGGGACAGGGAGGTGATTGTCCCTCTCTACTTGGCTCTTGAGAGGCCCCATCTGGAGTACTGTGTCCAGGTGTGGAGCCCTCAGTACAAGAAAGACATTGAGATTTTGGAAAGGGTCCAGAGGAGGGCGACTAAGATGATCAGGGGGCTGGAGCACCTCGCCTATGAGGACAGGCTGAGGGAGTTGGGCTTGTTCAGCCTGGAGAAGAGAAGGCTGCGGGGTGACCTCATTGCAGCCTATCAATACCTGAAGGGAACCTACACCCACGAGGGGAGTAAACTCTTCAAAAGGGCTGACAACAGCAGGACTAGGGGAAATGGATCGAAGTTGAAGGAGGGAAGATTTAGGTTGGATGTTAGGGGGAAGTTCTATACAAGGAGAGTGGTTAGGCCCTGGAACGGGCTGCCCAGGGAGGTTGTGGATGCCCCGTCCTTGGATGTGTTTAAGGCCAGGTTGGACAGGGTCCTGGGCAACCTGATCTGAATGTGTGTGTTTGGTGGCCCTGCTAGGCAGGGGGGTTGGAACTACATGATCCTTGAGGTCCCTTCCAACCCGGGTGATTCTGTGATTCTGTGATTCTGTTAAACCATTTCTTAATTGGTCTTTATTGATATGACCAATATTTATTCCACAGAAGTGTGTTCCCATGATAAATATTATTTTTAAAGCACAGAATTTTACTACAATATTTTCAGATTAGAATTGCCATTTATTTTAATTTAAAATGTAGCAGATTTCTTGCCAGAAAAATTGTCTTTCTTCTATTATTGAAAACCTGTTTTGCCTTTTGATTATATAAGTGT
Source organism: Centrocercus urophasianus (assembly GCF_019232065.1). Classification (NCBI taxonomy): domain Eukaryota; kingdom Metazoa; phylum Chordata; class Aves; order Galliformes; family Phasianidae; genus Centrocercus; species Centrocercus urophasianus. The sequence continues at coordinate 45,259 of NW_024884570.1, forward strand.
ATTAGTGTTTATCATGGTAGTACATTTGACTTTTACAAGTGTAGAAATAAAAAGTACATTCACACAGCTTCAAAATATATGCTGGAACACTTTAGCTCTTAGATCTAAGGAAAATTAAGATCTCTATATAAATAATATGTGGAGATAATGGTAGATTTAGCAATACTGAGTAGATGTATCTACCTTTACAATTTCTTAAAATTGTAGGTTAATTCGATGTATACCAACAAAAAGGGAGGAAATAACTTTAAAATCTGATGCCATTTTAAGGAAGCTAAACAATTGGTATATGAGACAGCTTATCATCAATCTGTGTGCTTTTAAAAGCTAAGTGTTAGGAAGACTAATGTACCATACTGATGTTTTAGGTATTTCATTAATGTATTTGAAAGACTGTCATAACTCACTCACCTCTGTGGAGTTTATGAGCCATGGGTTTCTTCCAGCTCGTAAAATCAGCTTGCTTAACACAATACAGTAAGTGATAGCATCAGAAAAGACACTTCATGAAGAAAGGTGACTCATTCCTTTCTTTACTTTTTTTTTTTTTTTTCAATTTTTAAAATTTTTGTAGGACAATGCAAAGAAGCAAAACACAGGACTGAATAAAAGTTTGATAAAATGCTATTCTTACAGTGACAATTTAACTACAAATATTCCAGCTGTTTGTTGTTCTTTGTAAATGTTTATAGTAAACTGGAATGTAATGTTAATTTCCAAAATCTAAACGAATTACTTTTATTTTTCGGCTTTTTAAAATATAATTTTAAGGTACATCTGACATGAAGAAATATTGGCTGTAAAAAGACTGCTCTTCTATCAGCAGTATTTATACTAAATCTTTGCCTAGCAAATTTTGAGAAACATCAGCTTTCACTTACATGGGATAGAAACAGGGCTGGTCTACAAGCTCATACACATTTTGTAATAATGAGTTAAAACCATTTTTTTAAATATTATTTTCACCTCTCTTTAATTATCTACAATGCAGATATCATCTCAGCTAGTCACTCAAGACTTCTTTTAATAGTGAAAGCAAATACCAACCTACATTATAGGCATTGGAGCAAGTTGCCCAGAGAGGTTGCGGATGCCCCATCCCTGGAGGCATTGAAGGCAAGGCTGGATGTGGCTCTGGGCAGCCTGGTCTAGTGGTTGGAGACCCTGCTAATAACAGGGAGATTGAAACTAGATGATATTTGAGGTCCTTTTCAACCCCGGCCATTCTATGATTCTATGATTCTATGATTCTATGATTCTATGATTCTAT
>NW_024884570.1:46538-50242 GCF_019232065.1 Centrocercus urophasianus
ATTCTATGATTCTATGATTCTATGATTCTATGATTCTATGATTCTATGATTCTATGATTCTATGAATATGTGGTTTCTGAAGAAATATTTATTTTCATTTTCAATGTTAATGGTTTACAGGTTGGTTCGGCCCGGTTCCGTGACCAGAGGGGCAGAGGGATCCACGGATCTGCACCTCCGGAATAGGGAAACAGGGGACCCCAAATTAATTGAAAACAGCAGCAATGATCTGAGGTGGAACAAACTAATTTACTAAACACAGTATCAGCAAAATATAATGAGAGAGAGAGAGTGTGTCCGAAAGGTGGATAGGCCTCACCACAATGCTGAGGTGAGAAGTGCAGTCCAGTTGAGCAGATGAAGAAAAGCAGGCAGAGAAGAGCAGATGGAGAAGTGCAGGCAAAGAGCAGGCGAAGAAGAGAGTATCAGGTGACCTTGCCAGGAGTTGTATCTCCTCGCTGACCACAAAGCCTCCTGGGGAAATGTGGTTCTTCTCCTCCAGACAGGCACCCGGAACTTAAGCATCAGCAGTCAAACCCCCAGTGCATTACATGGTGTTATGGTGTGGAATACTGATAACCAAAAATCATAAAACCATGACATGCAATTATGCAGTTACCTAACATAACTTTAGAATTTGAGTACTGTTATTTTAGAATTGTTCTTAAACTTAACTTTATTCTGAAGTAGATTTGGTCTTGTAGTGTATCCACCAAATGACAAAAAGAAAACAGCAAATAGTGTTAACTTAATTGGCAGTCCTGAGGCTGAGAAGTTTTTTACTTTTTTGTACTTTTGTACATTTTTGCACGTTTAAACTTTTTTTATTTTTTCTTTTTTGAGATTATTCTCTTATCATTCTCCTTATTGAATATTTTCCTATATTTTCAGTGTTCCTTCTTATAAAGGCATTTACGTTCATACTATTTTGGGTACGTGTGAATGTGTAATTACAGTTTCAGTTGTAAGATGAATTCAAGTTTTCTTTCTTTTCTCTGAGATTTAAAGTAGTAAAGAATTGAGTAACATCTGTTAAGAAAATCTGAATCCATCTTGCCAAATGTAGTGCTAAGCCTCCTCTGCATAAGACTACATCATTTCAGATCTTAACATCTTTATCAGATGCAAACCTGCACAATTTGATATTTTAATTGTGAAGAACATTTTTGGAAAACAAAGTTTGATTATTCTGTGCCAGTTGTGGACTGAGCTCGTATCAGATTAATTTTTCCTTCGGTTTAGGTATGTATTTCAGATAAGCATGGTTGTATTTTCCTAGTTTTTAATTCTGAATTAATCTGCTTATTAGTAACTTCTGAATCTACAAAGTCGTTGCATGTCACAGTATAGCATGCATTGTATGTAAGGAAATCTGGTCCCACAGTAATATTAGAACACACAGCAGGTGTGTGAGATTTTCTTTTTTAGTACTTTGCAGATTTTAATTTGAGAAAAAGATTAATTTTTTGCTCCTAGATACTTGTTAATGCATGTAGGCTATATTTTACATAAGAGTTCTTTGTCAGTCTAAAGTGAACCAAATTCAACATTACTTAAACTTACAGAAAATCTCATTCTCTTGGAAGGATCATTGCATATTTGGGTAAAGATTTATCTAGCTATTACTATGAAGATTGAATCTTGTATGAAAATACACTCTTGGATATTGTCTGAGTTATTGTGGTAGAGTTTAACTTTGCCAAGTTTTCCTATGTTTTCTGTGTCTGTCTTGTAAAAGGATCTGACATATATTAAGATTTCTGTGCAGAGACACTTGTGTAAGGATTGCCTGGAACGGACAGAACTGCAGAATACTTGGAACCATCTTAAGTACAAAGGCTAATGCTTCAAGTGGCCCAATTGTAGAGAAAATTCAGACAAATTACTCAAGGAATGGGGAATCACCAAGGTTGGAAAAGACCTGACAGATCATTCAGTCCAACCATCCATATATCACCAATAGTTCTCATTAAACCATGTCACTCAACAAAGTGTGTGAGTGCTTTCTGGAAAAGTAGTAGTGAAGGTATCTATAAATGAGACAAACCACAGTCTAAGTGAATATTGCTAAAATACATATGATGTTTTAAGCATGAAATGAATGGTAATATTCAATCCAGATTTCTGAATACTCTTTTTCCCCTTTTGTTTGTATGGATGGTGGAGAACATTGCATTAGCTAATGACTCCTTCCTGAAGAGTTCTATTAACTTCTGACTTTCCTGAGACAGCTCTTTGTTTGTTTGTTTGTTTGTATACTTTTGACACATTTTATAGTTCTTAAATAATTAATTATTTTTAGCTAGATTGTAACCACTATGTAACAACTATTAACTCTCCTGCCAACGCACTCTTTAGACACTATTTCAAGGCTCTTTAGAACTTGCTGTGAACGGGCAGGAATTCTATAAAGACAGAATTAAAATTTTGGCTTAGAAAAATAAAAGGTTGGGATAAAACAGCATGCAATTCAGAGAAAAAAAAAAAAAAAGTCACTAGTTTGAAACAGTTTTGAAAAGTTTTTGTAAAGTTTGAAACAAAGATCCTTATACTGAAAATTAGAAGAATTTTCAGAACACTTTGTTACTTTGTGTATTTTATATCTGCAGCATGAAATATAAAGGTTTCCTGTATACAAGTGCTGTGAAGCTCACAAACACGCCTGCAGACTTTTTGCCATTAATCCTGGAAAACACATTTTGGAGTCCTTAAAGGCAGTCACTAGAGGGAGTAATGTTCAAATGAATTTTACTACATGTCCCTGCAAAGCTTACTAAAATAACCTAGGTTTTGTTGTTGTTTGTTTGTTTGTTTTCATTTTTTGCTTGTTTGTTTGTTTTTAGTGGCTTTTTTATTTGCAACTGAATTCTTAGATAGGAAGGGTATATACTGTGGAAAACAATTGACTCTTTCCTAGTTGAATATGCCAGGTCATGTGAAGAATTCCAGAGTGGAAAAGAAAAACAGTAAAGGGGCTGCAGCACTATTAGGTTTGTCTATTCTGTGATTTCATACACTTAACTCAAAGTTTCCAAGTATTTGTATATTAAGAACAGTCACCGAGTGTAATGGGAATTACCTTCTGAGTAATTAGTGGTGCATGATTTTTTGTTAACTATTTAATTTTAAAAATTACAGATGTTCTCAGGGTCAGTATATTTAAAATGTAGTAAGATCAAAGTCTCAATGAAATGCAGTCACAGTAATTTCTTTTAAAAACATAATTGAAGCCTTTTTAGGGGGATAATGAAATAGTAGTTTGAGATCTCACACAAAGGACAAATTAGGGGGATGGGAACACTGCACATATAGATATTATAATAATAAATACCATTATTTTATAAAACCTTCATTTGGTTACAGACAAATAAACTGTTTCTACTAAGCTATTGCTGTATGAAAAAAATAAGCCTAATGCCATTTAAAATTATAGAATAAATTAAAAAGGGCTAAATTTTTGAGAACAAATAATGTTAAGATTTAGGAAGAGAGTTCATAGCCTATTTCATTCCCTTAAAAAGGCAAAAATATATGATTTTGAGTGACTTATATATGCTCTTCTTTTGCAAGATTATTAATTTAGACTGGTCCAGCATTGTTTTTTCTTTTTCTCTTTCTTTTTCTTTTTCTTTTCCTTTTTTTCTTTTTCTTTTTTTCTTTTCTTTTTCTTTTTCTTTTTCTTTTTCTTTTTATTTTTATTTTTA
>NW_024884571.1:0-10064 GCF_019232065.1 Centrocercus urophasianus
GAATCCCTTTTTTGTTCCATCACTTTAATAAAGGCACATGTAAAATTGGCCCACACAAGAAAACAATGATAACTGCAACTAGCTGACCACATTTCAGCTTCTCTCATGTGGTCCTAATGATGAAAACTTCTTGTTGTATTTGTGAAATGACAGCAGTGTTCTTCATTGCTGCTGTTGTGAAGCCCGGAACAGACTGAAGCTGTTGGTAGGTTTTGCTGTTTTCTTTGGCTCCTCTGCAGAAGAAACAGGGAGAAAGAAGAAACTTGAGCTCTTGAGAAAGATAAGTGTTGAACTTTAAGTTCTTGCTCTGTCACAGTGAAGGAGTGGACAGAAGTCACTGCAGTTCAGTACAGATTTCTGAAGGCATTCAGTCTTTCTATAGCAAACTTCTGAACTCCTATCTCTTTTTTTCCTTCAGTTGTTCCAGAAGTGCTGCTTAGTGCAAAGGATACTGGATGCCTGGGAAGCTAACGACAAAATACAGTAAGTAAAGGATTTGGGTCTCAGAGTGCCATGTTCTAAGGCTGCAAGCATTGAATATTCCCACAGGATATTACCTCAGTAATTCAAAGTCAGTACAGCCTGCTCGTCAGCACGGATAGGAAGCAGCAGTTTATAGGGAGGAAGAGGAGATTGCTGCTGTCTGCTGGCTGGGGGTGTGAAACCACAGGTCTGCATCCAAAGGGTTGTAGCTTCACTCTGGAAACTCATTTCCAGGTGTTAATTTCATGTGAATAGTTCTACACTCCGAATTTGGGGTGCAGGTTGGAGGGCTGTCCCCTGCTGCAGTGAGGTACTCTTACTGCTCTTACAGCTTTGCTCTTCCTTCAGCTCTGGGTGCTGCACGTAGATCTCAGAGCAAGGACAGGACTTGGGAATCAACTCTTGGAAAGGGGAGATAACAGCAGGACCAAGGGGAAATGGTTTGAAGTTGAAGGAGGGAAGGTTGAGGTTGGATGTGAGGGGGAAGTTCTTTGCTATGGGAGTGGTGAGGTGCTGGAAGAGCTGCCCAGAGAGGCTGTGATGCCCCGTCCATGGCTGGAGGTGTTGGAGGCCAGGTTGGATGGGGCCCTGGGCAGCCTGGGCTGCTGTGAAATGGGGAGGTTGGCAGCCCTGCCTGTGGCAGGGGTTGGAGCTTCATGATCCTTGAGGCCCCTTCCAAGCCATTCTGTGATTCTGTTACTTCAGTGAGCGCAGTGCAGCAGCTCAAAATGAATCCCCATCTCATAGCATCCCTGGGGAACTGGAGGCATTCCATGCTGTGTGAGCAGCTAGGAAGGAAGCTTTGCTTTAAGCTGGAGGCACAGCAGCGTTAGCTGGAAGCTCCTCGTGAGGATTTTGCATTCCTGAGCTTCATTTCCCACCCAGCAATGTTGCTTGTGGTCGCAGCATGAATTCTTACTGCTGCTTGGGGTCTCTTGTTACCTTTGTGCTTTTCTCTGCAGGGCAGAAGGGGGAATGAGGCGAGGCAACATGGGCCACCTCACCCGCATCGCCAACGCCGTGGTGCAGAACATGGAGAAGGGCCCCATGCACACCCAGATCAGTGAGTTCATCAAAGGTACAACCCTGTGCTCTGTTGGTTTGTCCTCGATGAAATAACTGGGAAATCACTGCCCCTTACTTTGTGAGGGGACCTTTTTTATGAAAGAAAAGGCTTTCTCGTTCAAGCGCCGTACGGTCCCAAAACAAACCAGCATTTCAAACCAAATTCAGCTGCTCTTTGTTTTCTTGCAATCGTTTCAAAACGGTCAGAACTTTGCTTTTGCACCTGGAGGCTGAAGGTGACCACGCTGTAACAAAGATTGCTTCTTCCCAGAGCTACCTGAGGACTGCAGAGGGAGGTGGGAGAGCTTTGTAGAAGAGACGCTGACGGAAACAAACAGGAGGAATACGGTGGATTTGGTGAGAGCAGTGATGCACGTTTCAGTGAGGTCTGCTGTCTTCTGGGTTGTCTTTAACTAAAAAGAGGAACAGTGCTGCCAGTCTTCTTCTGTTTGCCTCTACAGAGGCACTGTGTCTGAACATGTGTCCTGCAGTCATGCAGCAGCCTTCACACGTGTTGGCAAGCTCTGTTCTGTGATTGTGTTACTCACCATCCTCTGTTTCTGTCCTTGACTGTTTTTGCATGGTGGTTTTTAAGCTTTCTTAGCTTTCCCTTATGCTTGTTCTCTCTGCTTCTTTCAGGTGAGCACTCACCATCTGCACTCTTCCAGTGAGGATGAAGACATTGAAAGTGCTTTTCCCAATGAACTTTCTCTCCAACAGGTGAGCTGACAATGCATTCCTTACTGCTCCTCCAGGGAGTTTGCTTCTCCAGTTCTCCCTTAATCCTTCCTATTATGGAGCAGCTTCATTCACTCTGTCACTGTCAGTGTGTTCAGCCTTTCAGCATCTTTCCATTATAGTCAGTTAAATGGCAGACTTCAAGCTAGATTCCAGCCAGGAATAAATTTGGCTCAGGCTGCATCCAAGTCCCAGATACAGGATGTGTCTGCAATCTCTGTCAGACACTGCATATTTCTTTCTCTTTCCCTGGTTCTCTGCACAGTAGTGGGTTGAGTGATCCTGATTCTATAGATGAGCTGCAGCTCGTTGCTGTAGGTCCCAGCCAGCAAGGTGGTTTCTGTCAGCTGCCTGCAGTGGAATTGGAGCTGGGAGAGGTTTTCTGCTTCCCCTTGAGCTGTAAAGACTTCTATTAAAGAGTGGGAAGAGCCATACTAAGATTAAGTGAGAAAAGAGCAAGAGGAGCAGTAAAAAGGCTTGAATTAAAAAGAAATGGGGGAAATTGAAGGTTCACTTGAATTTAGCAAAGACCTCAGGTTCCTGAGAGCATGATGAAGGGCCATCAACCATTTGGAAGCAGCTTTCCAGGCTGAAGAACTCAGGCAAGCTCCTCCCCACCACTTTTGCCATTAAGAGCATTGACAGAAAATAGAAGTTTCAACCTGTTTAGTGGGAGGCTTCTGCTGGGGGTTAGAAAGACAATCACAGTGTGAAATGTGAAGGGTAAAAAAAGATCTGAAAGCAGTTTGTTGTGATTGTTGTTATCTCTGTCCAGATTGTGCTGCTGGCTGCACTGCCCTTGCAGATACCTTCCCCACACCTGTGGGGTCGTTGGGGGTCCTCAGCTGGAGCTGCAGCATGCAGGGTTATCCTTCAGTAGGAGAAACAAGCTGAGACATACAGAAGTGGGAGATTCTACAGAGAGGAAAAAGGAATTGTTTTCATGAAGGGAGAATGAGGTGTGGATGAGTAGGCAAGAATGTGACCAAATCAATGTCTGGGCAGCCTGGCCGAGGGATGGAGGGCAGAGGGCCTGAGCAGCTGTGAGATACAGAAGTGCCTTCTGGTTGTGCCTGAGGTGCTCCAGTTGCCCAGTAGCTCTTTGTGGGTTCTGTTCTCAGGCCTTCTCTGAGTACCAAATCCAGCAGATGACAGCAAACTTCGTGGATCAGTTTGGCTTTAATGACGAGGAGTTTGCTGACCAGGATGATAATATCAAGTAAGTGTACACGGCTTCAAGAGACTTCTGTCTGGCGTTGACACCTCTCTGCTTCTCATCTTTCTTTTCTCTTCTGGTTTTAAAGTGAAGCTGGCTCTGCACCCTGTTTGCTGTCACACAAACCAAAGTGTGATCAGCAGATTGGGAAACACCCGACGTCTTTTTCACAGCGTTTCTTTTGATAGGAGCCACCCAGCAGTGCTTGTAGCACCGTGCAGAAGCACTTCTTCATTCTGAGGAGAAACCTTTTTAATAAAACATGCAGTTATTACCCAGCCACGTTCTAGAATAAATGGAATCGTAGGAAAAGCGAAGCATTAGAGCTCACTGCAGGCAATTACACAGATATTCTCCAGTGGCATTAAGTCCTCATTGAAATTAAGAGTGGAGGAATGGTGTTCTAATGATAGCCACCGAAAAAAAAAGTAGCCATTTATTCCCTTATGAATAAGGGAACGTGGATGAGCTGGGAGCAGATCACAGCTCAAAGAAGGCAGATTGGGTTGAGTGTAATGTTCCATGGCTGCTGAACGGAGCGCTCAGAGGTGCTGCTGCTGCTGTGGAAGAGCTGCTGCAACCTGGTTAAAGCTGCAGCGTTGTTCTCTCACCTTACAGAGGGTGCAGAGGAATTAATTGACTGAGACTGCAGCTGTCCTGTTTGCCCACAGTGATTCTGAAGCTCTGAGCTTCTGCTGTTGCATTTATTGACAAAAGAGCTCTCCAGAAGGATCCTGAGTTGGTGCAGGTCAGCAATCTCCAGGGTCTGCTGTCCAAAAAGCCCATCCAAAAAGAATGCTGGTGCTCCCTAGGCAGCTTTCAGCCCAGCTGCTCCATGCCCTCTGCACTCCAGCAGTCAAACACTTTGTCAGATACAAATTGCATATTTTCAGAGCTAAGAATCAAGCTTCAACGTCCTGGCGACGTGCGTGACGAGGATTTTTGCTGATCAGCCTTCTGGAAAGGAAAACAGCACTGTCTGAATGTAGAAATAGAGCAAAGAAGAACTGCGTGGGCCCACGCTGTGACAGCAGAGTGCAATTCCTTGACCTGCAGCACCCTCTGCTGTTCTGACAGCAGACACTCCTGGGTCTCAATGGGAAACTGGGTTATGTGATGCCATTTGTTGGCCGTGTTTGTGTCCCAGTCGTGAGTCAGGGGTGTGGAACCAATCAGATTCCCTGAGGTTCCTGGATTTATGCTAAGAACAGGCAGGTGTGGCCCCCCTGGGTATGGCTGGGGCTGTGCCCACTGTGTAGGATCCAGTCCCTCCCCTGGGTCTTGTCTCATGCTGAGGAATCCTTGGTGAATGTAGGACTGGAGTTGCACAGCACTTGGATGCAGCTCCTTCTGCTGTTAATGAATGGAGGCTCTGTTGTGTTTTCGTATCAGCTTTGATTCAGCTCAAGTGAAAAATCTGTGATGCTGTGAAAAATGTTGAGGCTGCCTTTGTGCTGCGTAAGTGACATTGAGAGCTGCAGAGTAACAGCCAGACATTGCCAGAGGTGCCATGCAGGTACTTAGCCTTAGCAATCACTAGGATTGAACATCCCACATCATTATTGTTACTTTATTTCCAGATATTCAAAAAGATGGAGACAGTCTTTCATCTCAAGAAGCAGAAAGCATCACCTTGAATAAAGCAGTGAGCAGGGGGCAAGCTGCCCTCTGGCTCCTGCTGGGGCTGCAGCAGTGCTGCCATCGCTCCCTGCCATCACTGAAGGCTCTCCCCTTTCTTTTTGCAGTGCTCCTTTTGACAGGATTGCAGAGATAAACTTCAACATAGATGCAGACGACGACAGCGTAAGTGGATGTTTGGGGATGTCCTGTGTAATGGGATGCATTCTGGCAAGTTGGTTCACCTTTGGATCAGCCAGTGGTGTTTTGAAGATCAAAATATCTGCAGGAAAAGCAAAGGTGCTCCAGTGGCTGCATGCAGTTAAGGATCTCAGGGCATGAAATGAGCCCTCCTGGTTCATTGCCTTGGTGCAGATCTTCAAAACCAGTCCTCTTTATGTCAGAAGAATTGCATTCTCTCCCTCTCTGCAGTGTAAATCTGCTTTCCCTGTTCTTGCTTTGATAATCTTTCCATACATGATTAGGAAACATTGCACGTAGAGGGTTGGGGTTGTCATGGGTCTCAATATTTCTGGGCTGTGTTTTGCTTCTTCTGCTTTATTGGCCTGCATACCCATGGAAGAAGCTGGGGAGTGGCTTCCAGAGGTGGTTCCAGGCTCACCTGGCCAAGCTTTGCTTTGGTCAGTGCTAAGGCTTAGGTGTCCTCATCTTTCTATTTCACTTACACTGTACCATTAGTGCAGTGTTCTCCCTCTGGCTGCCACAGGCATTGCTCTGTAGGTACAGAAAATCTGATTTCTTGGTGGAACTGTGGCTGCAGCCACCAGGAGCTGCTGCTAGCTTCTGAGAAGGCAATCGTGTGCAGGGTGGAATTCCAGCACAGCCATTCCTTAGGCAGTGCACCACCTGGAAATGAGAGTCCTCTTTGCTTTGGGGCAGTGTTGGAGAGACCCTGCTGGGTGTCCTCCATGGCCTTTGCTGCTTCTGCCTGGGCTGTGCTTCAGTGCTGTTGCACTTCTGAGGGCTGCTTGGGATGCAAACACAGCGTGAGATTGAGGTTAAATGCAGACAAGGAACACATTCCTGGTATTGCTTGTGTGCTGGACGAGCTTGTTATCATCAAAGCTCTTGTTTCTGTCTCCACTGACTGAATGGAATGTGATCTCTTTATCATACTGTTTCAGCCCAATGCTTCCCTCTTTGAAGCCTGCTGCAATGAGCGAATCCAGCAATTTGATGATAACGAGGAAGAAGAAGATATCTGGGAAGAGAAGGAGATTACCTATGCAACACAAGTGAAATCCAGGACGAGGTGAGGAGAAATGGAAGGGTCTTTCCTCACCTGGGGGGCAGGAGGAGGTTGGAAGCATTGGAAGGGTAACAGGCAGAACATTGCTGTTGAAAGTATCTAAAGAAGACAAATGGTGTTTTGCATGAGAATGAGTGACATCCCCTGGCACTGCAAATCACTGTCAGCTTTTCATCCCTTTGTTGCAGTCAGTGACTACGTAAAGTCACTTCTGCAACTGTAAATCCAAAAATATGATTAAATGAGACAGGACGAGTGGTCGAGGCCGATGGCTGTTATTTGCCTAGCATTAAAAATCAGATTGCCCTGATAGGGCACAGGAATGGTCCCAAACCTCTGCTCCTCTCATTTGCTGCCCTTTGTCTGCTCCTATCACTCTCCTGCCCTGAGACATCGCTGCAGCTTAATTCCCCTTAGGACTCTGCAAACAGGTTTTGACAAGCAAAGCACTCAGAGCCATTAGAGGAAATGTCTTAAGAAGTGCCCAGCTGAGCCTTGCATCTTTTTGGGAGCTGAGCTCTATAGAAGGGATTTAGCATCACTTGGTCAGCAGCCAGGTTCTGCTTTCTCCCTGGGGCGGGAGAGGGATGAATTGGCTGCTGCCAGGGCTTTACTGACTCTTGAGTTCTCTGATTTAGGTTTGGAGCATCTCAGGCCTCAGAGAGCTCATCTAAAAGTGATCTCGAGAACGGAGATCACGATGGCAGCGTGGACTCAGAAGAAGAGGAGGAGACAGAACAGCAGGTGCCTTCTTCCTCAGCCAACAGCAACAAGAGCAGTGCTGCAGAGCAGAAGGAGTCCGACTCTTCTGAAGGTAAAGAGCTTAAAACAGCATCGTCCTGTTTGAAGTGACATCTGCAACCATCTCTGCCACACAGCAGCTTGCTGGTTGCCTTTTTACACGGCTGTTCCATAATTTCACCTGTGCAGATGAGAAGAGTGTAATTCAGTCTTTGTTTTTGGCCTCTAATGCCCCCCCTTGGGGTGCCCAGCCCAGAAGGCTGAAAATAAACCACTTTTTCCCCTACCACGATGCAAGTGGGGCTGTGTAAGTTTTTGGGACGCAGTGTTATCAGCAGAAGAAATTCAGCCAACAGAAATAAAGGGACAGGAATGTTTTGTTCCCAGCCGTTCTTTATTTGCTGTCAATGCAGATCTTTTCTGTTAAAAAAGAAAAAAAGGGTTTCTTTTTCTAGGTGATATCTCTGTATCTGTGATAGTGAGCACAGTCTGCTCCTGTAATCAGCTCCACGTGCACGGGTTTGTATCCAGACCTCTGCAGTCCTTTTATTTCTTGAGAAAAGAGGATGAAAAATGCCTTGTGAAAATTATTACAGAATAATAATTACAGAATAGTGGGTTTGGGTTGGAAGAGACCTTTATGATCATGTAGTTCCCAGCCCCTTCTATAGGCAGGGACACCTCCTTCTTAGCCCAGGTTGCTCACAGCCCCATCCAGCTTCCAAGGTGGGAGCATCCACGACCCCTGCAGGCAACAAAGCATCTCACTGCCCTCACAGTAAGAATGTCATCCTGATATTTACTCTAAATCTCCCCTCTTGTACTTTAAAGCCATTTCCCCTCGTCTTGACGCTGCAGGAACGGTAGATAGGAATAAAAGAGACTCTCATGAACAGAGAGCAGACTGGGATCTGAAACTCCACGTTACGTGCTTAGTTCTACTTGAGAGCTCTCCTGTGATACCAAACGTTGCATCGGTTCCTTCCCTGAGCTCGAGTGATTGAAATGGTTGGAAACCTCACTGCTGAGGTTCTGACAAGAAACTGAGGTTCTTGCAGCTGAGAAGAAGGAAGAAATTCGTTTTGCTTAATTGTTGCCTCTCTCTTGTGGATAACATTAATATTAATCGGATTTCCGAGCTGCAAGCTGCGGCTTCCCAAGGACTGAGGATGGTCTGGTGAATTCCTTTGTTGCTGGGATGGCTCTGGGGTGTATTTGGGGGCAGCTGATGCTCTGGAAGCTGCAGTGTGCTGTTGTGTGCCCTCAGGCTCCGGGTGGACCGCAGTGTTTGAGCCTGTCAGCTCGAAGCCCCCCACCCCCTGCGTGGCCATGGATGTTGGATCCAGCGTGTGGGACTCGGCGGCCCCGGAGAACGCTGCTCCAGAGAAGGGGTGGGCCAAGTTCACAGACTTCCAGCCTTTCTGTTGGTAAAGTCCAGTTCTTTTGGTTTCTTTTTAACTTCAGAATGAACAAAATACGTAAAGCTATGATGAGCAGAATCTTTTTCTCCTCCCCTCCCCCCTCCCTTTGCTGCCTGTTTTGTATTTTAATGTTGTCTGAGGGCTCTGCATCGGGGCACCATGCTTCCCTTTACCTTCCATCCTTCTAACTACTGCTAGCACACGTGCCTTGGGCACAGGAGCAGCACACATAACTACTGCTACACCAAGACTACAAAGAATGAAAAAATAAAGGGGAATTAATGCATTTCTTCACACTTACAAAGATGTCAGAAAGAAACAGTGCCCTAAAGCCTTTTTCTGGCTCTCTTGGAAGCGTAGCTGGGATTTCTGGACTTCATTCTCAAGGTGTTTTTCCCCTTTCCCCATTCTCCACTCAGCTCTGAATCAGGCCCACGGTGCAGCTCTCCTGCAGACACAGAAAGCAGCGATTCGGACGGCAACCCGAAGCAGAGTCAGGACAAGAACTGTAAGTGAGAACATTGCAAAGGAGATGCATTATCTGTGCTGTTTGAAGCACTCTGCTGGGGAGAGCTTCCCACCTGCACCATCTGCCTTCCCTCTCTCGAAGGCTGTTTTTGTTCAGTCAGGGAAAACGGTGACTCAGAAATCCCAAATGTTGGTTGGGGTTCAGCAAGGAGAGGATGAACTTCGAGTTAGTGAGAATTGATGTCACAGAGGCAATTTAGTTGTCAACTATTCAGAAAAAAAAAACAAAAAACAAAAAACCAAACCTATTTTTAACTGTGTGTTTAATTGTAAAATTACCAAAAATTAAAAGGATGTGATAACTTCTCAGTAGTTGTGCCACGTCCATTGGTTAACTTCAGCCTGGTTGCCTTCCCTCCTCCTTCCTGAGTTAAAATGAAGGACTTTGATGGGACCAAACTCAGCTCTGTGCTTGGTGGATGGGACTGCAGTGGAGAGCACAGTGCATCCTTCTGCCACTTGCAGAAGCACCTCAGGATCCCGTGGGCCTTTCTGGCCACCAGGGCACACTGCTGACTGACTCATGGTCAGCCTGCTGGCCACCAGGACCACCAGGGCTTTCTCTGCAGAGCTCCTTTGCAGCAGTTCAGCCCCCAGCCTGTCCTGATGCTGCAGCTGCTCCTCCCCGGGTGCAGAACCCTGCAGTGCTGTTGCTGAACCCCATCAGGTTCCTTTCTGCCCCACTCTCAGCCTGCCCAGCTCTCTCTGAATGGCATCACAGCCCTGTGGGGTGTCAGCTTTGTGCCATAAGTGAAGAGCACTCTCTGCTGTTTGTGCTGAATGTAGACATGAGCTGGTGGGATTTTCTCGATGGAAAATGCTGATTTCTTCTCTTTTTTTTACCTTTTAAAATTAATCTCAGAATCACACAGAGTCACAGAATGGCCCAGGTTGAAAGGGAGCTCAAGGATCACGAAGCTCCAACCCCTCCACCGCAGGCAGGGCCACCAACCTCCCCATTTCACAGCAGCCCAGGCTGCCCAGG
>NW_024884572.1:0-11734 GCF_019232065.1 Centrocercus urophasianus
GGTGAGGTGACAGAGCGCTGGAACAGGCTGCCCAGGGAGGCTGTGGATTCTCTTTCTCTGGAGATGTTCAAGACCTGCCGGGATGCCGACCTGTGCGACCTGCTGTAGGGAACCTGCTTTGGCAGGGGGTTGGACTCGATGATCTCTGGAGCTCCCTTCCAACCCCTACAATTCTGTGATGCTGTGATTCTGTGTGATTCACGCCACCCACGTGATGACAGAAGCAGCAATAGCAAACCTGTCAGAAGTCACGGAAGCGGGGCACGGGATGGGTTTGGCTTGATCTTATAGAGCTGGGGTGGAAAATCAGTGTCTAGCAAATGGAAGTAAGGTCAGGTGACAGCAGTGAACTACAGACACGCTGTTCACCTCTGTAGGAGAAATATTCACGTGGGCAAAGCTCACCTGGAGTTGAAGGGGGCCCGTACTGTGGGAGACAGGTATCAAAAAGTGTGTTTTAAAATACGTCCGATTTTTGTCTGAGTTACTGGAAAACACACGCAAGACGGGAAACAGCAGCCCAAAGAGGATTGACAGGATGCTGTCTCAGAACTGACTTAGAGCTGTTGAGACGTTAAGCCTGGGCTCAGAAAGCCCCACTGGCTGAGCACGTCACCTTTTGAGCACAGGCATTCCTGGCTTCAGCCGTGGATCTGCCAGCAATGGCAAGGGGCAGGATGTGGAAGGGGCCGCCCTCAAGCCAGCCAAAGCAGCCGGGGGCAAAGCTGTCAGCGTGCAGATTGCACAGCCACACTGGTGACACTAGAGAAGGCTCCCAGCTCCCAGCTCCCACTCCGAGATGGAGCTCGGAGGGAGGAGGACCGGGCTTTCCTCCTCATCTCCTCACGCAAGGTTTCTGCCTTGGATTTCAGCACCCTCGCAGCACACTGTGGTGCCCGTGCAGCTCCGGGTAGCCCTGCCAATGCAGGCCCGGGAACCCTGGGGAGGGGAGCACCTGGCTTTACAAGGCCCCCTCTGTAAAGCGCGCGTTTCACGGCGACCAAGGAAAGAGCCACGGTGTTTGGGGATGGGGTTGGGGTTTATTGGGTATAGGGAAAGGGTAATAGGGAAAGCGGCGACGCCTTTAACAGTGTCACCGTGAGCGTCGCCAACAGTGAAAGGTGGTCCTCGTTGAGCTGTTGGGTGACACTTAGTGGATGTCTGGCTCCAGAATCTCACTGCTGCTGGATCTCTCGTGGTCCTCGTCGACGTGCCTGACCACGACTCTCCGGACCTGAGGAGTTCAGTGTAAAGCTCAGTAGTTTTGTGAGCGCAGAGACACGCAGCGCAACGCTGCAAGTCTGTCTGCAGTACGAGAGAGTGGTTCTGCTCACGCAGGTCTAGAGAGAGCAGGCTCCTGGTCCCTGTGATGTAACTGCAGCCCTTGTGGCCAGTCCCGATCTGGGGTAGCCTGCTGTGGGGCTGACTGACCAGGCACTGAGTCAGGCGGTGGCTGAGACTTCGGCCCGGGCAGATACAGGCTGTGAGAGCGAGGTGCTCGGGGCTGTGTGTTCTGGGAGGAGAGGGAGGGACTCCGGTTGGAGAACGGAGGGCCGCCAGACACTGGCCGACACCTCAGACCCTTCCGCCTGCAGCTGCCTGAGCTGCACTGGGAACCTTCGTCCCCAGCGCCCGCTGGCTGGGTGTCTGTGCGGAGGTCTCCAGCTCCACCGCCAGCCGCTCTCCATCCCACAGGCCCAAGAGGGTCTTCCCTTGGCTTGCTACGGCTAGCTGTGACACGCTGCTTACGGGAGCCCACTTACCACTCTGCGTGACGCCTTCTCTGGCTTTGGTCCAGCAGGGGGTGCAGGTCTGTGCTCCGCTCCTGGCAGATGGAGGAGGCCAGGTGCGTGTGTGGATGGCCGACTCCACCACAGCACTGCAAGCTCACTGTAGGCACAGAGCGGGAGGGAGTGTGAGCACAGGGAGACCGGCCTCCGGCTGGGGCTCCCAAGCTTGGTGCCTGCCACCACTGCTGCAGGTGGCCGTGCCGAGAGCCCGCGTCCAGGAAAGGCCCCTCTTTTGCCCTGGTGCTGCAGGGGGTGGGAGAAGGGCAGTGTGGGAGAGCAAGCTGCCTGTCTGGAGAGCTTTACCTCTGGAGCCGGTCCTGCAGATCCTTCTCTGCGTCTCTCCGGCCCTGCTGCTCACGGGACACCTGCCCCACAATGAGCTTCACCACCTCCCGCAGGGCCTCATCTGTCCTCGAAGAAAGCTTCCTGCAACAGCGAGCACAAAATCCGTCTCACTCTTCAGCCGTGACGCCCCTGCCTCTTTCTTCACCCAGCCTGTTCCACGCGTGGCCCCACTTGGCCCCACAGCCACTCTGACGCAGGACGACTTCCACGCGTGGGCTGCCTTGGGCTCCAGAGAGGCTCGTGGCATCGGGCCCTAACCACGACCGTATCCACGGCCTCAGAGCTCTCAGGGCGCTGCGTGCGGCACCACGACTCAAAAGCTGGCTTCCCTGATCCACAGCACAGGTGACTCACCACCCCCTGCCCCTGGCCTCGGGTGCAGTTGGTGCACGCTTACCGTTTAGGCAAAGCAGCGCTGTCCCAGAAGACTGCGCGCGGCTCTTCCTCGGCCTCTTCCTGCTTCCCCATCATCCTCTCCCTCAGGCTGGGGGTGGAGCTGGAACTCTCTGTCTCGCTCCCAGACAGAGAGATTGAGTATTCTTCCTCGGTGACAGAGGTTTCCTGCATAGGAAAAGACACTCAGCGCTGTGGTGCTGCTTCCCAGCATGCAGCTCCCCGCAAGACCATTCCAGTGGGGACTGCAGTGGGGCAGGAAAAGAATCAGGAGAGGGACCTCAGCACGCTCTTGAGGCCATGTCTCAGCGTGACCAGGGCTTTGTTACAGCGCCCTGTTGGGTCCTCTTGCTCACAAAAGGCAGCAGTCCCCCACCAGGCGCTGCTGCACCACCACTACTGCTCTGGCCCGGGTGCCAGAGGCACCATGCAGTCTCAGCTCCCCTGGATGGGAAACTGCTGCTGCTTTCTTGCAGGGATGCAAAGTACCTGGGCCGCTGGCAGCTTCACTTCTTCCGGCTCAGCTTCCGTGTCCTCCTCTTGCGACTTTTGCTGCTCGCCTTTTTCTGCTTTCTTCCCTTGCAACTTTTGCTGCTGCTTTTTCTGCGTCACTTTTGGAAATTTCTTCTCCTGCACCTCCTTCTCCTGCTTCACCTCCTTCACCTGCTTCACCTCCTTCTCCTGCTTCACCTCCTTCTCCGGCTTCACCGGCTTCACCAGCTTCACCTGCTTCACCGGCTTCACCGGCTTCACCTCCTTCACCTGCTTCACCGGCTTCACCGGCTTCACCTTTTTCGCCTCCCTCTCCTTCCTCACGTTCTTCCCCTTCTCCTTCCTCACATTCTGCCCCTTCACCACCTTTCCTTTCTTGGTCTCTAGAGCCTTTGCTTCGAGGTCGGCCTAAATGCAACAACAGGCAACGTTAGTCTCTGTGGAGGCTGAGGGCTTTCCCCTCCTGACTCCATTTCACCCTCTACCTCCCGCCTTTCTGGTCTGCTGCCAGGCTCCTGCGGACTCGACTGAAGAGCCCTTCTGCAACAGCCAGGAAAATAAACAACCACTAAAGGGCTAAAGGCAGCTGGCAGCTGGCAGTTCTAGACAAGCAGTCAGGAACACCCCCAGATCAGCTCCTGGGGTGGCTTGCGGGAGGCTAACGGCAGTGAACAGCTTATTCCCAAACGCCCTGGCTACTGATCTCTCTTCAAGCGAGGTGTCGCGTGAACGCGCAGCAAAGAGCGCTGTGAGAGTCAGTGATGCTCTTCTACAGTTCACTGAGACAAATGTGCTGCAGCAGTCTGTGCCACGTACCATTCTCTTCTTCTCCCTCGCTATGGCAAAGAAGTCCACCATCCTGGGACCCACCAGAGGAACTACTTTCTCTTGCTCTTCCTTTTCTGGCAAGGATCTCCTCGGGATGGCCGGTAGCAGCCTGTAAAGACACGGTGGGGAGAGTTGACAGGAGGGCAGGAGGTGCTGGGTCTGCGTTGCGTGCTTGAACGTGTTTCAGCAGCCTCCTCAGCAAAAAAAGTCTGCAAGAGCGCCCAAATGACTGAGCTGGTCTCTACCACTTCCCTTGGAGACCTGGGAACAGCCTGCGGCGCTGACAGCAGCCCGCAAACACGCTCACTCCTGCTCAAACGCTCCTAGGAAAGGAACACCCTCATCCCTTCCCGGGACGTTTCCTGTCCCTTTGGGCACCGGGCTCGGCAAACAGAAAGGCCCGGTTCGCTTCCATCTGAAGGGAAGCAAGAAAGTCTCTGCGCTCTCGCGAGGAGCACTAGCCATTAGTTACCCAGCTCAGAAGGGATGCTACGGGGCGTCTGTCATGCAGAGCTGCTTGAATCCATACAGCCTCTGGATCCGGGAGAAACTTCGCTCCCACGGAGGCAAGAGCGTGGCACCGCCCGCATTTCCATGGCCAGGAGTCTCACCTGGTGCGAGGCTCTTTCTCCTCGGCTGCCTGGTCTCTGCCCCGCATTCCAGTCGGTGGCGGTAACCTCTTTGGAGGAAGCACTGCGCGATGAAGGAGGCGCGTCTCGCAAAGGTCCCCTAGAAAGAGGAAAGGGGAAAACTTCAAACAGCTGTGCTTCTGGCAGGGTTTTGGTCCGACTCCTCATGGCTGTGGGGCAACGCTGTTCCCTGGGGAACGCTACCTGAGGCCTTCATCCGGTCTGTGTGCTGAAATGGGGGAGGCCCTGGCAGTTGCCGGTGGTCTCAAAGAGCCATCGTGGGGAGGGACTCGTTTAGCACAAGAGGAGCTGGCTCTTTCATCTCTTGATGCACGTCCCACGCACACAGCTTTGCTACTGGGGCGTGCTCACACCAGAGGAATTGCTTTTGAGACATCGGAGAATACGAAGGGAAGCGAGGGGAGGGATTTCCAGGGCTGGCAGGACAGGCAGCCGAGTGGAGGCCACTGGGAAAGTGTCCTCTGCTGGGATGATCCCCGTGGCCACTTGTGATGGAGGGCTGCCCTGAGAACTCTCTTTGCAATGGATCACTCAGGCTTTCCCATAACGGTACAAAGAGTCACCGGAAGCGTCTCATGCTCTTCCGGGCGCCCTGTGGTAAGGTCAGCTCTAACCGCCTCCAGACGAGGAGGAAGGCAACACAGAGTCCCCCGATGGCAACCCACGGGTCCCTCACCTTTCCTGCCTCTTGCCCAGCCTTGCCCACGTCTGGTCTTCACGTGGTACTTCAGGTCCACCTTTGCTGTGTCGGGCGTTTCAAGCTCGATCTCGTGCGTGTACCTGGAAGAGGAAGCAGCGGGCTGAAGGAAGGGCAACGCTTCCCCTCGCAGCGTGACCCAATAGCGGAGCGACAGAGACAGAACGCAGAGACGCTGTAAGGCCACGCTTCCCAGAGCAGCTCCTTCTGGAGAACCGTACCAGGATCTCCAGTGCCTGGAGGGGCAGGTGAGGCCCGTCGGTACGTGCCAGTGTTCTTCTGTCCTTGCTGTGAGAGCAGATGAGCTCCCAGCCAATCCCCCTGCCTGCTCCAGAGGAGGAAATATTCCCCTCTCGCTCAGAACAGACCGGTTGCTCCCCACCCAGTTACCCAACAGCCCTTTTCGCTCTCTTCTTGCCCTGCGACTTTCTTGCAGATTAACGTCCTCGCAGCTCTGAAGGCTCAACCCCACGCCCCCCGCCCGCACCTCTTTTGGGTGGCACTGCGCAGCAGCGACGGTATGAGACAGAGCTCTGCGGAAGCCCACCACGCTCGAGCTCCCGTCTGCACAACCATCTGTTCCTCCTCCAGCCCTTGGGTCCTTAGCGATACCCACTCTCATTTGCCGGACAAAAGAAGCCCAGGGAAAACCAGAAGGAAGACTGGCCTAAATGCCCCCTGTTGTCAGCAACAGCCCCACCTGGTTTCGACTCTGGCACGGACGCAAAACGTCACTTTGCCACGCCACGCTCCTCCAAATGCCACCCAACTGAACTAGAGCGAGCAGGGAGTTCCCTGCCCACTTTTCAGGCCTCTCAGCACCGCAAAGTACCGTGGCGAGTACCATCTCACTCAGGCGCGGGGGGCAGGAGCAAGCATACTCACATTGGAAAGACAGTAACGTGTCCGGAAGCCGTTAGGGAAGCCGCGCAGGCATTGCGTGAGATGACCGCCTTGCTCATTTCTGGCACCTGCAATCAGAACGGAAACAGACGATGGGAGGTGGGGACACTGGCAATGGCTGGCAGCTCCAGTCTCTCTCAGCCCAACACGACGAGAGCCGCCACAGGGAAGGGTCCGGGCCTCAGCAAGCCTTGCTGTGCCTGTGCCTCTGCTCCGTGCTCTGAGCTGGGGCTGCGCAGTGACGCGCACCGTTTGTCCCTTGACAAAAAGCGAGGCCTTTTGAGGGCGCGTATCCCCGCGCAGAGCCGGGCCACCTCACGTACAGGAAGAGCTCTCCAGAGCCCGCTTTCCCGCACACCGCCAGGAGCCCGGGTGGCTGGAGAAGCATGGCACGCCAGGAGAAAGCAGTCCCCTCGTCCCCGGAAGGCGTTTCAGAAGAATCAGAGGTAGTGCTGGGAAAACGCAAGACCTACCCCAAGAAGAGCCTGCAGCGCCTCGGCAGTCCCATTGAGCTTCCCCAAGAAGTCCTCGTAGAACTTCATCTGGACACGCTTCCCTTCGATCAGCAGCATGCCAACATCCCACCAAACGAAGGCCACGTTCTGCCTCTTCCCTATGCAGGCGCTGAACTGGCAGACGGTCCTTTGCACGCAAAGCCGCGCCGCGCCTTCAGAGATGCCGGTTTCCGAGGCTATCTCATCATAAGGAAGTTGCTGATACTCGTCGTGTCCTGGAGAAGCGAGAGGAGAGGAGCGTGAGCACTTGGGGAGCCACGGGCAGGCCACGCTCAAAAGCCAGCAGCTTCCAGGCCCTCGGGCAACGCACTGCTGTAGTCTTTGAGATTGTGAGGCGGAACCATTGGTACGTCTCTGTGGAGACACTGAGACGCGGAGCCGATGAGACCGGAATGAAACCTGCTGCTGAAGCAGCTGAAGGAGTGTGCTGTTACCCTCTGCTGCCATTTGCAATGGCAGTCCGTCACACTGTCCCCACCAGAGTGCCAGGGCAGGCTCCTCTGTCAGACTCCACTCTTCCTACCTGCAACGTCTACGTGGTCGTATCGGAGGTCGTGGTCCTGCGCAAGAGCCTTTGCCAGATGAAACACGGGTCTCTCAACAAGAACCACATTGTTCTGCTGGTTGACCACGTGCTCTCTGACAACGGTGAAAGCGCCCAGTTCAGGAATGCTCACAGCCTGAAAGAGGAGAAAGGGCGGATCAGAAGAAGTTGTGCAGGGAATGACGGAAGACTATTTCCCTCTCGCCCCTCCTCCCCGTGAAGAACCAGAGAGCGCAGTCTTCTGGCTCATAAAGACACAAGCGGGGCTCCCAAACTTGCAGTCACCCCCACAGGATCCCTCTGACTCTGCCGGCAGAGGAAGGAAGCACGCAGGCCCAGAAAATGCCCAGCCCTCTTTCCATCATTAGGCCTGGAGCCCCTGGCGTTTCAGAGCTGACGGTGGAGCCAGCCTGCGGCCCCCGTCTCGCATCGCGGTGCCCCTCTGGAGCGCGGGTCCTGCTTCCACGGAGGGCAAGAATAGCTGCACTCCGTGGCAAATGGGCTCTCGGGGCTGAATCAACCGCGAGAGGGACGAAGGGAGTAGGAGGCAAGTCCCACCTGGTAGAGAGCCAGCTGTCGGCCGAGATAATAGGATGTGCTGAACCAAAACTTAGCGAGCTCTGCAAAACAAAAGGAAAGACACGTCATGCTCCCAGGCGGCCACCTCCAAACCCTTCAGCACGCCCAATTCCCGCCACAGGAACGGCGCGCTGCTGAGCCTTCCGAGCCATTCGGTTCCGCCGGCGGCTTCTGCTCGCAGATCCCCGGGAAGGCAGGGGCCAGGCCGGGAGCAGAAGCCAGCAGTCGCGCCCGCCCGAGCGCTCCTCGCACCCTCGGGCTGCCAAGGCAGCCGCCTTCGCGCCGCAACCCGCCCTGCTCAGCCGTCCCCGCCTCCCTCCCTCCCTCCCTCAGGAGCAGGGCTTCCACACCTGCGCTCAGAGCTGTCACCGGCCCGACAACACGCGCGCGCCGCCGGGCCCGAAGGCCTTACCAGACTTCCGGATCTTCTCCGCAGTCGGAGTCGAGCGGGGTCTCGAGAACAGGGAGTTCGCCATCTTCCTTCCCCCCTCGCCGCAGGTCAACGACCGCGGCGGGCGGGCGGGCGGCCGGCCAAACGGCCCTCCTCCTCAGCCCTTCGCCCCTGCCCTCCTGCTTCTTTCTGCCTACTGCTCCTCACGGAACGGCGGATCCTCCAGAGCACGGCGGCGAGATCAGCTCCTCGGCGAGCGCCCGGAGCCTCGTCGGCCTCTCTGGGAAATGGGGGGTCGGCGAGCTTCGAGGCGGCGCTCACCGCTGCGACGCGCGCCGTGCCATTGTGAGCTCAGGCCGCGTCACAGAGGGGCTGCCGCGCCCTGCCGTCAGAGCGGGCTCCGGGCAGGGACGCCTTCGGGGAGCGGGCCTGCGGCAAGCGGGCTCTCCTGAGCGGGAGAGCGGCGAGCTGCTGGAACGGGCTGCCTGCCCGGAGAGGCTGCGGGCAGAGGCCCCGTCCGGCCCCGGAGGCGTTCGAGGCCGGCGCGGAGGCGGCCCGCTCCGCCGTGACATGGGGAGGTCGGCGGAGATCCGCGATCCTCGGGGCGCCTTCCGAGCCGGGCCGTTCTGCGGTTCCGCGGGCCTCCCGGCGCTGCGTCGCGAGCGACGGGGCCTTCGCCTGGGCGCGAAGGGGCTCGCCCCGAGCTCCTCGCTCGCTGCGCGTCCTCGGACCGAAACGCCGGGCCGGAACCGCCGACGGCTTCTGGCCGCCCTCCCGCGACTCCTCCCGCCTTCGCCTGGGACTCGGACGCGGCGGGCTTCGGGCGGAGGGCGGGCGGGCCCCGGTGGCGGCCCGCGGGAGCGGAGCCCCGCGGCTTCCCTGCGTCCGATCGGAGCAGCCCAGGCGGCTCTGGCGCGAGGACGCGGGGGGGAGGGCGCGGCGCGGCGCGGCCTCTCGTTCCGGCGACGGATCGCGTGCTTTGGAGCCGCGGGCCGAAGGCGGCCCTGCCCGGAGCCGAGGCTGCAGCGCCTGAGGCGCGGACTCAGGTGTGACCGATCCTCAGCGTCTGCTACCAGTGCTCACGGCACTTCTGTACCTTCACGGCCTTCCTGTTCCTGGCTTCGCCAGCCGCCCCTACACTTTTCCCAGCCGCCCTTAGGCGCCAACAGAGCGTTCCGCAAACGGCCTTCAGCCCTTCGTGCGGGCGCTCATCCACTCACAGCCGCTCTTTCTTCTTCCTCAGCTGTCCTCGGTTCTCGTGCCGTTTAGCTTGCTCCACAGCTGCTGCTCCGAACGGTTCTCCTTGTCTTCCCACAGTTCCCCCCTTTCTGTTTATTTGCAAACTAGAACATAATAACACCAATTGTCTTGCTAAAATAATGGGTGTAACTCAATCGAGCCCTCGACTGACAGTACTCCGATCGTGAGAAAGGAGGCAAGGCAAACACAGCATAATGACAAGAAACACTGTCAGCCCACTGAAAAGAACAACACACGTTTGGCTGCAACCCAAGTTTCTGCAACCTGGAAATAAATCCCTGAGGGTCCCGTTCTGTGTAACTGGTTAGGAAAAGGTCTTCAACTTTTGCATATTCTGATGGATTCTGATTCTGAACGATCACTAAAGGTGGATGGGAAAGTTGCAGGAACAGAACACTTGTGAAGGTACAGAAGTGACGTGAGCACGGGTAACACACGATGAGCATGCATCAAATCCTGTTTAACTCGCATTCGATCCACTACTGAAATAAAAGAAGCACACAGCAACCTAGATAACGCCTAAGAATTCCAATTCTTGAGACCGCATTGACAACACAGGGAAATCACCCGCTACATCACACCATTACTGACGTTGTTATGTGCAATGCAACACATGTTACAAAGCAGTGCCAGCAAGCAAGAAGCACACAATCCCAGTCATAAGGGATGATGCTACTTTCTGCCTTGAGAGGAGGACGAGCACATCGTGCTGGAACCCACGTGGGGCCAGTCCCTGTGGAAGCACAAGCATATCCACGACCCCAAGCTATCAGCGGACAGGGACCTTCCCAGCAGCGCGGGGCCGTGCTCCGAACGTTGACCACTGGCCGTTCCTCGAGCACTGGGCAGGCCCCGAAATGACGATCCACACCAGTTGCATCTGTGTGGTGACGATTCAAAACAGTCAGCACAAGCAGAGCCTTGCATAATCTTTCTCGTGGCGCGTGTCCCGTATTCCCCTTCTTTGTTCATTACGAACGGACTGCAGCGTTTGATGAGTGTGCTCGATGACAGCTTGTGCAGCGGGAGAACAAGGGATGCCTGCAATGCGCCGAATTCCCACAGAAGAGTGTGGGAAAGCAGCTTTGCGTTCCCTTTGCTGAAGGAACTGGGGACCAGGTTTCCAGATTGCTGAAAAAACGGTTTCGTAGAAAGGATAACAAGGAAAATTATCCTTGTTAGCCCGTGTCCACCAACTTCATCATAGATTTTGCCTGTGGCCCAAGACAATTCCTCTTCCTTCATTCAGGGCGTTCTTATCTTGCGCAGTCCTAAGCTGATGACCAACTATTCTGCTTTCCACATTGTCGAGACAACATGAGTGCCAAGCAAGGCACCGAGGCCAGTAGAGAGGATGGAGAAATGGGTAAGCAAATTTACCAACGTTTTCTGCCAATCCTGTGTACGTGGCCCCTTCGTATCAATGCCTTTGCTGTTTCCTGAGCTTCTGACCTCAGCAACTAGCAGAAGAATTAACTGAACGTGTGATATCCATGCTGTTCTTTCTGCTTCTTGCGGGTGTAATACGCTGTCCTTGCTGTTTCTTGCAGAAATCATCCTTTGTTGAAATTAAATAGCGCCGTCATAACCCCACATATTGGAACTGCAACAGTTCACCCGGGCGTCCTGGTGGACGACAGGTCGGCCGTGAGCCAGCAGTGTGCCCTTGTGGCCAAGAGGGCCAACGGCATCCTGGGGTGCATTAAAAAGAGCGCGGCCAGCAGGTCGAGGGAGGTGATCCTGCCCCTCTACTCTGCCCTGGTGAGGCCTCATCTGGAGCACTGCGTCCAGTTCTGGGCTCCCCAGTACAGAAAGGAGACAGGGATCTCTTGGAAAGAGTCCAGCGGAGGGCCACAAAGATGGTGAGGGGCCTGGAGCATCTCCCTATGGAGAAAGGCTGAGTGAGCTCGGTCTGTTCAGCCTTGAGAAAAGAAGACCGAGAGGGGAGCTGATCCAGGTCTATCAGTATCTAAGGTGTGGGGGTAGAATGGCGAGGCCGGACTGTTTTCAGTGGTGAGTGGAGACAGGACAAGGGGAAACGGCCGGAAACTGCAGCATAGGAAGTTCTGCACCAATGTGCACAAGAACTTCTTTACGGTGAGGTGACAGAGCGCTGGAACAGGCTGCCCAGGGAGGCTGTGGATTCTCTTTCTCTGGAGATGTTCAAGACCTGCCGGGATGCCGACCTGTGCGACCTGCTGTAGGGAACCTGCTTTGGCAGGGGGTTGGACTCGATGATCTCTGGAGCTCCCTTCCAACCCCTACAATTCTGTGATGCTGTGATTCTGTGTGATTCACGCCACCCACGTGATGACAGAAGCAGCAATAGCAAACCTGTCAGAAGTCA
>NW_024884573.1:0-55169 GCF_019232065.1 Centrocercus urophasianus
GTTCCCCTCCTGTTCATCCGCTCCCTTCAAGCACTGAAGGCCACCATGAGGTCTCCCTGCAGCCTTCTCTTCTCCAAGCCAAACAAGCCCAGTTCCCTCAGCCTTTGCTCACAGCAGAGCTGCTCCAGCCTCAGATCAGCTGATAGTGGCTCAAGCTCAACAAAGCACTCTGGCTCATTTATAAAATCACCATACAATTCATACGCTACTTCATCTCAAAAATCAAGACAGATGGGCAGACGGTGTTTTGCCCCGTGTACAAACTCTGTCACCCTCCCACAGCAGATAAATGATCTGATTGATCTGATGTATGCTCAACAGATTCATTCAAGTTTCTGCTTTTCTTCATCCACCAAAATCATTTATTTGCACACATTTCCTAGGGATCTGGGTTCAAATTTACCCTAGAGTTTACACCCCCTGGATGTGTTGCCCCGGGACACAGTTTAGCAGTTATGGTAGGATGGTTGGGTTGTGGTTGGACTTGATGATCTTTAATGTCTTTCCCAACCTGAAAATCCTATGATTCTATGAACATCCCAGGGAGACCCTGACCAGGAACGGATGGCAGCTGGGCACTGATGGAGCACAAGGCACCCATCCCACGAAGCTAAGAGCCCTGACCCTGCCCCCAACCCTGTGCTGGCTCCTTACCTTTTCCTTCTGGCCACAATCAGGCCGAGGTGCTCTGTTTACTGGAAGTTTCTTCTCTCTGGAACAATCAGACCACTTTTTGACCTGGTTCAGGGATATTTATTTTCTCAGCCTTTTCCAGGCTTCCTGTATTTCCTCCCTCCCTCCCTCACCACTGTGTCTGAATG
Organism: Centrocercus urophasianus; assembly: GCF_019232065.1. Classification (NCBI taxonomy): domain Eukaryota; kingdom Metazoa; phylum Chordata; class Aves; order Galliformes; family Phasianidae; genus Centrocercus; species Centrocercus urophasianus. Next base: position 822 of record NW_024884573.1, read on the forward strand.
GCAGTGAAAAGGTAAAACTGCTTTTTTTAGTATTGCTCAAGGCCAAGATTAGATCAGTCATCAATCTCAGTATATTACCGTGAAATAGAAAGCAAAGCACCGCCTTTGTCAGAGGTTCTCTGGATTTGGGATGGTTTCAGTGAGAAATGTCAGGGTCTGAATGCAGCACAGGAGGAGCCCGTGGCACTTCAGGTCCTGCTGCGCTCCAGAGACTCTGTGCTCCCAGCTCTGCGTCTTCAAGGGTGAGATCAGTAAGGCTTCTGCTGATGACCAACAGCAAGATGAAGGATCCGAAGGATAACAAACATCAATAAGGTGATTTTTAAGCAGATGTGGGTAGATGATGCCCTGTTTTCCTATGCCATGCAGCGTCTGCTGTGACCACTGCACCAGAATCAGGGCAAAATTCATGCTACAAATTGGGCTACAGCTTGATACATCCTCACTAGATAAAGAGGAGGGGAAGGGGGAGCAGCGGCTTCCCGTGCTCTGTATGCATAAAAATCCGTAGATGTGTTTTATATGAGAGTTGTGTGGAGTCCTGAGGGAGGATTTATCATATAGCCCTGCAGCCCCTGCACTCACATGCTCGGCCAGGAGCCTCAGCTGCGATTTATTGCTTTGCACTGCACATACTGCACAAGCAGGGAAGCACTCCCTGCCCATCAATTCAGTTCAGAACGATCTTTGCCTGGGTAAGCCTCTGTGCTTAATTTCTTTTTAATCTCACCGATTGCAAAAGACAGAAGTGGGTGACTCCACTCCATAATAAGCGGGCAGTGGAACAGGAGGGTGCTCAGCTGAGGGAGGGGCTGAGGTGAGCCAGGCAGTGTCACAGCTCATGCCAAATAACAGACATGGCTGTACGCTCACACGGCCCGTTGGTGCAAGCTTCCCATTTCACACCATCAGTAACGCAATAAATCCAATCAATGCAGACTTCAGACCTTCTATGCACGTATATGGAAGCACAAGGCTCGGATCACCAGCTGCAGCTCTGCTCTTTATGGTGCTTACAGACTCGGTCCTGCTGCTGGATCCCAAAGCAGCAGCACAGGGCCAGGTTGCTCCTGAGGAAGCCATCCCTGCACGGCAGGTAGCCGTGTGCTCAGGTCAGATGAGAGCAGATGGGCAAATTCCCTTTTGAGCAGGGTGGAAATTAGAGGGAAAACGAGGCAGAAGCTCTCCAGGGAGGGGTACATCTTCAAACCGAATGGAAGCCCCCAGCCCTGCCCCTTGTCCTGCTGACCAAGGGAGGGACGTCCCTCCCTGCCAGAGCTGGGCTCCGAGGCAACCAACAGAACACCCACAGCATGCAAACTCTTGGTCCCATTGGCATTGCCTCGAACAGAGATGTGAGATACCACGAATCTCAGAGCCATTCCCATCCGGCTGTGTGCAGTGGTGAAGATTGCTACCCTTCAAATCGACGTTTGTAGTTCCTCTGACCATCTGTCAGTCCAATTAAAGACAGTAAACTACATTCACAGAATGGCCTGGGTTGCAAAGGAGCACAGTGCTCATCCAGTTCCAAGCCCTGCTGTGTGCAGGTCGCCAACCAGCAGCCCAGGCTGCCCAGAGCCACATCCAGCCTGGCCTTGAATGCCTGCAGGGATGGGGCATCCACAGCCTGAGCTGAGTGGTGTGGTCAAAGCAATAGAAGAGAGATGGCATCCAGGGAGACCTGGTCAGGCTTGAAAAGTGGGCACATGAGAACCCAATGAGGTTCAAGTGCAAGGTGTTGGGTCAGGAGCTTATAAACAGGAAGGAGACCAACTTCTTACACAGTCTGACAGAGATAGGACCAGGGGAAATGGCTTTAAACTAAAAGAGGGGAGATTTAGGTCAGTTGTGAGAAGGAAATGAGTGACATTAGCCCCACGGTTCCACTTAAATGGGTGTTTTGTCTGCCAGAAGGAAAAAGTGCATCAAACACTGACATGGGGGCTGGAAACAGGGGATGTTGCTGGGAAAGGCCTGACGTGGACACCCACACCTTCCCTGCCAGCCTCTCCACTCATGCACAGTTTTCCCAAAGTGGGAGATAGCAGCTCTTCAAGCTCAGAAGCTTGAAGGAGATGCACTGTTGATAGGAATAGTCCCCTGACTGCATTGGCTGAGTATTAGAAATGTTGCTAGTGTTTGGCTTTGGCTACCCTCAGACTACAACTTTCTCTCTTTTCATCTGCAATTTGACATTTTTACCAATCCTTCTTATCTTTATTGATACCCATTGTTGTGGCATGCAGTGTTTTGCCACGAACATCCCCATCAGTGGGGACTCCCAGCTGTGAAACAAACCAGACCGCAGACCAACCTACCATCACACTGCCCTTCCAACAACCACCCTTCTCTTCCCTGTTCTCCTCCTGTTTCTCCTTCCTGCCCCACCACAAACTTCCTCCAGGTTGTGCCAGTGATCATTCTTGACACTCTCTGCAATAATCCCAATCTTATCTTCACTCCCTTTCTCAGCCATTTCAGCTTTTTTTTTTCCCATCAGTGAACTCTCCAGACAGATTGCTGCTCAGCCCAAGCTCGACTTATGTTCTTTTTCACCCTAGGTATGGTTCGTGGACACAGCATTTAATATGAACAGAAACATTTCTTCTCAGTGCATCCACTTTCTTGGCAGTGCTTTCAATACCTGCTCCTCTTTCCAGCCCTCTCAGCAAGATAAAGGCTCGAGAACTGAGCTCACCCAAGTCATCGAACCACAGCCATTAAAGGAGTGCTTCCCTGGTTATTTCATTGGGATTCTGTCTGGCTCATTTCTGCGAATCAATACAAGCATCCCATCGAATCTGCACACAAATTCAGCACTGGTATTTATTTATCTGCAGTTGTGCAGTTAGATGTGAGATTTTCTTGTTCTCTAGAGGCTATATTGCAAGTAAAGGATTTCATTAGCAGAATGAGTTGGAAAATTGAGAGGACTGAGAGCGTTTAGATTTCCATTTTCATGTTGCTCCTCTTAAGAAAACCATCTGGAATGGATGAAAGCTCCTGTGCAGTGAACCAGCAAGGCTATTATGGAAGAAGCACACAGCAGTACTGTGCTACTGCCACTGACATTGGCTTGTGATGGATTGTGCAGCCCTTCAAGAACACAGCGAAGGCGCAAGAAGTCGAGGTAAGTCTCTATTAGTGAACCAAAGACACAAACTAGAATCGACCCGACACCATCAGTCTGCAAACCTGCACAGATTTCCATTCTGCACTCTGGCTGTCTCGCTGTGCTGCTTTATGAACTGCTGCTCAAAGGAGAGCTTGAGGGTGCAGGAGCATCCCACCATGGCAAGAGCCAGCAGCACACAGCCCACAGCATCTCCAATCACCCGTTACTGTGATAAATACCAACACGTGGGGTCACAACTACCACCAGCATTATTAGTTATAGGAACAGTAGTATTGCTCTGCTATTAAATGTGGAGGTTGGTGGCCCTGCATGCAGCGTGGGGCTTGGAGCTTCGTGATCCTTGAGGTTCCTTCCAACCCAGGCCATTCTGAGATTCTGTGAAAACAGAGGACAGTTTGCCTTTGTCCCATAGACAAGTGATGGATTTGCAGTGCTGCCAGGCTGTGGATGCTGCCCTGAGCTGCAGGGACAGCTGTGTGCATTTTCTTCTCTTTCCCCATGGGGAATTTTCTAAATACTTGGTAGGTGCACAATCAAGTGCACCTTTTTATTTAAGGTTCTTTTAAATGGCAATAAATCACAGCCAGGCACAGCAACATGAGGCTGAATCACCCATACTGGACACTCTGCTCCGAGTCACTGCTGAGAAGGTAAATCTGACTTAAAGCGGGCTGCATTTCCATGGTGGCCAGGAACAGGGCTGATTGCTGCCCAGTGGTGCCTGCAGGCGAAAGGAATTTCTGAAAACTGAGTGTGTGTTGGTGTAGGACAAGGTGAGCTGTGGAAGGCTCCGGCCCACGGTCCTTCATCCATCTGAAGTCTGAGCTCTGTCCCCTGAAAGGCTGCAGAGCACAGCAAGAGGCTGCAGAAGGGGCCAGTGTCTGTAGGTCAAACCCTCTGCTTCACTGCCCACTGAGCAGCCCCTCGGTTACAGCTCAGAGGGATTTAGGAGAAAAGCTCGTGCTGAATGCTAGGAGGACAGGAATCAGCAACAAGAAGTCCTTCCTCTGCTGCATGAACCTAATGCTCACTCAGTGCTTTGCCCAGACTGCACCCCATGTCAAGGTGAGGTCGCACCATGCAGTACCCGATGCTCTGCAGCCCTCCCAAGTTGCCCAGCTTCACTTCCAGTGGCCACACTTTATTTTTCCACATAAGCTGAAGAAGAACCATGCTCAGCAAAGCCCATCTTCCACCCTGCCAACATTTTGCAGTTCCCTCTTATGTGCTTTTCAGGGATGTTACTTAAAAAGCAACCAGCACTAATGGACCCCAGTGCCTTCAAAAGCAGTTTCTTAGAGGACCTTGCCAGCTAGTTCCCCAAGCAGCCTGAAGTCTGCTCTTATAGGCTCATAGAATGATAGAATCACAGAATCATAGAATCATAGAACGGCCTGGGTTGCAAAGGAGCACAGCGCTCATCCAGCTCCAAGCCCTGCTGTGTGCAGGTCGTCAAGCAGCAGCCCAGGCTGCCCAGAGCCACATCCAGCCTGGCCTTGAATGCCTGCAGGGATGGGGCATCCACAGCCTCCTTGGGCAACCTGTTCCAGTGAACACTCTCCCCTTTATTCAGGGGAGAGCTGAAACTGTGGTGACAGGTTTCTCCCTGTCACTGTTTTAAACTCAACTATTTCATGGTCAATATGGCTGGGACAGCCACCAGCTGCCACCTCACCCGTGAGTCCCTCTCTGCTTACAAGCAAGACACTGGCTATAAATCCCTTGCCGAGCATCTGCCAAAGGTAAGGAACCTCTCAACCTCAAGGAGTGACCTTGAGAGGAGTCCCTGCTCAAGCAGAAGATCCTATTTGTCTCCTATTTATGGAGTAAGATGATTGACTATTGCTCATTTTGCATCCAGCCCTGTCGGGTAGGCAATGTTGCCCGTCACCCCTGCATCCACCTTAACCTGGTTCTGCTGTCACAACCAGACCCATCCATCCTGATGGCTGTCACCCGAGAGGGGTAGAGAGGAGGGCCGGGCTGTGGGGCAGGGCAGCACCAACACACTCCATCCCATGACCACAGACAGTGGTCCTGACCCTGGGAGCAGCAGTGTGGTCCCCTCTCACCTCTGTGCCATAAGTGGTGCATTGACCATCCGTGCACTTAGGGATCCTCAGTAAGCAGACTGTGAAGTGCTGCTCCTTGCTATGTATTACTCTCCACTTTGGGAGGCTGAAGTTGCACCAAACCTACGTATGCAATATGATAATAAGTAGACAAACGAATAGCTGAGGTAGTAAAATCACAGCTGGATGAAGGATGCAATAGGAGGCAACAAATCTGCACTCTGCATATAACCCAATTATAAACCACTGATAAGATGTAATGTAACAGGAGGTGATTAATCAAAATCACATCCCATAATTACAATAATGTTAAAAAAAAAAAACACAAATATTTGAGTGACTACTTGTACCTACAGCAATATCATCCTCCAATGTAAAACCACGGAAGGCTGCCATATAAACACGACCTTTCCCAGTGTACACAAGCACAGCTTCATCAGAACGCCTTTCAAAATGACAAACACTCTGTTTAGCACCAAGACAAATATCTTGGGCTTTGGTGGCCTTCCTCCCACAAATAAACCCTCGTTGTTCCCCGGCAACGCACACGTTCACATCAACAGCTTGCCATTTGCTTCTGGCTCATTGGGCCCCCTTGCAGTGCTTTACGAGCATCGTCCCGCTGTGATTGAGTGCTGGGGCAGTGACTGAGCGCACGGTGCTCGCCGAAGCATTTGGTGGTACCAGGATGTGAGAGCTTCACTGGGGATGGGGCTGCCAGCAGGATTAACCAAGTATCACCGAGACTGGGATTTGTCCTCCAATTCAACTGGATGATCCCAAATCACTTCTCAAATTTCAGAGGTAAGTGCCTTCCTCGCCGTCTCTTGTAATCGTTACTGCCATAGATTAATTGCACCCACAGTTGAGCTCGGACACAATTAAGAGTTCGTGCTTCTTGAGCTCTTACATCCATAATTAGGTGGTTGTTCTTCGACTTAATATCTGTACGCAGAACTCTGATGCAAAGCATTTCTTTCCTTATTTTTCCTCCCTCTCCTTTTTTCTTCAAACCGCAGCAGCAGATCGGGGCTAACGGCGGTGCTTGCACCAGGCTGCTTGGATTTCAATTATGCAAACTGAATCCTTTGCTGGATACGCTGTGTGGTTCCACTTCTCTCATAACAGCGCCCACAGCCCTGGCAGCAGCAGCAGCAGCCACGTGGGACCCCATCACACACCTCCGATGGGCTGCGCCGTCCCAGCGAGCTCCGGTGTGCTGGAGGTGTGTGGAGGTCCTGGCAGGGACACGCTGTGCCCAAAGCACTCGCCCCACAGCTGCTCCCCCAGATCCGACCCCAGGGGAGAAGCACCCTGTGACGGATGGCACCAGGCAAAGACCCACCGAGGATGGAGCGAAGGCAGCTGGTCCCCATGGACTGAATGGATACGGGACCAGGCTGAGTGGGAATGGCCCCATTTTCTGCACTGCCATGTGTGCAGGTACCCTTGCGGGGGCAGGGAGCACACGTTTGTGGGGACACATCAAAGGTCTTTCTGAGGAGATGCGGGGAACCGCGCAGATGTGGCATCTGTGGGGAAAAAAGCAGCAGAAAACGGGACAGAAATCACAACTACAGCATCTGAATAGATAAATGTGGGAGCAAGGAGGGAACGGCTCTCCTGACCCACAGATGAGCCTCTCCAGTATACCCCAGGTCTTCAAAGAAGAGGACCAGACAGACCAGGGATTCCCTCTGCCTGGGTTCCAATGCCATGGGGTGAGGATGATGCCCTGCACGCTGGTGAACAGCTGAACCATGAAGCAAAGGCGCGCGGCTGTCCTCTACAGCAATACCCTTCTGTGGCTGTCTGTGCTGGGACTTCTGCTCTTGATCCAGGAGAACAAGTGTGGTGATGGGATTAAATCACTGCAGGAACAGGAGGACCAGCTGCAAAACTCTGCAAAGACCCTCCTAAGGCTGAGTCACCTAACAATGAAACAACAGACAAAAAAAATCTGTTCTGATCAACATGAAAGGATGCGTTTGGGGAACAAAGCACAACACTTCAGATAGAAAATGACAGGCTCGTGGCTAACAATTATCTCCCAGGAACAAGCTGTCACAGCTCTGATAGCTTTACAGCAACACAGTTCAGTGATCAGCAGCTTCCAAAAACAAACCCGATATTAGAAATTCCTCAGTGAGGAACAGAAAACAGGAAGGGCAGCGCCGTGCATCTGAAATGCTGCTGCTGCTGCAGCGCTGTGCCACGGGGAGCAGGAAGACGTGGCAGGAGGGATGAGCAGGCAGGGTGAATGGGGTTTGTAAAGGGACAGCTGGGAGGAGATGGGGCACAGGAGGCAAAGGCACAGAGGAGCTGAGCGGGGGCAGACTGCTCCTTGTCACCGCCACTGTGACAGCTGGAAGCACAAGGAATGGGAGAGTGCGTGTCTGGCTCAGGACCAAAGAATGGCCAGGGTTGAAGGGAGCTCAAGGATCACGAAGCTCCAACCCCCCACCAATGCAGGGCCACCAACCTCCCCATCTCACAGCAGCCCAGGCTGCCCAGGGCCCCATCCAACCTGGCCTCCAACACCTCCAGGGATGGACGGGGCATCACAGCCTCTCTGGGCAGCTGTTCCAGCACCTCACCACTCTCTCTCTAAACAACTTCCCCCTGACATCCAACCTCCAGCTGCCCTCCCTCAACCCCAATCCATTTCCCCTTGTCCTGCTGCCATCTCCCCTTTCACAGAGCTGACTCCCCTCCTGGCTGCAGGCTCCCTTGAGGCACTGCAGGCTGCACTGAGGTCACCCTGCAGCTTCTCTTCTCCATGCTGAACAAGCCCAGCTCCCTCAGCCTGTCTTTGTAGGGAGGTGCTGCAGCCCTCTGCTCATCTCTGTGGCTCCTCTGGACCCTCTCCAACAGCTCCCTGTCTTTCTTTACTGGGGGCTCCAGCCCTGGACGCAGTGCTGCAGATGGGGCCTCAAGAGCAGAGCAGAGGGGGACGATCACCTCCCTGTCCCTGCTGGCCGCCCCCTGCTGATGGAGCCCAGGATCCCGTTTGCTTTCCGGGCTGCAACACAGGGAACACAGCAGTGCTTGTGCAGCACGTGGCCGGGCTGTGGAAATCACCAGAATAAGGTCTTGTGGAGCTACAACTTTTCAGGAGTTCAATTTAAGATAAGGCCCTTAGGCAGGCAGGTTCACCTCCAAATTTCAGTGCTGGGATGGAAGCAAAACAGCCCCCAGCCTCGCTGTAGGAGACCTGGTTTTGGGAGGGGGTTGGACGTGATCCCTGGCTGTTTCTCCCCACCCCAAAATCCAAAATATGATTCTATGGAAATGTGTGCTGTGCCAGTAGGAAGCTCTGCTGGTCTGGAGCTCTCCTGCTTGGTCAGACCCCCACTTTTCCCTTCCATTACCGATCTCACAGCTTTGCAATAACTGCACCTCTCCCCTCCACAGCTGGCCTCTATTTTTGTGCTGGGAGTTATCATTCCTCCCCCTGAGACAGCAGCACTTATCATAGAATTACGGCCTGGGTTGGGAAGAACTTCAAAGATCATTTAATTTCAACCTCCCTGCCACAGGGGGGTTCTGCATGCCCTGCTCTGTGACGAGCTCTTCTGTATTTATTGGTGGTGCATGGCAGAATCCTGGATCTGCTCTCCTTCCCCTGTTTTATCTCATGCAACAGCATACAGAAATTTAAACTGCCTCTGTGTGAAGCAGAGGGAAAAGGACTCCGTGTGAGTGGCCATAGCAGATAAGAGCCCAGACCTCCCCACACACCTCCACCACACACCAGATTGCTGCAGAAGGTTGGGGCAGCCCGTTCCCACCACACAACTACTTCCAAGGCAATGAATGCTGGCTGAAGCCAGAGCTCCTTAAGCACATTAAGAAAGTAATTGCAAGTGCCAGCACCTGTGTCAGAAGGCTTTCCTATTAGAGCTGACTGCAGGAGGCTGCTGCTCTGAGTGCTTTGGAGGGGGCTGGAAAGCCTTGAGGCAGGTAATGGCGCTTTCTGGTTGGGTTTGTTTGGTGAGTGAGGGGTTATTTGGCTGTGATGTTGGTGGTGTTTTGTTTTTGCTGGTTTTTTTTCTTTGCAATATTGTGTGTTGCATCAAACATAGGTTTGATGCAAGTTAGCTCCATTCCTTGGGACTGAATGTATTTTCTTAGCTTTGAAATCACTCCTTTCTGTTCCACTTCAATGCTGTCAGTCCATCCTTCTGTGTTCTGTGAAGTGCTCTGTAAAACCTGGAGTCATAGAATGGTTGGGTTGGAAGCAGCCTCTAGGATCATACAGTTCCAAGTCCTGCTATAGGCAGGAACATCTCCCTCTAGAGCAGGTTGCTCTGGCCTGACCCTTTCCCTGCACTAGCAAGGGATGCAGAGCAGCTCTGCTGTGTGAGGAGGCAACTGCTCTGAAGTTCTGGGTGTGCAGAGGAGGAGGTATGGTAACACGAAGCTTCTTTCTGTTTCCTCGAGTTTGAACTCTAAGTTGTGGGTTTTTGAAGACCCAAATAAAGCAAATAACAGCTTTTCTTTCTTGATGTGCTCCTGGAAACAAGAAGGGTCTCTTGCAGTTCTTGGTGTACTGGTGCATTTAACTATGACTTCTAAGCAGCTTGCCACCAAGATTCTTGAACTAGAAAAGCATTTTTTAACTAAATACTTGGAATCTAAAAGCTCTGCAGGTGGTGGCTTAACGCAGAAAGGCCCCAGTTCCAAATGGGTCCCACGCAGCATCCCTCTTCTGATCAGGGTGCTCCGTAGGACACTTCAGTCAAGCACCCTGAGTACAAAAAGAATGTTGTGCCTCCCAGGTGGAGCTGCTCAGAAGACAACACGTGGCTGACCTTGCTGCCTTGCCTGGGGGAGCTGCTGCTGTGTCCTTGCTGATGTGCATTGCTGGCATCCTGCCTGTTGTTTCCAGGAGCTTGTGCAGTGTGTTGGCTGCTGCTGCTCTGTGACATCCCCGACCCCATGGGGCTGGCCGTGGAGATGCGAGCAGGGCAGGTGCTGCTGGTGCTGTTGGCTGCCTCTGTGGTGATGCCTGCCAAGGACCCTCTGCTGAACGTCTGCATGGATGCCAAGCACCACAAAACCAAGCCTGGCCCGGAGGGGATGCTGCATGGCCAGGTATGGTGCTGCTGTTGGGTTGAGTGGGGCTGTCTGTCCTTCCCCACAGGTGACTGGGGCTTAGCAGCCACCTGCCTGAAGATGGCTTGTGCTGAGAAGAAGGCCTGCTTGCTTGCTCCTAGGCAAGGGCTGAGATGGTGGTGTGGGTAATTGGAATCGTGGTCACGCTTCCTTTCACCATGGGGCCTCCTTCCCAAGGTTTAGGTACTGAAGATGAGAATATAATGGATAGCAAGGGAAAGATGTTTTCTCTACTCCCTCTCAATGCTACAACCCCTTCTCTTATTGAAGGGCTCTGATGCCAGCTCCTTGGTGTGGATGGGACTAAGTGAGCCAGGATGCAGGAGGTGCCATTTTTTCCATTCCTCTGCCTGGCACCCATTTCTGCTGAGGATCTGACCCTCAAGGTTCTCCTCTTATTTTTCCTCCAACACAATTTTGCTGTGATCTTGAGTTCTTTGGTCCAAAATACCCAAGAGCCACCTGGAGAAGAAAGAGTACTCTTGTTGGAGGTTTTATTGTATGCTGACATGTGCAGCATCCTTGAGCTCCCTTAAGACCCTCTGCACAGCCTTCTGCTCTGTTGCAGTGTGCTCCCTGGAAGGACAACGCCTGCTGCACAGCCAACACCAGCTCAGAAGCCCACAAGGACCAATCCTACCTGTACAACTTCAACTGGAACCACTGTGGGGTGATGCCACCCAAGTGCAAGCGTCACTTCATCCAGGACACGTGCTTGTACGAGTGCTCACCCAACCTGGGGCCCTGGATTGACCAGGTAGGGTCAAACTCCATGTGATGGAGTGGACGTACAGTGCTGTCACGTGCTGTATGGTGGCCCTCCATATGATGTGCTGTGGCAGTAAAGGTGTGTGCTGCCCGGGGATGCTTCTGTTTTTCTACTGGGTTTGAACAGGTGGATGGAATGGCTGCCTTACTGTCCAGCCTTGTTCTAGGGCTGATCTTTTGGCTCTGGTTTTGGACAACAGTGGTCTGGGCCGGGAGGGGACTGTAGGGTGCAGCAGATCCTGTGCCCCAGCTTTCCAGGGCTCCCACCAGCATGCATGGTCCAATTCCCTTGTAGGCTGACAGCAGCTGGCGGCGGGAGAGGATTCTGCATGTGCCACTGTGCAAAGAGGACTGCGAGGAATGGTGGGAGGACTGCAAGGACTACGTCACGTGCAAAGAGAACTGGCACAAGGGCTGGAATTGGGCAACAGGTCAGTGGGCTCTGGAGAGAGCCTTCCCTCCCCCTGCAGGAAAGGCCCCCGGAGTGATTCTGCTCCCAACCAGTGGCTGCTGTCACTTCTCTATGGGGGTTGCAGACGGGGAGGCAGCCAAGCCACCAATGTCACTGTTGAGGTGTGACAACCTGAGGGCAGGCTGCTGGCCTGCTCTTCCCTCTGGAAAGAAGCATTCAAATAGCTCATGTTCTTGTTTCCTTCTCTGCTGCTTTCCTCAGGAACGAATCGCTGTCCCTGGGGCTCCATGTGCAGGCCCTTCTCCCAGGTCTTCCCCAGACCCAAAGATCTGTGCGAGAAGATCTGGTCCAACTCCTACAAATACACCACAGAACGCCGGGGCAGTGGGCGCTGCATCCAGATGTGGTTTGACCCCGCGCAGGGGAACCCCAACGTGGTTGTGGCCAAGTACTACGCCTGGAGGAAGCGATCCGCTCCTGCCAGGATGCAGGACGTGACTCCTGAGACAGGCAGAGCTGCGTGCGCCGTGCCGTGGCTCATCCTGCTGCTGGCCCTCGTGCTGCTCGCTGCAGGCTGGGGGTCCCATGGCTGGAGGTCCCTGTGACAGCTCCCCGAAGGGATGCGGCTTCTCTTTCTGTGAAGGAGGCTGTTCCTGTGGCATGAGTGGCAGTCAGTCTGTTCAATTCACTCGTGTGTCCCAGTGGATGCTCAGCATGGACTCTGTTGTTGGACTTTGCTGCTGCCTCCAGCTGATGGAGGCAGTGATTTCCCATCCTTTGTATCTGAGCTCCTTCTGTCTTCCTCCCCTGCGTTTGCTGCCTCCTGCCCATAGGGCAAGTGTTGATGTCTGTGCTCTGGGTGGGTGTAGTGTTTGTTTGTGATCCTTTTCTGAGCACCGCATCCCTGGAGAGTGGAGTTGGTAATAAAAGAATTGCTCTGAATCAGCCTTGTCTGGAGGCCACGTCCTACCAGGGAGGAAGAAGCTGGGGTGGAACAGAGCTACTGGTCTGGGTGGTGGCAAGGGATCTGCAGGTGTGGAAGTCTGCCTAGGGGTTGGAAAGCCTTATCTCCTGCCCTGATCACTCCTTTAAAACTATGCTCTGCTGCATCTCGCTGCAGGTGATGCAGTTACATCCCTGCATGGGGATCCCACAGCAGCCCGTGCCCAGACGGGGCAGAACTGCCTGTACTGTCTTCTCCCTCATCAACCACTCTGCTGTGTTTCTTCCTCCCCCATCTGAGTTCAGGGACTCTGGGATCTTCTAGGCACAGACTGCTAGTGCTACACCACTGCTGCAGCCTGGCGCAGGCAGCACATGCTTTTCCAGCAGCTGCATCTGAGAAACAGCAGAACAGAGAGGTGTGGAGTTCCCCCTTTGAGATCTCTAAAGCAGCATGGATGTGGTCCTGTGCACCCTGTTCTGGGCGTCCCTGCTGGAGCAGGGCTTGGACCAGGCAGACCCTGAGGTCCCTTCCGAGTTCAGCAGGCTGATTCTGTGAGGTGCTCATCCTGCAGCTGTGCATGCCATGTATTTGGGAAGCTTCCTCTCCTGCACAGCTGTAGTGAGGCTCAGGCTGATGCTGCAGCTCACAGCCCCTGCTTAGGCTCAGGCTTTGGCCACGTGCCGGTGCTGCTTCAAAACATTCTCTTCCCTGGAGGCAGCAGCTCCCATCCTTTACTTTGGATTTGCAGACTGTGGAAGGAGCTGTGCGAAGCTGCCTGCTGTGCTGGTTTGTTTTCCTTCCTCTGAAGTAGAAACAAGTCTCTGAAGGAGGGCTGGAAATAGCTTTCCTTTTGGGAGGAACAGTGAGGAGGACAGTAATGGGGAAGTGCATGGTGCTGCTCAGCCCACAGCTGTCTGGTCTGCTGGGCTTTATTTGATTTAAGGAGGCTTGAGATCAAATCAGTTATTTCCAGAAGCTTTTGTCTTTAAGCACCTTAATGATGCAGCCTCTTGCAGCTGGTTACTTACTGCCTACTCGTACATGGAACAGAACGTTTTTTCCTCCTTCAGTGCACTGTCTGCAAAAGCTGAAGCTGACTTTGTGCCCTGGCTTTGGAAAGGTCAAAAATGGTTTTGGGTAGAGAGTGAGGTTTGGGCTGCCTGGCCCAGCTGGGGATGGGGAAGAGGAAGCACCTGGAATTGTTTCCTGCAGCATGGATCTGCTTAAAGGACAATAGGTGAAATTCCTTACACTTGAGGAGCTTTGCTTTGGGGAGGAATGCCATTCAGGCAGCTCCCTGTGTCTGTTCCATGCTTGCTGCTCATGCAGGTTCTGGTCAACTCTGCCACCTTGTCAACAAGCAAGTTTCTGTCTCCTGTAAGTGTTGTTGGATCCCTTCACAGCTGGAAGCAGCTGCCCCACCTCCACGTGCACTCCTCCAGGCCTGTCCTGAGGGAGGTCTAACCTTGCTGCTGTGTGCTGTTCTGTCCCCAGGGAGTTGCTCTGGGCTCAGCCCACATCTCTGCTTTGTATGGGGATGTTCCATTGGAGATGCTCCACCAGCTCTGCTGAGAGCGAGAGCAAGATGAAAAGGCAGAAAGTGAACCTGCCACAGGGCGAGCAGCAGGGCTGCCCGTGTCCCCAGCATCCTCCTGCAGTGTGTGAAAGTGGATGGTCTGCAGGAGGACGCTGTGAGCGAGGCCAGGATGAGCAGCGTCATAGAATTATTAGGTTGGGAAAGACTGCTGACATCATCCAGTCCTGGGGGTGGGACTGGAGGTGGGCAGTGCAGAGGGTGCTGTGCACAGCCCCGTGCCCCGTCACAGGCACCGCGAGTCGTGGTACCAAACAGGGACACTTTGCCTGCCAACTTGGTATCATCTGTGGGTGCACTCAATGCCTTCACCCAGGTCATCAATAAAGGCTTTGGACAGGGCAGGCATGTCAAGGAATATTAAATTTCACGTGGAATTGGTGATAATCGTTTCAAAGACAGAAGCAGTTCTACTGTGTACAACTATAACTTCCAAAATAAGGTTTCTTTGGAGCGGTTTTTATTGTTTTCTTGTTCGTTTGTCTGTTTTTATGCAGTTGAAGGTGAGCTGAAAAAAAAACTGAGTGCAATATCTCATGAGGAAAATATCCAGGAGAGGATTTCTCAGGAAGCTGCGGTCCTGAAGGCTGCAGTGGTGGTGATGGCCCTTTTCAACCAGGCCATCCTGTGATTTCCTGGAGTGCAGAATACCAGAGCTTGGTCAATTTCAGTGCTTAGATGCTTTTCCCTCTCCTTTCAGGCGCAACACGCAGTCGAAGGACGATCCACGTCTGAATAGTCAGCGCTTCTATTGCACAGGTTATCTCCTAATTACCCCTGGTTCTGAGAAGTGAACCCTTATGGGGCCCCGCAGGCGTTTATTCCTGACCCCCGCAGTGCCCTGACCCGGCAGCCATCGGATCGAGGTCATTCACCCATTAGCCAAAGATAGCTTCCACATCGCTCATTATTCCATCTCTGCTCAGCAGAAGGACGCGGGTTTGCCATGGGGAAGCAGGGTATGAAATGTTAGAAAAAAGGAGCTGTGTTCTCTGGAAATGTAATGGCTGCAACGCCGGCCCCTCGGTGCCTCCAGCCGCCAACAGCCACTGGTGACGCATTTTCTGAACGATGTGTTTTCAGCAGGGCTGCCTGCCTGGCCTGCCTCTCAGTTCAGGAGAAGCACGATTCCTTTTATTAGCCTAAAGGATGTAGCTGGAAGACGAGCTTGCAGAAATGCCTTCTTTCTATGAAATAAAGAACAGCCTGCGACCGCTCGCAGGGAACACGGCTTCTAAGGGTGCTCAGGGCTCCAGGCAGAGAGGGATCAGAAGGGAAACACCAGCTGCGTGGGGTCCCACGTGTGCCCCAGGCAGTGAGGAGGGGCTCAGCACGAGCATTTCTGCTCCCTGTCACCATGCTGCTCAGAGCCCAGCCGTGCAGACTGAGTGCCTGGCTTAAACCCAGGGCGTTCCAGAACAGCATACGGTCATACCTTTATTTTTAGCACCTGAGAAATCCAGTCTGCACTGCACTTTGCCTATGGAAATATGGAATGATGGTAGGGTTTGCCCAAGGAGGCTGTGGATGCCACATCCCTGCAGGCATTCAAGGCCAGGCTGGATGTGGCTCTGGGCAGCCTGGGCTGCTGCTTGGCGACCTGCACACAGCAGGGCTTGGAGCTGGATGAGCGCTGTGCTCCTCTGCAGCCCAGGCCATTCTGTCATGATTCTTCCATTTCTTGTTGCTGAATGTGTCGTGTGAAATGAGTCAAAAGCACAATTAAAGTCGAGGCAGATTTAATTTCCAGCTTCCTCCTCCCCAGCAAGGCGTGCTGCCCGCTCTGAAGTACAAACCAGGTTGCTTTGTCACCATTCATTCCTGAGACCTTCGTGGCCACTGCTGCTTATTTCCTTGGTGCGTTCCCTGTGCACCGTAAGTATTTGGATCATCTGTTTCAGTATTTTTTCAGACAATAAATGCTACCCCAGAAGGTTTCTGTTTCCTCTTCCTTTTATGCTTCCCACCCTTCTGATACCGGGGTTACTTACACTCTGCTTTCCATCTTCATCTCTCTCCTGCTCCTGCCCAGGGCTTTGCCTGTGCTCCAGGCGCTGCCCTCACATCCCCCCCACCCCACACCCTTGTACCTAGAGCCATCTGTTGCCTTTGCTTTTATTTCCTCCTGCTCTGACGTGATTTCTTTCTTTGTTGTTGATGACAGACTATTTTAAAGTGTTACGTGTGTTCATATGATTCACCATCCAATATGCCCCTCAGTATTTCAGTAACACAGCGACTCTTACACTGATCTGTCTCTAACTAAATACTTCCTTCCCATTCCTTTCTGCTTTATGTGCATTGCTTTGCCTTTATGTATGTCACTGCTAGTTTGAATAAGCTCATACATTCGTGTTTCTTTTTCTTTCATGCTAGGGATCTCTGCAAATGTGGTGACTTTGGCATGATTTTTAGCAGTTTTCTTGCTTATTTATTCTATTGGTAAAGTTTGGGAACAAAAAAAAAAAGAAGTTCTTTATATTCATGGAATGATAGAAAGGCCTGGTCTGCACAGGAGCACAGCGCTCATCCAGCTCCAAGCCCTGCTGTGTGCAGGTCGCCAACCAGCAGCCCAGGCTGCCCAGAGCCACATCCAGCCTGGCCTTGAATGCCTGCAGGGATGGGGCATCCACAGCCTCCTTGGGCAACCTGTGCCAGTGCCTCACCACCCTCTGCCTCCAAAACTTCCTCCTCACACCCAACCCAAACCTCCCCTGTCTCACTTTCAAGCCATTCCCCTTGTCCTGTCACCACCCACCCTCACACACAGCCGTTCCCCTCCTGTTTATCCGCTCCCTCCAAGCCCTGAAGGCCACCATCAGGTCTCCCTGCAGCCTTCTCTTCTCCAAATGCAGAGCAATGTGGTCAGAGAGCTTATGGGGGAATGACTGATCTATAAAGGCTCCCAGCACACACACAATGTCATTTTTGCCTGTTCCGCTGAATGGACGTAAACCAGACTCCACTGAAGAGCTGTATTGACAGGGCTCTGGATAAGAGCCCAGGTCATATGTGTGGTGGTCATAGTGCTTTCAGTGGAGGAGGGAACACGCTAGGAAATATTTCAGGATTGAATATTCTCAGAGAATTCTCCCGGATCTGATTGGTTTCTCCTTGCTCCATTTTGCACAGCCCATGAATCCCTCGGCTTCCCAAATCTCACGCCCACCCCTTGCCTCCTGCAAAGACTGCTCTGACCCTCTCCAAAGCTGTGCTTGGTGCTTTAATGGCCCAGCAATTAGCAACTGAAGAGCTTGTCTTTGCTTTTCTCCACCTTACCTGCTGAGTTTGTTTCTCTCTGCGCTTTGTGTCCTCCTTTTGCTTTCTTGGCCTGACTGCCTTCAACACTTCTCACCTCCCACATGGGCACAAGAGGGATTTTGGGAAGAGAAAACAAAGTAAGCAGAAGAAAGGTTGAAATAAACAAAACAAATCAATAATAAATCAGTAAACCAAAGGCAGGAAAAAGGAACCATGCAAGAAGGAAGGGAGTGAGTGGGGGTTCTGCAGTCTGGAAGGGAGATGGCTGCTATAGAGGGGGTCAGAAGACATCTAGGTGTAATTGCTTGCTGTCTCTTTCAATACAAGAGCTAAGACACATTAAAATAGCAGGTGGCAAATTTAAAACCAATTACGTGAGTTGTTTTTCACTCAATAGGATTAAGCTTTGGAACATTTTGTCAGAGGGAGCTGCAAGGACCAGAACTCTGCAAGGGTTCAACTGAGCAATAGCACAAAGCCACAGAAAAAAAAATAAAATCCATTAAGGAATACTCAACGCAAACCACTGCTCCTGGTCCAGGATGTTCCAGAGCCCTGGGTCAATGGAGGCACGCAGAGCCGTGAGCCCTCTGTGCCTGCTGTGTGCTGATTCCTGCCCCAGCCACCACCAGGATCCATCCCACGGGGCATCACTGAGCGTGTGGCAAGGAGATGGGACACGGGCTGGGAGAGCTCACGGGGGATGAAGGGTGGGAGGCGTTTGCTGTCACCTGGCTGAGCACACGGGAGTGATGGAGCTGCTTTGCACCAGGAGGTGCTGCCCGTGGGCCCCCATGACAAAGGCACTCAGGCCCTGTAAGGCATCATTCAGAATGCTTTTTATGAGAGCTATTCTACAAAGAGAACACGATATAGACAACCTTGCACTCCTCCAGGTGCTGGGACTCTGAGCAGTGCAGCATCAAACACTCCTCTGCTCATCCCACAGCCACGCAGACCCATCTGAGAAAAGGTCTGGGGTATTTGAGTTACTCTGCAAAAACCCACTGCCATAACCAGAGCTGCAGCAAGGATCCCTCAACGGAGCAGGAAGAAAGCGTGAGCAAGGCTGGGGGAGCCCAGCACACGTGGCAGCAAAGAAGGGGCACATGTGGCATTTGTGTGCATCTGCCCCATGCACAGAGCAGGCTGGAATGTGACTGGGGCAGATGAATGCATCCCTCTCAGTTGGACACAGCGCGTGGATGAGCTCTAATGCCATGGACATCCAGGAGCCACAGCTCGGCCCTCCCAGGCTTCGGATCCCAGCATCACCCATCAGACAGCAGCAATCCTGCTAAAGCATGGGGACTTTATGTCCCAGTTACAGAAGAGTTAGAAAATACTAGATTGGAAAGGATCACTGTGATTATTTGTTCTGACATCCCTCATCACACTCACAGAAGAATTTCATATCCAGTTCCCTTATCAAGATCATCCTGCTTTTCAGACAACACACACACCACACGTTTGTCTTCTGTTTACGATACTTTATCCCACGGACATAAAAGAAAAGGGAAGAACTATCAGCAGCATATTTATTAACCACGCTTGGGGGCCGGAGCAATTTGTGAAATCTACATCACTTACACACATCACTGCCCAGCTGTGTGCTCTCCGGGCTGTGGCAGCACAAGCACTTCTTACTTCAGGGCAGAATCTCCTGCTCCATCACACGGCTGTCCAACAGCTCCAGCTCCTGTTGTCACACATTCACCCTGCAGGGCATCCCGGGTCTGGAGGCTGCTCACCTCTGGCTCTCCACGTGCACTTCCATTTCATCCCTTATGGGGAACTGAGCCCCCCATCTTTGTTGTCAGAACCGACCTCCACCAGCCCATTACTGTTTCCTGCCCACGCTGGACGTCTCTGATTTAGGTTTCTCTCTCTCTACAGTATTTTTTGGGTGAATACTGCTCAGGGTTACTTTATTCATTCCTTCTCATTCTTAGAGTCCCCAGTGCTCCTGGCCACGGCTTTTGATCACTATGTGGCCATCTGTTACTCACAGAGATACTCCTCCATCCTCACCCTAGCCAGGACAGGCAGGACTGTGCTGGCTACCCTCTGAGATGTCTGCCGAGTGTGCTGCCATCACCCTTCTTGCTGAGAAGGTTGCTTTTCTGCCTCTCCCACCTGCCTTCCAACGCCTACTGTCTGCACCAGGACCTGGTCAAGCTGTCGTGTGCAGTCATCGCGCTCAGTGCTGTGCACACACGAGCTGTGCTCATCCCACAGCGCTGCTTGTTCCACTGCTTATTGCTCTGTCATGCATTGTGATTTGTGAGCATTGCATCCCAGGAGGAGCATCTCAAGGTTTTGAACAACTGCTGGTCCCATACCCTGGCAATCCTGATCCCGCACGTTCCCACGGCTGGTTTGTCTGTGCTTCACTGCTTTGGCAAACACGATTCTCCCCTCATTCACGTCCTCGTGGCCAACACCCACCTGCTGGTCAGCCGCTTGCTGAACGCCATCATCTGCGACACGAAAACCAAACGGATCTGCAGGGGGGTCCTCAAGGTCCTCATGTCGAGGAGGAGCCCCTCCAGCACAGCACACGAAGTGCCTTCTCAAACTGCTCACCACGAACTGCTGGGATGCACGCACTGTGCCACGCAGTTTGTGTTTGCTGGGTGATGGCACACTTCTGGCTGAAGATATAAACAACTGATATCCATATCGAGTGCACTGGCTATTTAATCTTAAACCAGAGTCCATTCTCTTTTGTCCTGTGATTTATCAGATTATTCCATCTGCATCAAGAGATTTGTTATTTCCACTGCTCGCTGAAGAAGCTCGTGCTCTAGGCAAACTTCACCATGAGAATTGTTTTCTTCTCTTGAAAACACATTTAGTAACACAATTTGCTCAAGTGTTTGCAATGAGTGCTGTAATGAAGAAATAAACTCCAGCCTGAGAAATAATTCAGCCTGTAATTAAGCCTGAGTTAAACCTGTTCTGAAGCCATTAGAAACCACAGAAAGCACAATTCTTCCACATCCCTGTGCTATCTAAAGGTGGGTGAAAGCAACAGAGCAAGTATTTGCCCACTATTCTTTCATGGAAGCCCAAGTCTGCCTTGGGGAGTTCAGCCTTCCAGGCACGCAGCTCCTCAGCAGCACCACAGAAAGGCAGGATGGCAGGAAAGCTGCGCCGACTCTTAATTAATGGATTAATGGACTAATTAATCATTAATCATTAATCCAGCCTGGAGTTTGGGGTGGTGTCACTGGGATCTCTGAAGCACACAGACTCCCTGTATGTCCGCAGCGTTACGGTGGGAGGAATTGGTGAGGTTTGGATGGGAGCTGACTCCATACACGTGTTGTTGAGGACGGTCTTCCTGTATTCATTCTCCCCAGCACATTAAATGTCTGTGCAAATGGATGCGCTGCACGCAGAGTCTTCATGTCTGCTTAGATTAAGTTTCTCAAACCAAATCCCAAAGGCTTTTTAAAATGTCCAAGGGCTCAGATCCCAACTCCCACAAGGAAGATTTTTTCCTTTTATCATCCAGCCAAATTTTCCCCTCCTGTAAGTTTTGCCCTCAGCTTTGTGCGTGTTCTCCTCCGGGCAGCCTGGGCTGCTGGTTGGCGACCCTGCACACAGCAGGGGGTTGGAGCTGGATGATCGCTGTGGTCCTTTTCAACCCTGGCCATTCTATGATTCTCTGATGAGTGAGACTCTCTTTTTCCTGTAATCTCTTTCAGATATTAGAATGCCAAATTGAGAAGCTTCTTTTGCCTTCTGTTCTGCTGTCTGCATGAGCGCAGTTCCTCCAGCCTGCCTCCCCCTGGCTCAGTGGCTGCACTCAGCTGTGCAGGGCTCACGTCCTCCTGCTGCCCTCCAGACCCTTTCTGAAGAGCTGCTCTCCAGACGCTTGGTGACACTCGATGTTCTGCCCCAGGTGCAGGAATTTGCACTGAGGTTTTGTTTCGCTTTTTGTTGTTATTTGATTGTTTTTTTCACCCTGACCATCCTGAGATTCTTGTAGCTTTGTATTTCCAGGTGAGATTTCTCACAGCTGTTCAACCCCATGAAGCGCAAACAGCTCAGACATGATTCAGTGCCTCCTGAACCCCACCAGGAGCAGCTGATGCCCGAGCTCTTTGCGTGGCCCACCTGCCCAGCTCACATCTTTTCCACATTTCACATCCCCAGGCAATGAGCTCTGAGCTGGAGCGCTGTCAGACCCTGCAGGGCTCAGTGTGCCCCAGGCAGGGAGATGCTGAGGCTGGTGTGACTCCAGTATGGAGCATGTTATTTCAGGCACCCCGTAGGCACACAGACGTGCACATATGTCTTAGTCATGATGACTCACACTTGATGCAGAGTCAGAAATGAGCAAATCTTAACTCTGGAAGAAAGTATTCAGTAGCATAGAGCTATTCTTGATTCCTGTCATAACACTGCCTAAAGAGGAATGCAACAGACACTGTTCCAATACGTATTTGCCCACTCACTTGCACTTGAACAGAGGCAGCTGGATGTGGGCTATTGCCCAGCAGCCAGCAGAATGACACGCTTCACTCCTGACGTCCTTTAAGCATCCCCGAAAATCTCTTGTCTAGTGGTTGGTGGCCTGCAGACAGCAGGGGTTGAATCTGGACGACCATTATGATTCTCTCCAACCCAGGCTGTTCTACGATTCTATGATCTCTGTCAAAAATGTGAAAGCCACAACCCTGCTAACTGGTAAGAATCCCCCACAAAGGGGAAACCTCAAAAGCATAGCAGAAGCCTCCTCCAGTCCTTGCATTTCAGCTAAGCCGAAAGTTAATTAAAGGCACCTGTCTGCTCTCTTGCACAAGCAAAGCTGCCACCCCCCGGCACGGCCGCAGCTTAACCTTTCTCAATCACATCGAGGCATCCTTGATCCGATGGCGGCAGCTCAAACCTCCGCAAAGGAAGCGGCACATCTCAAGGCTCGGGAGCTGCCTTCCATCTGTTTGTGGGGATCTTCTTTGGAAACAAACCCAGAGACCTGAGCTCACAGCCCAACAGCAGGGCTGGGGGCAGATGAATCCGAGGTCAGTCTGTCGGGATTTCACCTGCTTTGCCCCTTTTCCAACGCCGAAGCATTTCGTGATTTGAGCTGAATTCATGTTGCGGCTCTCAGACAGAAGCACTTCTCTGTGATCCACTGCCAAAGACAGAGTGGTTTTTTTTAGGAAACCAGAACACAGGGAGAATGTTCACACCGAGACAAGGACAGGAAATGTTCCTCATCCCTTTTGAGCGTTTAGGCTGTTGTACGACCACAGAGAACGTTAAAACTCAACAATAACAAAATCCGGGGCTTCAGGAGGTAAATTCTGTGCTTTCTGTGCTTTGCCTGATGCAGGGGCTGGTAAGTTCAAGCATGTAAGTGCTGCACGCTCACATCCCTTCTATTTTCCCAGGCATAACAGATCAGGATCAGCTCAGTCCGTTGTTTGGAAGCGTTTGAGTGATGAGTCAGCACCTTGGCACTTCCTTTTTGTTGAAATAGCACCGGTGGGGCTGCTGCTGCCTCACGGAGCAGAATGGCGCCGCACAGCTCAGCTGTCCCCACCACGACCAGGAGGCACAGCTGTAGGCTCCCCTGGGCTCAGGAAGGTACAGACTGTGGGTCCCATTTCCTGAGCAGGTCCCTGGTGCTTGGTGTAGAAACCAAGGGCCAGGTCTTGCATCCAAGGCCAGGTTGGATGGGGCCCTGGGCAGCCTGGGCTGCTGTGAAAGGTGGAGGTTGGTGGCCCTGCCTGCAGCGGAGGGGTTGGAGCTTCGTGATCCTTGAGGTCCCTTCCAACCCCAGCCGTTCCATGATTCTGTGATTCTGAGATGGTGCACCCTGTCCTGGTGGCCCTTCTTTACTGAAGGAAATGGTGTGCGTGGCTCAATCCCACTAAAACTGCTTTCCCATGCAACCTCGTGGTGCCGTACAGCCTGCACCAGCCCTGCTCAGGTACACAACTCCATGGAAAGCACCTTTGCTTTTCCTGTAGGCTGCCAGTGACCTGTGAAGGATATATGGAGAGAAATCTGCACGTGTGCTCCAGTTACTGCAGTATCTATAGGGTGAGTTTGCACCCTGCCCGTGCTGCTGCAGAAGCTCACAAGCTCACAACATGGCAGGTGCCCAAGGGAGAGGATCCCAAAATCAACATGTGCTCTGAGAGCAGATTCAGGGTGTGGATTTATCTGTGGTGAAACTTGGATCTCCTGGCGCTCCCATCACACCACAGCATCCACTGTGGCTGCAAGGCTGTGCTGCGCACATCAGCCAGGATCCCTCTCCTGCACAGTGACTGCAGCAGTCGGTCCTCTGTAGAGACAAAGACCCCATTTTCCATCACTTTCCATCACGGCTCTCAGCAGCAATTAGGAGCGCTCCAACTGCGAGATGAAGTTTGCTTTGTTTCTGACGTTTACAACTGGGACTCTTTAAAGCAGAAATGGATTTACTTCTATCAGGAATACACACACCCAGGCAAAAATGCAGTGGGTGCCTTGCTGTCATTCCTCAGGAAGGGTTTGTTGGAAAGAAGCATAGAAGCATTAAGGTTGGGAAAGATCCCACGATCATCAAATCCAACTGCCCACCTGCCACCAATACTGCCCACTGAACCACAGAATCACAGAATCATAGAATCACCAAGGTTGGAAAAGACCTCAAAGCTCACCCAGTCCAACCGTTCGCCTATCACCAATAGCTCCCACTAAACCATGTCCCTCAACACAGCATCCAGCCTTTCCTTGAACACCCCCAGGGTCGGTGCCTCCACCACCTCCCTGGGCATCCATTCCACTGCCTGACCACCCTTTCTGAACAGTAATACTTCCTCATGTCCAGCCTGAATCTCCCCTGCTGTAGCTTGAAACCATTCCCTCTGGGAACCATGTCCCTTATATCACATCTCCACATTTCTGGAACGCCTGCAGGGATGGTGACTCCGCCACCCCCCTGAGCAGCCTGCTTCCCTGCTGCTGCTGGCATCACCATTTCTGACAGAAGCCAGGATGCCGTTGGCCTCCTTGGCCACCCGGGCACTTTGCTGGCTCATGTTCCGCCAAGCATCGACCGACACCCCCAGGTCCATTTCCTCTGCACAGTCTGTCACTCTGCCCCACACCTGCAGTGCATGGGGTTGTTGTGGCCAAAATGCAGGACCTGGCGCTTGGTCTTGTTAAAGCTCCTGCCATTGAATCTACCCAGCCCTCCTTCAGCTCCTCGATGTTCTCAGGGTCAGCTGCAGGGCAGCCAGGCAAACCCAACAGGCTTCTGCAGACAGAGGAAGCCAGTGCAGATGTGTAGTTTGGGCACAGATTGCCCCATGCAAGACTTCCCCCTTCAAGGCTTTAGAGGTCATGCTCCAGTGTCCTCACCCCTCCCTACTCTTGAGAGCCACAATGCTGGATTATTCTCGTGGCCACCATGCTAGGAAATGACCACCAAGGTCAACAAGTCCAACCATCAACACAACCTACCAAATCCCATCACTAAACTATAGAATCAGGGAGTCACAGGAACATAAAGGCTGGAAAAGCCCTCTGAGATCCCCAGGTCCCATCCCCACCCATCCCCACCATGCCCACAGCCGCGTCCCTCAGTGCCACGTCCCCATGGTCCTTCAGCACCTCCAGTGACGGGGGCCTCCAGTGCCCCGCTGCCCATCTCCGCGCCGATTCCCTGCTCCCAGGACACCCTGGTGTCTGACTGGCCCACAGACTTCTCTTGGTCTTTAGACTCAGCCATTAGACAGCAGCGTTATCCGTGTTTCCTTCTATATCACGGGGATCGTTTGTTTCTAATGTGCATTTTAGCACCAATTTATGGCCCTGGATACTGAGAGATGTGAAACGCTGCAGCTGCCTGGTTCATCAAATCAATGTAAACACAATGAGAATAAGACAGGAGAAGATGGATGTGAGCAGCACATTATAAAACAATATTTCCTGCATGATTTCTGAAGCCAAAACCTAATTGTGTATTTATTTTTATTGCATTACCTGAGTGGCCACACTTAAAAACTCAGAGCAGCCCTACCCAGGAAATTGATATCTGCTGTGTACCGTTTCCTCCCGCACAGTGGAATGGATTTCTCATTCTGCTGCCTTCACACGATGCTGCAGTGCCAGCTTTTACATCTTACCTTCACACAGTGTAAATAAAACATGTTCAGAAGGAGAAAAAGAAGAAGAAAAGGGTACGGTTACTTTGCCAGTAGATCCGCGTAGAGTAGAACCGAAGGCAAAGTTAGCTTTTCATTTCGCAGATCAGAATTTAATCACTTGTCAAAACAGAAATTAAAATAGTTTGACATAAATCTTGTTTGGATTTCTCCGCCTGAAAACAAGCAGTCTGGAGACATTGTTCAGAGGAACCAAAAATGCTTTCTTTCACTTGCAATGATAAGAAATGTCAGTGTGGAGCACAATGTAGACCAGAGAGCACCTTCTGCAAAGGCAGGGATTTCAGCATTTCTTCCTCAGTCATTTAATGTGACATTTGCCCAAGGAGGCTGTGGATGCCCCATCCCTGCAGGCATTCAAGGCCAGGCTGGATGTGGCTCTGGGCAGCCTGGGCTGCTGGTTGGCGACCTGCACACAGCAGGGCTTGGAGCTGGATGAGCGCTGTGCTCCTGTGCAGCCCAGGCCATTCTGTCACTCTGTGATTAAGGACACTTGGATCGACTTCCTGTGATTCCTACAGATGGCAGAGGGGTGAACACTGCACACAAAGGTGTTCTTTCCATGCTTCTTCTGTGGACGGTCTGGGATCCAGACCCATCGCCCGCAGCCCCTCGTGATGAGCAAAGGATTCTTGCTTTGCATTTGGCATGCACAGCATCCCACTGTCCTGAAACAGCAGGGAAAACCCTCCCTGATGCCTCAGAGACGCTCATTCCCCAGCATCAGCTTCTGCTGAGCACAGTCCACGGAAATAAAGCAGTGCTTTGCGTGTGCCCTACATCTAAACCACGAGGCGGTTTGTGCAGAGCTGATGCCACCATTCCAACCACAGCCACGAGCAGATGGCCCGTTGAACTTCCCCACCCAGCTCTTGGTAATTAAATGGTATACACTGATCTCGTTTGTAATTAATATGTCCATCATTCTTTGTGTCAGGGACTGGAAAAACTAAGAACTAAATGCTCTGGATGTGGCATCGAGTCCTGAAAAATGCAACGCACAGAATTCCTGTCCCTTATGGCACTTCAGGAGCCTTCAGAACCTTTCCGGTGTCCTTTAGCACACGGCGATCTGGACAGCCTCGAGGTTATTTCCAATATTGTGCAGCTGAGATTGGAGGCAAACACACAGGCCCAGAAGCAGAGGCGTGGATCAGATTTCTCTCTTGCTTGCATACAAAACAGCAGGCAGCTCATTGAAAAGCAGACATGTCCAAACGTGGCAAGCTCAGTGCTTCTGGAGCAAGCTAATGCTGCGGATGGAAACTGCCTTGTGCATTCAGCAGTCAGGAGGGATCCTTTTGCAGTGGGTTAATCCACGCACGTAGCAGGCAAGTTCCCCTCTCTGCAGGCAGGTTTGTGCACACGGACCAGCAGAACTTCACTCTCCAGCCCTGAATGCAGCTGGTTCGAGCAGCACATCTCTTACAAACTTTGTTGGTTTGCTGGTCATGTTCCACCTTGCACACTACTGCAGGATTCTGAGTCCTGTACCCTTTGTTTGGCCTTGTTCCCTCTGTGCCCACCTCACATCACCCAGTGTGCTGAGCATTTTGCCTCTCTCTTGCCAAATCCCACCACTTCCACAATGAGACAATGGCAAGTCATAGGGAATTCAACAGCATCATATCCCAAAACTAACGCCTGGGCTGTGCAGGTGGGATGTGATGGGAGTGGTTGTGGTTGTACAGTAATAGAATGATGGAATGGCCTGGGCTGCAGAGGAGCACAGCGCTCATCCAGCTCCAAGCCCTGCTGTGTGCAGGTCACCAACCAGCAGCCCAGGCTGCCCAGAGCCACATCCAGCCTGGCCTTGAATGCCTGCAGGGATGGGGCATCCACAGCCTCCTTGGGCAACCTGGGCCAGTGCCTCACCACCCTCTGCCTCCAAAACTTCCTTCCCAAGTGGTGCCCAGAGAAGGAACGTGGGATTCTCAGTGCCCCAGATGAGCCCAGGAGACCACGGGGGGTTGATGGGACTGTGGTGTTCAGAGCCTCAGTGAGCTGAGTGCCAGCAGAGCCTTCTGGCATAGAATTACAGAAAGGTTGGAGTTGGAAAGGACCCTTTAAGGCCATCAGGTCCCACTCCCTGCAGTGCACAGACACCCACAGCTCCATCAGTGCTCCCAGCTCCTTCCCCTGACCTCGGGGGTCTGCAGGGATGGGGCACCACCACCTCTATGGGCACCCAGTGCAGTGCCTCACTCAATTAAGGCACGGCCTTCAATTTCAACGGAGTTTTGATTCTGCAGAGGCCGTTTGGGTGGTGGTGCAGCCATGAGGCAGTGCTGCGGGTCCATCAGTGGCATTGAAGTGTTTTCCTGCTCAGTGAGGTGCTGCTGGTTCTGTTCTGCAGAGAACTGCTGCTCAGGAGCAGTGCTCAGGGCAGGATGCCCACTCTTAAACCAAATCTACTGTGAAACATCAGCCCAGAGCTGAAAGGTGCACATGAGAAAATTCCTGTGCTTTGCACAGGGATGAGAGAGATGCAGATTTAGGGAGATAAATTGAACCCAAATTAGTGCTTTGACCTGATGTAAATTGAATACTGAGAACCAAGGCTGAATTGAGATCAGTTTTTTATCTCAGCACTGTTCTGTGACGGGTGGTTTCTGGCCAAAGGAAAGGCACTGTCGCTGCATTATGAGCTGTGGGAGCTCCGTGTGCTGCCAGCTCTGCTCTCCTTGGAGCTCTGTGCCTGCGCTGGGTTCATCCTCACAGCACTTCTGGAAGGAGTGAGATGTGATCCATTTCAGAACGCAGGCAGTTTCTTTCCGAATTATTTGTTGAAATTTGGGATGCACAAACAGCCAGGAACGCCAGGATCTGCACAAGTAAAAGATACGAGGTGCTACAACAGCCGTCAGGGGCAGCACTCATTACAGCAGCTCAAGCTTCAGGCAGAGCAGCTGCTGCACTGAGATGGGCTCTCGGGGGCTGTTTGCACTCTGACCATGCCGCTGCAGAAGCTTAGAATGGCATCGTATCATTTTGGGTGATTTTGGATATTACTGCAGGAACAAAGGGAACGGGTAATTTGATGGCAAAAGAGCTGACAGCGAATGCCATCAGCCCTACAGCTGCTGTCAGGAAATGCTTCGGGGCTGCACTGGGCTGCTCTGGACGTCCCCCAGCCTCTGCCCACTGCTGCAGTTCTGCTCTGGGAGCATCCTGCTCTGCTCCCTGCAGCTGCTCTTGCAAAGAGTGCCCAAGTGCTTCTGAAGCCCTTGGCTTTGCACTCCAGGAAAGCAGAGACTCTGAGCCAGCATTTCCTTAGGACCCGGTACCAGTTTGACTCGGTGCTCAGTTAGTCCCCGCTTCCCAGGGGCCAGAGCTCTCAGTAGTGTGTGACTGCACTGCTATCAGCTCCCGAAATGGAGGGCCTCAGGCACACAGAGATGTACATCGTTCCTCCAAATGACTTGAAACTGCCTCTCCCAATGCATTCCAGGCTCTGGGCAGCCTGGGCTGCTGGTTGGTGACCCTGCACACAGCAGGGGGTTGGAACTGGATGAGCGTTGTGCTTCTGTGCAACCCAGGCCTTTATGTCATTCTGTGACTCTATGAAAAGGCCACTGAGATCAAGTCCAACCGCCAACCCAGCTCCTTTTGGAACTCTCTTTTTCACCCAGTTGTTCACTTAAAGCTCAGACAGATGTTATGTAGTTAAGGAATAAAGAGACTCCAGGCATGCTAATCTGCAACACTTGCTTTTATTTCTGTTATTCTTTCTAGAGACTTTTCCAGTTCAGTGATTTTTTAATAAAGAAGCAATTCCTGCAGCGAGCTCCATTATGTATCTGTGATTAGAGAAGGTTTATTACACTCCTTGTCCCCTGACTCCGCACAGATGCCAAGATCTCCATCACACCACAGTGGAATCCTCCCTGGGGGTCCCATAGGTGGCTCTGCTGGGGGGGTCCTCCCCTCCATGGGCCCCCTCTTTCTGCAGCCAAGCAGAGGGCTGGCATTTGGCTTCTGGTTACGTAGAATTACAGCATCGTTGAGGTTGAAGAAGACCTCCAAGATCTCCAAACCCAGCCCCAGCCCATCCCTCCATGCCCACTGACCCCTCAGTGCCACGTCTGCCCTTTTCTTGGCATCTTCAGATGGGGGACATCTTCAGGGACATCTTCAACAGAGCGCCGGGGAATTCGGGGTGGGGACGTGGGGTGCCCTGTGTGTGGGGCTGCAGATTTCCTCACAGTGCCTGAAATGGTTCTATGGGAGATCTGGGCTCCCACCGAGGCGTTCCTTACACGTGGCTCTCCTTCCCACAGCGGATGCGTGGTGGGGCAGAGGAGCATCTTCACCACCTTCTCTCTTCTCTGCCGCATCTGCACGCCGTACACGACGGGGTTCAGCAAGGGGAGAAGAGCACGTAGAGGTTGGACAGCAGGATGTGGACGTGGTGTGGGATTTCTACCCCAAAGCAGCGCGTGAAAAAGGCAGGAACATAGAAAAGGAATGTAACACAGACGCGGGAGACGCAGGTGTTAAAAGCCGTGGAGGGGGCTGTCCTGGATGGGGGTCTGAATGCTGCCAGGAGAGTCAGGACACAGGAGGCAGCAATGAGGGCAGCGTCCAGCAGGATGGCTGCAAAGGGCTCAGCGAGGCCATGGAGGATGCTGGTGGAGCCAGAAGAGGGCCGGCATCTTGGGCATGGCTGTGGTGGACAGCATCAGGTCGGCAGCAGCCAGCGTGCACAGGAGGAGGTATGTGGTTTATGTAGCTTGTGGTACTAATAGGAATGGGAGGGTGGTTGGACTAGATGGTCTTGCAGGTCGTTTCCAACCTTGCAATTCTGTGATTCTGTGATTCTGTGGGCTGATGGAGGCTCCGCTCTGCCCTCACAACTGCTGTTCCCCAGCAGGGCAGCCAGGTGCACGCAGCAGAAGGGGATGGGCAGCCACACGTGCAGCTTCTCCGTGCCCGGGATGCCAACCAGCACAGAGGTTGCTGGGATCGAGCTGGTGAGGTTGGATGGTGGCATGAGGTGCACCCCATAGCAATGACAGAAAGCACCGCAGAATGGCGTTTCATAGAATGGTTTGTGCTGGAAGGGACCTCTGAAGGTCATAGAATCTTAGAATCATTAAGACTGGAAAAGACCACTGAGATGATCTAAGATGATCGCCCAGCCCCAGCCCATCCCTGCAGGCCGGCTAAGCATCTCCCTCAGTGCCACATCTCCATGGTTCTTAAGCACCTCCAGGGGCAGCAGCTCCACCACCTCTCTCAGTCGTTTGTCCAACAAAGCACAGCCCCATTCAACCTGACCTCGGGTCTCCAGGGATGGACAGCCACCGCCTCCCTGCGCAACCTGTGCAGCTCCTCACCAGCCTTAGTGTCAAAAACTTCGTCCTTATATCCAAGCAATTCTCTCTCTTTTTTCTGAAGCTGTTTCCCCTCGTCCTATCACACAGGCCCTGCTCAGACATGTCTGCCATCCCCGAGGCCTTCCCCCACTACCAAACACCACCATCACCTCTGAGCTGTGAACAGCCATGGGCACCATCCCCGGTTCAGAAGTCCCCTGGGCTGCAGTGCATTGCAGCAGGCACTGTTATGTCCCTGCTCCTACTATGTGCCAACGGCAGCGTCCAAATTCTCCCTTTTTTAACATGATATAATGCATTTTTTCCACCAACTACTTCCATGTAGACCAGAGTGAATGGAAATGGAACCAACCCACACTGCACAAATAGCTGACACTGATGTACTGCCCGCCTGGAGCAGAGGGAAGAGCTCAGACAACAACAGGAGAGGAATGCCAGGTGGCAGCAGGGCTGCACAGATGCTCTCAGACATCAGCACCTGCAGAGGGCATAAGTGGAATTTCCAATTTCCGGGCTCACTTGAGGTTTCCTGGGTTCACGTGAGGCACCATCAGCTCTTGGCCTGAAGCAGCTGCCCATTCTTCATCCTCATCTCCAGATCTCTCTTTCTCTTCCCTTTTGGCCGTTGGGGCTGAAGAGCTCCCAGTTTGGTTTGCTTTGCACCTCATGGGCAGAGTGGAATTAAAATGTAAGGAGGAACTGGGAAGACCTTTGGGGCAGGGGAAGAGCAGCGCTGCCCTGCTCAGGTTCAGAGGAGGCAGAGTCAGACCCAGAGTCACAAATTATGGCTGCATTACTCTTTTCCAGCAGCTTCTGTAACAGCAGTCAGCTCTGAAATACCCAAACTCAACGTTGGAATTGGTCCTAATGCAGCTGAGATGAGGAAGCGTGGTGCTTAAAAACAAACCCGCGGGGTTGCTGTGCTCCAAAATATTGGCTCCGCATATGAGAAAGCAACTGCATTTTTTGAGCTGGAGGCGATTCCTCAGGGAGAGAGCTTCAGGTCTACAGGGAAACCCAAGGAGCTGCTGTGTAAGAACAAAACATCAGTGGGTGGTTTTACAGATGCACTGAAGGTAGTAATCGTCTAATAATGTAAATGAATTAGCATCTAATAATGCAAATGAACAATTCCATATAAATCTTGCATGAAGTAAAAAGAGACGTGAGGCACTGGCACAGGTTGCCCAAGGAGGCTGTGGATGCCCCATCCCTGCAGGCATTCAAGGCCAGGCTGGATGTGGCTCTGGGCAGCCTGGGCTGCTGGTTGGCGACCTGCACACAGCAGGGCTTGGAGCTGGATGAGCACTGTGCTCCTTTGCAGCCCAGGCCGTTCCATCATTCTATGATTCCATGATATTAACAGAGCTAAAATGCTGTTGATTGTAACAGCAGATACACGGTGCTGTTACACCCGAAGCAGAGCTGCTCCTGCCCAGCACTGCGCCTCGGGGGGGCATCGCAGTGCAGCCCCTCGTGCTGCAGTCGCTGCCCTGCACCTCACGGACACGGGCACAGCTTTAAGGAAGCCGTTTTCTGCTGTCCTCTGGAACTTTTTACTCCTAAAATCTGTGTCAGAGCTGCAGGCAACGCACGGCCCCAGCAGCCGTGCTGAGGACGCTGTCCCGGGTTCAGCCGGGATGGAGTTGGTTTTCATTTCCTTTTCCGATGCTGCCCTTTGGCTGCCGGAGACAAACGCAGGTAATCAGACAAACCCGGATAATCACACACCGACATTTCAGTTGGTGCTGAACAGAGCCAAAGATGTGTCGGCTCTCACACTGCTCTGCCGGCGAGGGGCTGTGGGGCACGGGGAGAGAGCAGAGGGCAGAGCCGGGACCCCAAAGTGCCCCGTGCCATGGCAGCGTGCTGAGCAACAAAAGTGGGGAGCGCCGGGGGGCTGCATCTGCTCAGGGACTGCATCACTCAGCAGATGGTGACTTATTCTCGTTTTTCATTACTTCTTCCCTTTTCTTCCCCACTGCCCTCATCTCCGGGCTCTCACACTTTTACCTTATTTTGATTCTCTCCGCACCGCACGTGGAGGGACGAGCGGAGCAGCGGCACCGCGGAGCTCCCCGTCCGGACACGGAGATCCGGGAGGACGCAGCGCGGGGCCGGAAGGGTTCGCTGCTGCCTTTCTGTCTCGAGAATGGAACCGAAGGAAGCGTTTCCCAGTTCCGAAGGGATGCGCTGGGTCGGGGATGCTCTGCGCGCGTCCCCCTCACCCGTATCTCTCAGTTCCCTCTGCCCGGAACGCAGCTTCCAGATAAAAGCGGAGAGGGAAGGAGGGGGTTTCGCATGGGATACGGCACCTCCGCGTCCCTGCGAACCCGAGGATCCGATCCGGGCCGGGCTGCGGTGCAGCTCTTATACCCGCACCGTGCTCACCGCCCGTCCGCAGGGCCCCCCGGTGCCGCGGGGATCCCACGGGAGGGGCTGCTTCAGCTCATCCGAAGGGCCGAGCAGGAAACCAGAAGTACAGAGCGGGCACAGATGCTTTTGTAGAGGACTTAATGCTTGTTTAGCAGCCCGCTGTTTGCGTGGACGCACGATGTTCCCGGTGATTATCACAATAAAGCAATGTGGAGAAGGTCATGAGAGTCCTGGTGGGACCAGGCCTCCGGGAGGAGGGGGGAGAGCTGCAAAGCTGTCCTTGTAAGGGGATGGGATGCTGCTGCCCTCGGTGACTCCCCTGGAGCCCCCCCCCACACCCCCCATGGCTGCTTTCTGCACATCATCACACTCCCAGGACCAGAGGTGGTGCCCCATCCCTGGAGACACCAAGGTGAAGGGACAGAGCTCTGAGCAGATTGTAGAATCCTAGAACGGCCTGGGCTGCAAAGGAGCACAGCGCTCACCCAGCTCCAAGCCCTGCTGTGTGCAGGTCGCCAACCAGCAGCCCAGGCTGCCCAGAGCCACATCCAGCCTGGCCTTGAATGCCTGCAGGGATGGGGCATCCACAGCCTCCTTGGGCAACCTGTGCCAGTGCCTCACCACCCTCTGGCTCCAAAACTTCCTCCTCATATCCAACCTAAACATCCTCTGTCTCAGTTTCAGACCATTCCCCCTTGTCCTAAATGGGTGTGGGTGTCCCTGCACATTGCAGGGGAGTAGGACCAGATGGCCTTTCGAGGTCCCTTCCAATTCAAATGGTTGATTATATGGTTCTGTTCAGTGATTCTATGGCCACGGCTTCTGCATGAAGACCCCAGCGAGCCAACAGCCACCAGGCCTGGATGGACCACATCCCTGTGTCTGAGGCTGGTGTTGAGAGGGAAGGCCCAAAGCCAACAGTAGGTGGAGGACAGCTCATCAGTTCCTGCCAGGGATGCTGCTGAGGGGAGCTGGCCTTATCACAGCTGCTGACGTGGGGAATGGGGTCTGCTGCCAAGGGACATGCGTCCAGCCTCAGCCTGACAGGCACCCAGCACATCACCCTGCACCAACCCTCCTGATGCCTCCGGAAAGAGAGGAAGCAGACTCGCAAAACTGTGAGGAGGGACAAAAGAGGAAGGGTGAATTTGTCCATTCAAAAGGCTTCAGAACCACAGGGAGAAATGGATAGAAACCTCCCGTGGGATGTGCTGTGAGAGGAGGATGCCGGGAGAGAAAACATTTGCAGAAGAAAGGAGTGGGAAACCCGGAGTGGGAGGAAGGAGACTCAGAGCATTTGTGCCAGAAGGAAAGGGCAGGAGCAGGAGGGGGGGATGTGATGGGAATGGGCAAAGTTGGGAGGGGGCACAGGGAGGGTCTGAGCTGATCCCTGCAGCTGGGAGAAGGGAAGCAGATGTGGGAGGGCACAGCAATGGCTGCTTCTCTGCCTGAGGCCACGGGTTCGGGTCTGCGTCACTAAACCATGAAGCCATAAACATTCCATCATTTATCATGGTTTGTGTTACAAAGGCTGTGAAAAGCACTGTGGCATTACTCCATCCACAGCCTCACCCACAGCAAAGCAAAGGGGAAATTACAGAAACCTGTGCAACAATGGGTGGTTAAACCCAACTGTGAATGCACTGGGGATAAAAATGTCCAAGTGCCAGACGAGCTTCTACAGTCTTGGAGTCCAAATGGGAGCCAAGCCCCTTCACCATCCTGTCCACAGCATCTCCAGACCTCAGTTCCTAACCTTTTTCCTTCTCTGGTGGCTTTGCTGTCATGTTTTCACCTGTGGACACATCTGGATTCTGTGTGCAAATTGAGACCACATTCAGGGAGAGCCTTCCCCATTTCTGTCGTGGCTGTCAGGTGAGGTCCTGGACGACTGGAGGAAGGGTCACGTCACTCCCATATACAAGAAGGGGAGCAGGGAGGACCCAGGGAACTACAGGCCGGTGAGTCTCACCTCCGTGCCTGGGAAGATCATGGAACAGATCCTCCTGGACAACATGCTCGATCACATAAAGAATGAGCATGTGATCCGAGACAGCCAGCACGGCTTCACCAAAGGAAGGTCATGCCTCACTAATCTTGTGGCCTTCTATGATGGAGTGACGGCATTGGTGGACGAAGGGAAGGCGACCGATGTCATTTACCTGGACCTGAGCAAGGCCTTTGACATGGTCCCCCACCACATCCTCATCTCCAAACTGGAGGGAAGTGGATTTGATGGGTGGACGACCCGATGGATAAGCAATTGGTTGAAAGGCCGCAGACAGAGGGTGGTGGTCAATGGCTCTGTGTGCAGGTGGAGGCCGGTAACAAGTGGTGTCCCCCAAGGGTCTGTCTTGGGACCGGTGCTCTTTAACATCTTTATTAATGACATCGATGAGGGAATTGAGTGCACCCTCAGCAAGTTTGCTGACGACACCAAGCTGAGTGGTGCGGTTGATACGGTGGAAGGAAGGGATGCCATTCAGAGGGACCTCGACAGGCTGGAGGGCTGGGCTCGGGTGAACCTAATGAGGTTCAACACGGCAAAGTGCAAGGTTTTGCATTTGGGCCGGAAGAACCCCAGGCACCCATACAGGCTGGGAGGAGTGGTCCTTGAGAGCAGCTCGGCAGAGAAGGACCTGGGGGTCCTGATGGACGAGAGACTGAACATGAGGCAGCAGTGCGCTCTGGCAGCTCGAAAGGCAAATGGGATCCTGGGCTCCATCAGGAGAGGGGTGGTCAGCAGGGACAGGGAGGTGATCGTCCCTCTCTACTCGGCTCTTGTGAGGCCCCATCTGGAGTCCTGTGTCCAGGTGTGGAGCCCTCAGTACAAGAAAGACATTGAGATTTTGGAAAGGGTCCAGAGGAGGGCGACTAAGATGAGCAGGGGGCTGGAGCACCTCCCCTATGAGGACAGGCTGAGGGAGTTGGGCTTGTTCAGCCTGGAGAAGAGAAGCTGCGGGGTGACCTCATTG
Organism: Centrocercus urophasianus; assembly: GCF_019232065.1. Taxonomy (NCBI): domain Eukaryota; kingdom Metazoa; phylum Chordata; class Aves; order Galliformes; family Phasianidae; genus Centrocercus; species Centrocercus urophasianus. The sequence continues at coordinate 36,996 of NW_024884573.1, forward strand.
CAGCCTATCAATACCTGAAGGGAACCTACACCCAGGAGGGGAGTAAACTCTTCAAAAGGGCTGACAACAGCAGGACTAGGGGAAATGGATCCAAGTTGAGGGAGTGAAGATTGAGGTTGGATGTTAGGGGGAAGTTCTTTACAAGGAGAGTGGTTAGGCCCTGGAACGGGCTGCCCAGGGAGGTTGTGGATGCCCCGTCCTTGGACGTGTTCAAGGCCAGGTTGGACGGGGTCCTGGGCAACCTGATCTGAATGTGTGTGTTTGGTGGCCCTGCTAGGCAGGGGGTTGGAACTACATGATCCTTGAGGTCCCTTCCAACCCGGGTGATTCTGTGATTCTGTGTGATTCTGTGATTCTGTGATTTCAGAACAGTCCTCATTTCTATTTGTTCTGAATGCAGGAAATCCTTGCAGCTAAAGGGGAATTAATTATCATGGGCGCAAGAATGCTACAGCACACAACGTAGTATGTGCCTTGCTGCTTTTAATGTGTGATGGGACCAAAACACGGCCAACAAACACGTTTCATCGCTGGGGTGACCCAGCTGCTGCACCTCATCAAATGGAGGTTCTTTGGCCAGCACCTCAGCCGCTGTGCTGCTCTTTCCCCCTGTGTCAGACACAGAATGCAGGTCCTGGAAGCCCTCGGCACGGAGATGCCTATGGCTGCCACTCATCCATCACTGCCTGCTCTTCTTCCTCACTCTGCTCTGACGCCAGGCTCACATCCTCCACCCCGCTGCTTTGTGATGAGCTGTCCGTGCCCTCCAGCTCCGCAGGCTCCTCGCCCAGGCCGAGGATGAGCTCTGGCACCTCTGCACGGAGGGTGTTGAGCCCCAGCTGGACCTGCAGCAGCGCCTGCAGCGCCCGGGGGTTCCTCAGCAGCGAAGAGATCCCCGTGTTCTCCATTTCCAACGGCAGCTGCTCTGCGCTTTGGTTGCCATTTGGGGAGTTCCCATCCCTCGCTGTGTGATCACCGTTAAGCAGCATTTGCACCGGGCTGCCGGGGTTCGTTATCGCGTTTTCCAGGTCGCGCATGAGCTCCGAGTTCTCTGCCAGCTGCTGCACCATGCTCTGCACCCCTCCGTGGCTGGGCTCCTCCGCATTCGCCGCAGGCCCCAGGTTCATGTCAATAAGGCCATCACCGCTGCAGGCCAAGCGCTCGTCCCATTCCGAGTCACAACTGCTGCCTCTGCTGGGCTGCGGATCCCAGGGGTTGGGCAGCGGCCGGCGGTTCTCGGTGCGGGCGGGAAGCCTGGCCCCTCCTGGGGCTGGGTTACTGTCCAGACCAGCAAACACGTCGTCCTGCATCTGTGCCTGCACCGCATCCAGGATGGGCTCCTCGATTTCTCTGTACAGCTGCTCCAGAATGCTGTACCCCCCGGGGATGCTTTCAAGGTTGTTCATGGCCAGGTCGTGGTTCCTTATCATCTCCTGCATCGCAGCCGGGCTGCTGCACGCCTCCAGGATGTCCTGGATGTCTGAGCTGGTGAGCACGTGGCTGATCTCGGGGTTTTGCTCAGCCAGATGCTGCATCTGGGGGTTGGATGCGATGATATCACTGAGCAGGTTGGGACGGGAAAGGACGCTCTGCTCGAAGGAACTCTCTGCCACCTCTCTCAGCAAGCTGTCTATGGACACCACGGGGCTTTGGATGCTGCTCACCATCTCCGACACATCTGCTGAATCCAACCCTAGGATGTTGGTGCCCGTCACCCCCAGGAGGAAGCCCAGCAGGAGCATGTTGCTGTTGATGGCATTCATGTCCAGCTCCGAGTTGATCATCCTCAACAAGAGGTCTTCTGTGGTCTGGGCCACTATTTCCTGGCTGGAATTCAACAGCCCCAGCACGTTCTGAGGGATCAAGATCAGGCTCTGCAGATCAGATGCGCAATCCGGGGACAAACTGGGACTGCTGTGGCTGGGAGGCTGCACGAGAGCAGCTGCAGCTCCTTGGTCTGCCAGGTCATCCTGCTTGGTTGGGGATCTGATGACGAGGTGGATGTTGGCTCCGTTGTGAACCTGGTGCTGGCTCAGGGTGTCGCGGTCTTTGAGGATCTTCCCGGCAAATATCAGCACCAGCAGATCAGGGCGAGTTTGGAAACGTGCGGCGATGTCTTCCTTCAACTGCTGGATGGTGCTGCCCTGAGCAACCTCAAAGCGCTCCTTCTGCTTCGGGGTCTTCACCACCACACTGATGATGTCTGCAGGATCCGTGGTGACGACGGGCAGACCTGCGCCTGCCGCCCCTTTGTGCTCTGACATGATGGTGGCTCTGCAACCAGGGCTGTGATTCGATCTGTTGAGCAGCAGAGCTGCTGGGAGGTGGGGAGTGCCGGGAGGGGGCAACGGCTGGCAGCCAAAACGAGGGCAGTTCCTCCTGCTATGGTGACAGCTGGGAGGGAGAAGTGGCACGGAGAGAGACCGCCTCTCTCCACAGCACCAGAAGGCACATACCAGCCAGATGTGGCACAGCTGCTCCGCTCGCTCACCACCCCATCGTCCCTGCCCTCATAGAACTGCTGGCCCCGTGCTGTGACATCACACTGAGCAGGGTGGGTGCAGAGGGGCCCATCCTCACCTCCGCCGCCCCCAGCAACCGAGCCCCAGGCTGTGCAGAGTTCCTGTGGAGCCTGTTCAGTTCCATTCTGCGTTCCCAACAAAAGCTCGCTCAGCACCATTAGCAGAAAGCCTCTCCCACAGTAAGCTGCAAAAGCCAGTGCTCCTCCTCAAACGTTGCTCATGTTGTGGAGGCAATTTACCCAAACCCTGCTGCTCTGTGAACAAGCCTTGAGGAGGTCCCTGGTTAGAGAGTTCTTCTGAGCTCTGGGTTTGCTAGAAGAAATTTCCCATCCTCTGTGTGGTTTCTTTCTGCTGCTCATCCTCGGTGGGAGCCCAGCAGTGCTGCTGGTGGCACTCGGGAGGGGGAGGAGATGCTGAATGGCCCTTGGTATCAATGCAGGAGAACAAAGATTTCACTGGGAAAACAACACTGCACCTAACAGCTTCCGTCCTTCTCATAGGGACATGGCCTAGACTGGGGAAACTGATGGAAAACTTGCTCTCATTGAGCCTCTTACTGCACTCAATTATTCTCATTATTCAAAATAAGGCTCTTCTAATTGGAGTGTGTCTGGCTTCATTTTTTCACTCATACAAATTCTTCAAGGCTTCACAACAGCCCTCAGCATCAGACATTTTCCCCCATTCCACACTGAAGCCATCAGAGCCCCATCCCTGACCTTGGTGTCTCCAGAGATGGGACACCACCGCCTCTGGGCAACCCGTGCCAGCATCTCACCACCTTTACTGTAAACAACTCCTTCCTGATATCCAGCCTAAGCCTCCCCATCTCTATGCTGGGTCTGCTCACAGCCCCAGGGAGGAGTCAACCGTCACGGCCAGCAGTTCTCAGAGCTATTTGTTGTCCAAGCCCAAAGGCTTCTTTGTTGTCACCTTCAACTCCTGGCGCGCCCTGGGACCCTCGCATCCACCCATGGGGGGCCAACCATCACCCCAAGTGCCCCCAGCACAGTGCTGCTTCCCACAGCCCCCAGCTGGGGGACGGCATCCACACACAGCTCTGCACCACCGGCTGCAGAACAGCAAGATACAGAGCACAGCTCTCAGTGGGGAGCTCACACCAAGGCTGCGGTGAGCCAGGCTCCAGCAGCACCTCCTTTATTCTCAAGTAGGTGTAGTGGTTGTCTGTCTGTCTGTCTGTCTGTCTGTCTGTTACAGTGAGGTGTCTATCAGATTGCTGTCACAATAAAAAATGACGGTTCTATTCAGTCCTCAGGAAACTCAGTCACCCAAAAATGGAAGGAAAATGCAGTGACACGATTCTGTGGAAGCTAAGCGCCAGAAATAGACACTGATTGCTATTGATTACATTATTACCTTTTTACTGTTATTGATCAAGTCTCACATTCCCATTTCATTGTGCTATTTGGAGCTAATGTCAAACTGAGCAGTGTCCAATTTCTCCCATCATCCCCTTCCGCCATTTTAGCACTGGCACAGGGCAGTGTTGCTGTCTGGGTTTGCTGGGCTTGGCGATGCCTGCAGAACCCTCAGGTCTGGTGGCCTCCAGCAGCTCCTGCAGCCCATCTGGACCTGATGGCTTCCAGCTGACCACAGCTCCCAAAGGCTAGAGAAGGGATAATCTGAAAATGGGCAAGATCGCAGCATCAGACTCGCAGAATGGCTTGGGATGGAAGGAAGCTCAAAAATCATCTGGTTCCAACCTCCCTGCCATGGGCAGAGCTGCCATCCACTGGATTGAGTTGCTCAGAGCCCCGTCCATCTGGCCTTGAAGATCTGGTCTTAGATAGGGAGGTTGGTGGCCCTGCCTGCAGCAGAGGGGATGGAGCTTGATGGTCCCTTCCAACCCAAGCCATTCTATGGTTCTAGGATTCTGCGGTTCTATGATTCTATGATTCTATGATCTGAGTCACGATAGAATAAAGCACGGGCAGCTCCTCCGTGCAGATGGGAGTGAGATGAGGGTATGCCAAGGAATGCATTGGGTGAATCAGTGCACTGGCAAGAAGGCCAGCATGTAAAACACAGCATAAGGGGGAGTTGAGCTCGAGATAAGCAAGGCTCAGGTCTCAGACACTCACACTTCTGAGCTGTATTTCGTCTAGAAGTGCTAAATACTGGGCAGTTTGGTCCATCAGGTTCCTCTCCTCTATTCAGGTCCCTCCACTTGCACTTGGCAGCCTCGTTTCTGCTGTTTGAGTCTCTGAAGTAAGGAGTCTTTGGCACCCAACTGTCCACGGCTGGTGGGAACCAGAGCAAAACATGCAGCTGAGCTCCTGGGACAGCCGTCCCATGGGTGCCTTTCTGGGACACGTTTTGGTCCTGATGTAACTGCGAAATCTTCAGGGCTGGAAGGATCCTTCAGAAAATTCCCCACTTGCACAGAGAAGGCAGGCACACCGCACCTCCTGCCCAGGGATGCTGCTGGCAGAGCAGCCAGCCGAAGGGAGTCAGAGTTCAGAACCTGCCTCTGGAACCAGAAATGCCATCGGAACTCAGGGACCTCGACCCGACCACAGGGAGCCCAGCAGGACCGCGACGCTCGGGCGCCAGCGCTGCCGTCCCGCTCACGGCCAGCTGCGGCTGTTTGGTGCCGCCGGGGCTCCGCGGGGCGTCGTCAGCTCTGCTCCCCCAGGAGCGACGCGGATCTCACGGCCCAGGTCAACAGGTTGAGCCCCGCTGTTGGGGCGGGGGCTGCAGCCCCGCAGACCTCCGGGCCGTCCTCAGCGAACCGCCCGAGGCATCGCCGCCCCAGCCGCGGCCATGCGTGTGCGATCGCTGCCTCCTGCTGGCGCTCGAGGGCTGCCGGGGCCGCGGAGGAGCCGTGAGGCGCCGCTCCGTTCACAGCAGGACCCGTTTCGGCTTTCTGTGAGCCCCGATGGAGAGGAATTCGGTGGAGACCAGCAGACGTTCGTGCTGCAAAACTCACTGCTGATTTTGTCTCATGTCCAATTTTAGAAGAGAGTAACGAGTTTATGGGCCTGCTCCTCCTCCAGAAACCCCGGGCGCACCAAGCATTGGGTGCTGAGGTCAGAGGAACCGCAGCCACTGCCACGGCCTCAACATGGCAACCTTCAAGGACCTTCAAGGACCTTTGAGGACCTCCGAGAACCTTCGAGGACCTTTGGGGACCTCAAACACGTCAGGGCAGGACAGAGTACCAGGATGTGCCATGTACGGCTTTCCACTTACGAGTGGGCTGGGGATTTTTATTAATTAACATTTACTGAGACGCGGTGATGACAGCAGTGAGACGCAGTGAGATCACTCAGCTTTGCTACTGTAATTTATTACCCACTGCAGCCTGCAGATGAAGAGCAATTAATAAAGCGCTGCTGTAGGCAGTGGTAGGAATGAATATGAATGTGGCAATGGAACACATGGGGCTTTGTTCGCCCTGACTGCTGTGCTTTCTCCATCTCCCTCCAGTGAAGCACTCAGTGAAGCTGAAGAGCTTTCCCCCTCCCAGCTCGGAGCCTGACTCAGCACCTGGAGCACGACGAGCTCATGCGGGCTATTTAGCTAACATTTTAACCACGCTCTGAATATAAATCTTCCCAACCAAGTGGCTAATACCCCATTATGCATGCCCCTGTGGGCACTAACTGCACAGCTGGTGATTCATTGACCCAGGGACATTTTCCCGTGAGATCTGCACCCTGACCCAGCCAGCACCTCCATCAGGGCTGAGGGCTGTGCCTCGTGTTCAGCTGTTCTTGGAAAGCCAGAAGAGCAGCAGAATCCCTGCTGTGAGCCCACGCAGTGCACACAGAACCCATCCCAGGGGGGCTGGTTGCTCAAGCTGGGTGACGCTGTGGTGCCTGCAGGGATGCCTTCCCCCCAGAGGCTCCCACGCACTGGAGAGGTCCTCAGGTCAGCAGAACCTGAGCACGGTGCTGTTGTGGCCACTGGGATGCCAAGACCAACCTATGGTCCAGCACTCTCCTGTTGACAGGATCAGAATCACAGGAACGGTTTGGGTTGGAAGGGACCCTTAAGATCACCCAGTTCCAACCCCCTGCTCCAGACAGGGACACCTCCCTCCACATCAGGTTGCTCACAGCCCACCCAGCCTGGCCTTGAATGCCTCCAGGCAGGGGGCATCCACGGTGCTGGGCAAGCTGCTCCAGTGCCCTGTTATCGTTGTTCTCTATGCATTTTCCAGTACTTGGTTTGGAAGCACTTTGAAGCCGGGTCTATTGCTTTGTTTCTCACCTGTGCAGCTCCCGCTGAGCGTGCTCCCACTGCTCCCTAACTCCAGGATGGGCAGTGATAAGAGGGGCCATTCCCAGCAGCAGGCTCCAACTCGCGTGCCCTGAGCACAGCCACGTGTGGCCAAACTGCTGCCGTGCTTAAAGGTGAGCACACCCTGCAGATCAACAACAAGGAGAGGCAACAGAAGGGGAAGCAGACAAGACAGCAAAAATAACCACAGAGCTGGGACTCCATGGAGCTGAACTGCCTTGCAGTAGTGAATCTGTACGGCGGGTCGGCTGCCACTCGAGCTGCTCAGAAACCTTCTGGGAGAAACCTCTGCAGCAGAAGGGTTTGTCAACCAGCTCGTGCTTTGGGCAGGGCTGGGGGGACCCCGCAAAGCCTCCTGCAGGCACAAGCATCCAGATTCTCACCCCAACCTCCAGGCTGCTGTGACAGCCCTGAAAACCCCAAAGCATCTCATTGCAGCTGAATGTATTTATTCGTGCTATGGCTACACCAGATTGCTCTCCCGACCTGTTGCTTTTGATATAGTGCAGCGTCCTATCAGAGATCACGTGGGCTGCTCTCCATAAATACTCTTTGCTAAGAGAGATACAAAAATGCTTTGGGAACAGCAGTTCGAGCAGCATTTCCACCAGCTCTGTTATCACTGCTAAGCAAACAGCCCTGAGTGAACAGACCTTCATTTCCGCTCCGCCTCTCACGGGCTTCCCAGCTTTGACAAAAGCACACACAACAAAATAAAACCGCAAAGAAAAAAAGAAATGTGCTGAAAGTGCCGCGAATTATTACTGTTTTTTTGTTTTCTTTTTAATTCTGAAACTGTGGATCTCTTTCTCTCTTCTCTTGAACTTGCAGCAGTGTCACTGGGAGGCCCGGAACGGAGCGGGGTTGTGTAGCTGCATCCCTGTCCATCTCATCCTGCCCGTCTCGCGCCCTTGGCTCCACCACACAGCGCTGTTCCATGGGTCTCACGGCTGACACGGAGCAGAGCATCCCGGCTCCTGGCACTGCTGTGGGAGTGGGAGTGCAGGGTCAGCCTCCAGACACAGCCCCCAAATCACCGCCCTCACAGGGCTGTGGTTGCTGCCCAGATGAAGATGGTTTCGCTGGTCAGGATGCATGAAGCCCCAAGCTCAATACAGGCACAAAATTGTCTCCAAGTGGGGGTAGAAAATACGGATCAGAAAGCAGGAACGATGCAGGAGGGAGAGGCAAGCCTTCATCTCAACTCCACACCCAGTAAAACACAAAGGAAAGATGAAAGCAGGTCTCCAGGCTCTGGTGCACTTCCTACTCTTCTTCTTCATCCCATGGGCGATGGAAATTTTGGCACTTAACCACTGAGCCAGAATGATCATAAGACCAGACAGCAGAGCAATCCCACTCACCTAAGGAATGCTATGCAGAGCTCCAGATGGAAGGACTGCTGTGCTTCCCTCCACGATGGAAGCAGACAGAGCCATGGCTGAGATGCTTCCAGGGGACTGAGAAGCTCCAGATACATCTGGTGCTCACTCTGCATCGTTGCATGGAGGCGGATTGCCACCAGCTTCAGGCAGAACACAGCATGATTGGTACAACAGGTCTGTAGACCAAAGTGAGGAGTGAGAAAATGTTGGACAACGCTGTCCTGGTGGTGGAGGATAAGTGGAATGTATGGCGCCAAATTGATGGGTGATCAAAGAGCAGCATAGGAGCAAAGGACGTGGACTTTACACTGAGCACTGCTGTGCTGTGAAACAATTTTGTAAGAAAAAATTGTCCCTATGGGATGCGAGGACTTGAGACCATTGTCTGCCTCCAGTTCTTTGATCAGAGAGTGGTGAGGTGCTGGAACAGCTGCCCAGAGAGGCTGTGATGCCCCGTCCATCCCTGGAGTTGTTCGAGGCCAGGTTGGATGGGGCCCTGGGCAGCCTGGGCTGCTGTGAGATGGGGAGGTTGGTGGCCCTGCATTGGTGGGGGTTGGAGCTTCGTGATCCTTGAGCTCCCTTCCAACCCAACCATTCTGTGATTCTGTGATTCAGTTTGCTGTGGGGTTTTGAGTGTGGCATTGGACGCTGTGGTTTAATGGACATTTCCTCATCCGACCCACGTGTCCCATCTCTGCTGCATGGAGCACTCAGGGGCAGCATCAGTAGCAATGAAGGGGCTGATGGCCCACGTATCCGAAAACCCTTCAGCTTCTCCAGAGCCTGGTGGACAAACCCATCACCCCAATGCAAGCACACCTCACACTGCCTTCCAGACCCCATCCCGCGTCCCCTTTCCCTCAGCAGCGGCTCCCACAGCTGGGATGGAGGCACTGCCCCGCAGGGCAGAGCAGCCGGGCCACGCGCTCGCGGATCTGCCGCGTCCTCACCCCGTACACGATGGGGTTGAGCATCGGTGGGACCACGACGTAGAGGTTGGCCAACAGGATGTGGACGTGGCCTGGGATGCTGTGGCCAAAGCGGTGCGTGAGGAAGGAGAAGAAGGCGGGCGTGTAGAACATGAGGATGACGCAGAGGTGGGAGCCGCAGGTGCTCAGGGTTTTGAGGCGAGCCTCGGGGGACGGCAGCTGGAAGACGGTCCTGAGGATGAGCCCGTAGGAGACGGCGATGAGCACCACGTCCAGCCCGGAGGACAGCAGCGCCGTGGTCAGCCCGTACCACACGTTGGCCCTGATGTCGGCGCAGGCCAGGCGGGCGATGCCCATGTGCTCGCAGTAGGTGTGGGGCATGACGTTGTGCCCGCAGTAGGGCAGCCGTTTCAGCAGGAAGATGGGAGGGAACATGATGCAGAAGCCCCGGAGCACGGCGCTCAGCGCGATCTTCCCGATCACCGAGGGCGTCAGCGTGGAAGGGTAGCGCAGCGGGTCGCACACGGCCACGTAGCGGTCGAAGGCCATGGCCAGCAGGACGGACGACTCCACGATGAAGCTGAAGTGGGTGAAGAACATCTGAGTGATGCAGGCGTCGAAGGAAATTTCTCGGGCGCTGAACCAGAAGATCGCCAGCATTTTGGGCACCGTCGTGGTCGAAAGCATCAGGTCGGACACAGCCAGCATGGCGAGGAAGAGGTACATGGGCTCGTGGAGGCTGCGCTCCGTGGCGATGACGAAGAGCAGGACGGAGTTGCTGAACAGTGCAGTGATGTACATCAGGCAGAAAGGGACAGAGATCCAGATGTGGGACTCCTCCATGCCCGGGATGCCGGTCAGGACGAAGGTGATGGGGTCGAAGCTGCTTTCGTTGAGCTCATGCATGGTGCTGCTGCTCCCGGCGTCATAAGGGAAAGAATGAGGATAAATAATGCTGTGTGTTAACCCCTGCCATCGACACATGAATGTTGCTGTGTGCAGCTGGTCTCCAAACGGAGCCGTTCTGAGGCTGAGGGCCTCACTGGGTGCATTTTGCTGCACAGAGGAATCTACTCACCTTTGCCTATCAACCCCCGTGAACTGTGTCTGAATGAGAAACATCTCCGTCCCTCCACATGAGCTGTGCAACAGGTTGGGTCCTGTTATCTCTCTTACATACTGTCACAAGAAGGCACTTGGCTTGCTTTGTGGCAGGCAATTGTCAGCCCCATTTGATGAAACAATACAATGCCTCCATCAGTTCAGATCAGTTTCTGAGAGCTCTTGTTGAGTCAGGAATAAAACCAGCTCTGATGCTACCAGGTGTCTTGGGGGTTGTTGAGCACCCCTGGAACTTCTGCTGGACCAGTTTATCCCTCTGTTTCCACCCACAGAAATATGTTGATCCATTTGTAAATGATATAAAGTGTTTTTTCATAGAATCATAGAACGGCCTGGGTTGCAAAGGAGCACAGTGCTCACCCAGCTCCAAGCCCTGCTGTGTGCAGGTCGCCAACCAGCAGCCCAGGCTGCCCAGAGCCACATCCAGCCTGGCCTTGAATGCCTGCAGGGATGGGGCATCCACAGCCTCCTTGGGCAACCTGTGCCACTGCCTCACCACCCTCTGCCTCCAAAACTTCCTCCTCACCTCCAACCCAAACCTCCCCTGTCTCACTTTCAAGCCATTCCCCTTGTCCTCATCCCCCCTTATTGTATCCCTGGCCCATCCCAGAGAGGCTACAAAGAGCCGAACGCGGGCAGACCTGCAGGAATGCAGGACCTCCCCAGACCTTCCCAGGCACAGCAGCCATTCCGTGCTGGTTGCCCTTTTCCCACTCAGAGGCACAGAGGCAGATTTCTCTCACCTGTCAGCTCACTGCTTTCTGCTCCTTTCAAGCAGGAATCCTTGCCCAAACACCAATGCTGGCACAACACATCCCACAGGGTCGGCCCAGCTCTCAGCTGAGCCCCAATGGGGGCAGTGAGGGTCCTCCCTGAAGGCTTGGGGGCCGTGGTTAAACCTTCCCCTCCCGAACCACAGCAGGAGCTGTGGTGTTTTGTGGGCTTTTAAACTGCTCTGCATTAAAGATTAACCAGAAGTGACCCTGCAGGTGAGTGAAGGCATTTCCTGCTCTCCACCATTTGCGCTGCACTCCCACTCAGTGCACGCAGCAGAGCCTGCATCACCCTGCTGGTGGCCCTGCACTGTCCCACCAGGTGCCTGCTGGTTTCTCGTGCTCCAAAACCTCCCCAGCAGCCCCCAGCTCTGCCCCTGTCTCTGTGAGAAGGGTTCCTCCCTCTGACTCCAACCCACAGCAAACAGCACAGCGGCCGCGTTGATGTGCTCACACTGCACAGCAGCTGCAGAGGCCTCTGCTCAGGTTGAGCTGCTGGTCTGGGCCAGCACTGACCAGAACACCAGAACTGCATAACTCATAGCTCATTGCTATTGCAAAGGCATTTCTAACATGTGAGATGGTGGCCAAACAAAGGAACTGGAACGACAGCTTTGTTTGAAGGATGCAAAACAATACTGAAACATCTGCCTGCATCTGACAAGTTGAAGATCCGTCCACGTGGCAGAAAAATGAGCCTGAAGTCCTAAGGACTCTGTGAACTGACGATTTCTTTCCACACAGAACCAAAGCAAAGTGATTGAGAGCAGCTGTGTTCTTTTTGGACGAAACCAGCAGTATGAATCCAGTACAACTCGGCTTGCAGTGCAGTGCCTGTCATTCAGAGATTTCTTGCATGGTTCCATTGCTGTACTGCCTCAGGCTCAGAACAACAGATGCAACCAACGCATGCAGACAGCAGATACGCTTCAGGACTTCCATCAGCTGCACACCAACACAGAGTCACAGAGTGCTTCCCCCCCTGGCTGCCCAGTGCTGCCCTGCTCCACTGCCCTCTCTGCCCATCACCTGCCCTGCTCCTCCCTGCCTCATCCTGCCTCTCTTTTGCCCACCTCCAGCCCCTCTCCTGCCCAGCCCTCACTGCAGGAGCTCTGCATCTCATTCATCTGGAGAACACCAGGCGGGTTTCTGGTACCATCAGTACTGGTCACGCTCAGTCCTGCCCACGTTCCTGTCAGCATTTGCTGTCAGAGGGACCGCTGCCCCACAGCACCAAGCTGGGAGGACCTGGAAACACCAGGACTGAGAGGATCAGCCCCACCATGCAGGGCTGGAGTCGCTGCCGCCCCACGGATGCTGGGGCAGCCCCGGTCCATCCGTGTGCACCAAGCCCAGTAGGCAGTGGGGCACGATCTATCCGAGGTCAGCAACGAGCAGAGTGCAGCTGGGGTCAGTGCTGGGTCCGGTCCATCCAGCGTCACCATTAAAGGTCTGGGCAACGGGACAGAGCACACCCTTGGTACAGTCACAGATAGCATGAAACAGGGGAGCCTCTGTGGGGCCGGCACCACGTGCTGGAGGCTGGAAAGGCGCCGTGTGCTCCGCTGTGGACTCTAGAGGTCTCTGTGAGGTAAGAAATGCTGTAGGGCCGCAGCGCAGGCAGTGGGATCCTTCCCGGAGAGATCCTGCAGCAGCGGCACTGAGTGCAGTTGTGGTGAATGAGGAGGGTGAGGGGCTCCACAGCCTGGCACGGAGAGGATGCCAGCCCGCAGGTTTGCAAGGCACATCGTGGCACAGCCCCATTCAGATCCTCATCATCTCCTCCGGGGAGCGTTGGCTGCCCAGCACGCGCTGCAGTGAGCAGTTCCCAAACACCATCGCTGCCCTGGGGGGCGCTGCCAACCCCTCACACACGGACCCTCACTCACACGGAGCACGGACCCTCTGCACCGGGTTTGGGCCTCTCCTGGGGGCTGCTGGCAACACATCGGAGCACCTCTGCAGCCCCGTGCCCAGGGACAGCCAATGGCACAGCGCCTGGTGAGGGACCCCTCTTTGCTGTGCCGTTTTCCCCTCTTCATGCTCCCCCCCTTTAGCCCCGCAGCGGGGCTGTGGGGACACACAGGCTGTGCACACTGTGCTCCCTGCCCAACATCACCTGCTCACGTTCCCAGGCCGGGCTCAGCTGGTGCTGCCAGCTCTGCTAACGCAGCCGCTGCGCCATTGTTTGAAGGCTTTTCAATTATCGCTGTTTATTTCACAGTCCTCGTCCTCCCAGCACACGATGCTTCCCTCCCCACTCTGTGGTTGCAGAGATCACGGCACAGCCTGGACGAGACGCGGTTCTGCTCTGGCACAGCCCCAGCACAGCAGAGCTCCCTTGGGTCGGTGCTGATGCTTTTGGCATTTCTCTCCCGCCGCCACTTGGAGCCACCGTTTCCTCAGAGCTGAGCGCTTTGCTGTCGGAGCAACGAGGTCCCGTGGGACCCGAACGCCTCCCCACACCGGGAGCAGTGGGTCAGAGTGAGACGCAGCACCGCAGCTCTGGATGTCCAGGAGGAGCTGTGCCGTTGGCCCCTGCCTCCTCCGTTCCCTGATGCCTTCAGTGCCCAGATGTCTGCAAAGCAGAGAAGCCAAACGCTGCTGGGAGCAGCCTGCCCTCCCCGCAGCTCCTGTCCCACACCCGGTGCATCTGCCTGAATCTCAGTGTCTCATCTGTCTGAAGCCATTGGGGCAGATCTCAGCGCTTGCACTCCAGCTGCTCTCCAAAAGGCACCTCTGCAGTTCAGCTCTCATTTCACCATTGGACTTGGTTCTTTCAGTTTCCAAAGCACAGCACTAAGAATGTCCCACGAAGAGATCAGAGCATGCAGACTGGAGTTCCGCAGCACCAAATTGGTTGCATTTTTCTTCTTCCACAGGGAGGGGAATTGCTCACACCAGAAGTGCCCAGGAGGAGCCCATCTCCTGCTCACGGGCCATTGCTGGGCTGTGCCGTCCCGGGAAAGCTGAGACCCCCGACTCTGTGCATGCCCAAACATTTGCTTTATGACTGCATTTCCAACCACAGAACACGCAGAGCGATGCCCAGTATATATTTAACCTTTAAGTGTTTTCTCTCTGGGAGAAGAGGAGGCAGAACACGGTGCTCACCGCTCATAATAGCTCAGCAGCAAGCACCACACGGCCTCGAGGTCAAGAGAACAGAAATGCAGAGAAGCAGCAGCACGGATGCTCCAGAAATGCTATTTTCACTCCCAGGACCATCTTTCCTCTGAGAGCTTTCCCTGTGTGACGTGGAGATCCCACGGCAATAGGCGGGGAGCAGGGCAGAGCAGCGCCAGCAGCAGCACGCTCTGCTCCAACCTCAGCACTCTCAAGTAGCCGTGGCACATTTGTCAGCCCCGCTCAGCACGAGCATCGTGGTGCACACAAAGCAGCTGTGCACCATTGGAAGCAGACAGCTGGCAGCACGGAGCTTTTACCTGTGTGGCAATGGAGACACAGAGCACAGAAGCACCAGCCCTCACCTGCATGGTGCTGTGGCCATGGCCACACTCACTTGAGTCCGACTGCTCCCGTGGCCGTGGCACTGCTGCACGGGACAGGAGTGTCACCTCATGTCTCCTAGGGATGGTGCTCGATTCTCCAGCGTTGGGCATGGTGGGGATGGGCTGACATTTGGGCTCGATGATCTTGGACGCCTTTTCCAACCAACCTCTCCCTTCCAAGCCGTTCCGTGCTTCGATGAATCCAGGCTGGCTGGGCGCTGCTTTATCCTCAGTTACTGTACACAGATCCTCTGTGCTATTTTCGATGAGCTCACAGGCAGTTGGCTGCTCTCTTATTTCTGTCCTTTTCCCATTTCTGGAAGGAATGGCACCAGTGCCACATCAGTGCTGCTGGGTTCCACGCCGCAGGCTGGCACAGCACAGCCATGCTGTGGGGCAGTGGGCAGCAGCGCGCTCCTATTGCACACTGAGGACACACTGAGGATCCCTTTGGGTGCTCAGGTGACATTTGCTGTCACGTGGAGGAATGAGTGCATTGGGTGCAGTTCTCAGCTCACCTGGATTTGCTGCCCTTCCCCCTGGCGTTGTAATCAAAAGGGGGTCGGGGGGGAGGAAGGAGACACTTTTCAGCAGGGTCTTTGTGGTAGGACAAGGGAAATGGTTTCAAACCAAAAGAGGGGAGAATTGGATATAAGGAAGAACACTGAGGGTGGTGAGGCACTGGCACAGGTTGCCTGGAGAGGGGGTGGGTGACCCATTGCTGGGGACACCCATGGTCAGGAGATGGAGCACTGAGCATGGAAACACAGAATGGTTTGAGTAGGAAGGGATCCTTAAAGGCCCAATTTCCCTGCTGTGAACTGGAACAGCCACAGCTGCAGCAGCTGCTCAGCAGACTTGGCCATAGGAGCAGAGCAGAACGCAGGTACAAACTGCCAACAATTATCTGCAGACGGCGACTGCTGCCCGTGTGGAGGAAAGGCAAACACAGCAGGACCCCGGCTGTGGAAAGGAGCGCAGGGCAGCCAGCAGCACTGCTGGAAGGTGAGCATTGCCCCGGTGGGTGAGGGGATGGATGCCCTCAGAACGAGCCCTCCATCCCACACGTGGTACGGCTGCAGTGCACTTCAAGGGCAGCAGCTGCTCCAAAAGCAGAGCCTTTATCTGCACGTCTCCTGCACCAACCCTAAAGCTCCATCACTGTGGCCATCGACCCAGGACAGGCAGATCTTGTTGGGCTGCCCCTGCCACCTGCACCTCCCCAGTGCCTCCCCAGGGACCTGCGTGGAGGTGGGGCTATGGTGCACACAGGTAACATCTCCCCATGGTCCCCAGCGGCTCTCTCAGCAAACAGCCCTCCTTTGACGTGGTAGAACCTATCTACCAATCTACCACCAATGCACCCACAGTTTACGTGGGTCTGACCCAGCAGAGGCTCTGGCCCGTTCCCTCAGAGGACAGGACCGGGATCTCTCCCATGTTTGGTTGGATGAGGTGGGTCGATGGTTGGACCTGATGATCCCGGAGGTCTTTTCCAACGCAGATGATTCTATTCTGATGCTGTCTTTCCAAGAGAAGAACAAAGGGAACAGATCAGTGAAACAAAGAACAGAACCACCTCAAAGCTATCAGAAATAGAGGCGGTTTCACGTGCTTGTGTTGTAATTAGTCCTGGTGCTGCAAGCACCACTTGTTTTCATTTCCATTGCTGCTTGTTTGCTCTTCCTTAAGCATGTTAACCACCGCATGTTATTGTTCTGGGGAATGTTTTCATTTTGCTTTTTCTGCCCTTATCTGAGTTCTCCCTCCCGACACTTACTGCTCTTTTCTGACTTCATTATCTCCTAATTAACAGTCAGTCTGAGCAGCGCTGTGTGGCACAGAGCAGGAACCATCCAGGGGGCTGCAGAGGGATGCTATGGGGCTTTGGTAAGCCTCGTGCTTGTGGATGAGCCTGCGACTCATCCACTCACAGCATCGTGGAACCATGGAGGCTGGAAAAGCCCCCCCTGACCCCTGAGCCCAACCCAGCCGCCCTGCTGCACCCTCTGACTGCGTCCCTCAGTGCCACTCCTCCGCCTGGCCCTGCTCTGCCTCCAGTGGTCCCCAGGAGATGATGGTGATGTCCTGGGAGACGGCGATGATGTTGGATGAGATGCTCTTCCAACTTTATATCTCTATGATTCTCTGTCCCAGCAGACGGGACGCACCCAGGAGATGATGGAATTGTTCCAGGACGTGATGGATGCTGTCCTCAGTCTGTCTCAGGAGATGAATAGCAGCCCCTATGATGGGATCCAAAGTGCTCTGGTGCTGCAGGTTCCAGCCCCTTTGGCCTTCAGCCCACCTGGCAGCCCCATGTGCCCCCACTCCCCACAAAGGACAGTGACAGGGACAGGGTAGGGGACGGGGATGGGGATGAGGATGAGAACAGGCCAGAGATGGGGATGGGGATGGGGACAGCAAGGAGGTACCACTGTGGCCCCACTGCCCGGGTGCCTGCAATTCCTGATCCCATCGCAGGGGACATTTGGTGGCTTTCAACAATTAAATGTTCTGCAAAGCTGAAGGTATCATGATTGTGAAATTTCTTATAGCCGGCAGAGATCTGATCATGCAATAATCAGACTCACACCCCAAAGAACAGCGAGGCCATTATCTCCTAATTACTTCAGCACATTTTAATTAGACCGGAATGTATTATCATAATCCCCCTGCAGAGGAAGCGATGTCCCCACCAGGGAGAAACCTGGGGAGTTCAGGGGCAGCTTGCGCTGCTGATGGAGCAGTGGGATGGGAACCCTCCAAAGCAGCAAACTCCATGACAGCCCCGTCTGTCTGTCTGTGTTTGTCAGTCTGTGCATGTATGTCTGTGCCTGTCTGTCTGTCTGTCTGTCGGTCAATGAGCAGAGCACAGCTGTGGCCACAGCTGCGGGTCTGGGAGTGCAGGAGCTGAGGGTCCTCAAGGGGAGGGTGGAAATGTTCAGAAAGGAGATGGAGCCACGCGCGATGGAACCAAACAGCAGCGCCTGTGCATCAGCAGTGCTGCAACGGCATCAGGAAACAAAGGGAGGGCTGCAGTGCCCCTGATTGAGGGCAATGGGATGAGAGCATCCCGGGAGCTCAGCAGAAAAAAGCACGAGGACATTGAGACCAAGAGCTGTGGGCAGGAGGAAGGAGCATTCAGTGACACTGAGTTCCCTCAGGGCCGGAAGAGCTCCAGACCCAATCGAGTTAACAAATTAAATTCCTCAACAGATAATGGAATACAAAAACTGGTATCCAATGTATGGAAGGAGAGTTAACTCAGCTCTGTGCCATCCCAGCTCTGTGCCACCCCTGCCTTGGAGCTGCCTGCCCAGGGTGGGAGCACACAGGAGGGGCAGAGCTCTGTGGGGCTGAGAAGCAGATGGGGTTCAGGCTCAGCACGTTATGGGGCAGCAGAGCAGAGGGTCAGCACTGCCAGATGATCTGAGTTTGGACACAGAGCTGCAGATCCTCACAGTGTGCTGAGCGACTCATACACGGCCTCCATCACTCAATCCTGCAGTTTCTACCTTGATAATTGTTTTGGGATGGGATGGGATGGGATGGGATGGGATGGGATGGGATGGGATGGGGATGGGGATGGGGATGGGATGGAAATGGGGATGCCATGGAGAAGGAGAAGGAGAAGGAGAAGGAGAAGGAGAAGGAGAAGGAGA
>NW_024884573.1:55179-56586 GCF_019232065.1 Centrocercus urophasianus
AAGGAGAAGGAGAAGGAGAAGGAGAAGGAGAAGGAGAAGGAGAAGGAAACAGGGATGAACAGGGACACCCTCAGCTCCATCAGGGCTCACAGCCCCATGCCCTGACCTTGAGTGTCTCCAGGATCGGAGCATCCACCATCTCTCTGGGCATCCTGTGCCACTGCCTCGCCACCTTCATTGTAAACAACTTATTCCTTACACTCAATCTAAATCTGCTCTCCTCTTGTTTGAAACCATTTCCCCTTGATGGAACAGAATAGAACAGAACAGTTGAAAAGGCTCTACAAAGATTATTGAGTCCAACCCCTTGCCCACTTCAGGGCTAACCAGAAGTTAGAGTACGAGGATTACCCAACGTCTTCTGCACCCCAGCAGGCCTGGGGCCTGGAGCACTTCTCCAATAAGTCAGCCCCCAGGACCGAAGCCCCATGTGGAGGCGGTGGCACCGCAGCACTGTGTCACATTGATGGGAGCACGATGGCAGCTGGCACAAAAGCAGCAGCTGAGGAGCAGCACCACGGCAGCGCTGTGCCCACTCTGCTGCTTTGCTCCTGGCTGGTGCTCGGCTCTCCTGCAGCTGTGAGGGGACGCAGGCGGCGCTGGTGAAGGCATCACATCTCTGGGTTGTGCTGATAGCAGCCTTCGTCCCCCAGACACGCTTGGCACGGGCTGAGGACAACAGCACTGCTCTGGAGAGCACTGAGCTGCACTGAGATGGATGCAGAAAACGAGACCTTGACCAAACGCATCCTGACGCAGAGGCACGAATGGAATTGCTGCTTGCACGGAGCAGGAGCAGCTGGTGCTGGGGAGTCGTGCAGGAGCTCTGCAGGCACCGTCCCACTGCTCAGGTGGATGGAGCTGCTCCAGGGCTGCTCCAGGGCTGTCCCACAGGGCGCTGTGTTTATTGGATCTCGCCCGCCGCAGAGGAAATGTCTTTCATTACTGGGCAGGTTATTGATTTGATCTGTGCTTTCTGTTGTACACCGTGGTTCGTGTTTCTCGTTGGGCACAAGCTCTGTTTTGAAAGCCCTGTAAAATATCAGTAGGTGAGCTAACGCAGCGTGCTGGCTGCCCTGCAGCTGGTGGGACGCCACGCTCATTGAGCTTTGCCCCTATGGCCCCTATCCAACCGCCCCTCTCATCACCCTGAGCAGTGCTGCCCGTGGTTGGGGCCACTGTTGGCTGAGAAAATAGGACGTCCCATGTCCCATCCAGCAATGGAAACTGCCCCCAGTGGTGCTGCATGGATGGGCACAGGCACAGCATGGCCTCGAGTTGCATCAGGGGAGGTTCAGGTTGGGTGCTGGGGGGGATTTCTTTTCAAGGCAGTGGTGATGCTCTGGCACAGCAGCTGGGGGGAGGGGGGGCAGCAAAGGGGCTCAGGGATTGAAAGACTGAGGTCGG
>NW_024884574.1:0-22769 GCF_019232065.1 Centrocercus urophasianus
GGAGAGAGCGGCGAGGGGCGGAGATGCTGCTGCGGAGGGAGGAAGCTCTGCAAAGGGGAGCGAGGAAATGCCGTGCGGGGCGTCACGGCGCGGCTGCGGTTGGAAGGCACCTCCGCGTCCGTCTGTCCACGCTCTGCCCAGCAGGACGCCCAGCGCAGGGTGCCCGAAGCCGTGCCCGAGCGGCTTGTGAAGATCTCCGAGGAGACCCCGCAGCTCCTCTGTGCAGCTGTGCCACTGCTCTGCCACCCGCACGGCCCTGAAGCGCTTCCTGACGTTCGGAAGGAACCCTCTCGTATTCCAGTTGGTGCCCATTGCTTCTTGTCCTGGCACTGGGCACCGCGGAGCACGGCCTGGCTCCGTCTTCATCCTCCCCACCCCCTGGGCATTTGTAGACATTGAAGAGATGCCCCTGAACCTCCCGTTCCCCAGGCCGAGCAGTCCCAGCTCTCTCAGGTTTCCTCATAGTACACTTGCTCCAGTCCCTTCCTTGTTTTCGTGCCCCTTTACTGGCCTCTCTCCAGTGGCTCCAAGTCTCTTGTAGTGGGGAGCCCAGGACCAGACCCAGTTCACCAAGTATGGCCTCACTGGTGCTGAATAGAGGGGAAGGATTGCCTCCCCCACCTCCTGGCATTATATTGCTCAGTGCAGCCCAGCACACCGTTAGCTTTCCATGTGGTTGGCACATGTCTGGCTCATGGTCAGCCTGGTGCCCACTGGCACCTGCAGGGCTTCTCTGCCGGGCTGCTTCAGCTGGGTGCCTCCAGCATGGCCTGGTGCTGGGGCTGTTCCTCCCCCAGGACACTACTTGGTACTGCGCCTTATTGAGCTCCATGTGGCTGCCGTCACCCATTTCTCACTGCTGTCAAGATCCATCTGGGTGGCAGTGTGACCCTGCAGCTGGACTTGATGATCTTTAAGGTCTTTTCCAATCTGAGCAATTTTATGATTCTATGATTCTATGATCCCTTGGTGTGTCCACCTCTCCTCTCAAATTTGTGCCGTCTATGAACTTGTCACATGCAAGGCTTGTCCTGCATTGCTGCTGGAGTAACACCGGGCTGAGGGTACATCCATGCCTGCTGGGAGCTGTGGCACATGGCCGTGAGCTCTGCGCTTGCCTGTCTTCAGCTTCAGCTGCATGCAGGTCCCGTCAAGCATCCCCTCATGCTTGTGCTTAGGTCTCTGGGCCATGCCCTGTCCCTGCCATGCAAGGATTTCCCCATGCTGGCAGAGGATGCCAAGGCACACAGCTTTGCAGAACCCAGGCACACAGTCTGCCTCCCCGAGTGCTGGGCACAGACCCGAGGCCTTGGCGCCAGTGATATGAGCAGCACTTGACAGCCACACTGCTGCGATCCTGCTGGCTGGCATTTGCTGTGTTTTCAGCCCTTACCCTTGGAGGAGGGATGCGCGCTCCTGCCGCGTGGCTGGGCTCAGCCCCAGCTGATGGGCTGACTGCAGGAGCCCTGTTAGAGCACCCGCAGGTCCTGGCAGGTCCCACTCCATTGCTTTCCAGGCTTTGCTGGGAGCGAGCGGCCAGGGATGCAACCAGACCACAAGATACGGCGTTTGTGGCAGCAGCCCCAGACTACTGGTTTCTGTTCTCCATTGCAGGACCCTTGGCAGAGCTCTGCTCCACAGGGTCAGATGTCCTGTGCGGACTACATCTGTACCCTGCTCCTGTTTGCCCTGATAAGCCCAGTAATTTCAATGTGCTATGAAAGGGCCAAGCCCTTGCTTCTGCCCTGCATTGTCCTTGTCACAGACGGATAGAGGCCAAGCTCAGCCATGGTTATGTTTCGGATCTGATCTGGAGGAGGAAAGGGCAATGCTGGCTGGGGGACCCAGGGCAGCTCTGGGAGCACCTCCAGGGCAGCACAGCAGGAAACCGCAGGAGGCAGTGCTTTTCTGCTGGGGATGGAGAGCAGGGCAGGGAGTTACCAGCTCACCTGGAGCTGCTGGGGTCAGGATGAGGCTCTGAGCACCTGCTGGAGCTGTGTATGTCCCCATTCATTGCAGGGAAGTTGGACCAGATGGCCTTTAAAGATCCCTTCTAAGTTAAATGATTCTATGATTGCAGGATGGGAACACACTGCAGCGTGAGTGGGACCAGGCACTGGCCCCTGGTGGAGTGAGGAGCACAGGGACCTGGTCTGCCACCGCAGAGATGACCTGGACCGTGGGTCTGCAGTGTGACTGCAAAAGTAGGGGCCAGGACATGGAAAAGCTACACCTGCTGCATGCCTCCTCTTCTGTCTCCATCCAGGGACTTCTCATGGAGTGGGGTGGGCTGAAGGTCAGAAGCTGGTAGAGAAAGGAAGCAGGAGTCTGTGAGAGGTTTTCCCCATGCTGCATACCCAGGCAGGGGATATCCTTGCATCCCTGCAAGGCACTCAGCACCCAGGAGCAGGAGGGAGGCAGGGTGCTGGAGCTGGCCCCAGGAGCAGGATGGAGGCTGGAGCTCTGATGCAGGGTACATACTTCTGGCAAGAAAATGACAGATGAAGCCCATCTCCTGCCCCAGAAAGAAAACTGAGGAGTAACATGGCACAGGGGAAAGATGCTCAACACCCGTCCAGAGGGACAGACAGGCTAAAATCCTCTGCAGACTCCACTTCCTTGCAACACTTCTGCCTCTCACCCTGTGGATTTCCTGCAAGGGCTGCATCTACCTCAGCTCAGAGATGCTCTCTGTGCACATCCACTCCCAACAACTGGTTCTGCACAGTGGTTGCCAGTGGTCTGAAAGGAAACAGCCACGAGGGAAGTGCCCACCCCTCCAGACCTGCCCCATCCCCTGCCACCACTTCTGTGCTCTGTGCAAGACCCCAGCACAGGGCCTGGAGGACCGGGGGCAGGCGCTGCCACTTGCTCTTACTGGCCTTAGGCAGCACCATCATCTGCTCCTTGGGAAGGCCCCTCTGGCTCATGGTGTCTGAATTTCACTAACATGTGGGCTTTCACTTCAGCATCCCTGCCTGCAGGGGACAGACAGTGTTGTGACCGGCCAAAACTGCCCCAGTTCTCCTGGCAGACACTGGTTGTACACCTGAGTGCAGTGCTCCTGCCAGAGCCCCACACAATCCAGAGCAACTGGGTAAAATGTCCGGCAATTCCATCCTGCTTGCTGGAAGGCCTGGCCCATGCAACCCACACCTCCCGGGCTCTTGCTGTGCTTTTCTGTACTTTCTTCAATGTTTGCTGTAGAGAAACAGCACTGAGATGGTCATTCCCTGGTACAAGTGGTCACTGAGGAGGATGGTGTAGTTGCCACAGGCTGTACTGAGCTGCCTGCAAATGAGGTTATCTTCCACTGCAAGAGAAAGTGGAGAGGGCTTCTTCTGGCAAGGGGAGAGCTTCATGCCTCCAGGGATGGAGATGGGACAGGACCATAAGCCAGGAGGGATGTGGTAGCTATGGGATGGGAAGGAGATGAACTCAGGACATTTCCTCCTGCCAGGCACGGGCTGAACTTCCCTGTGCCTGGGGCTCCTGGGCCTCCAGCAGCTCCTGGAGCCTCAGGCACCACCTGGCTGCCATGCAGGCTGGTGTTCATCTTCCCACAAGCATCCTACCTGCCTCAGCCCCATCCTCTGACCCCACATCTGAGCCCCCCCACCCTACAAACCTGCACCCCTCCTCTACATCTCCGCTCTCCTCTGTGCCCTTTGCACACCCTCACCCTCTCCAGCACTCTGACTGCCTGAGGAATGCACTCCTCTCCATTCCCAGGGCCCACTCCCACGGCCAGTGCTGCTCCTGTGGCTCATGACACCAGGGGCTTTGCTGAACTCCTGTGCCCTTCCTTCCCAGGGAAGCTCCGTGCCGGCTGTGAAGAAAATGCTCTGATTTCTGTCTCTCATCACTTTCTAACCAAGACTGGACACCTTTCTAGAAGGTTCATCAACATGATTAATTAAGCTGAATGCAGAGGCGAAGTGGGTCCAGCAGAATCCTATAGCCAGTGCTAAACAAAGAACTAATTTTCTCTTCAGGTTTATAAAGCATACAAAGCCATGCCAATCTTTTCCATTGAGAAGCACGTTTGATTTTGGCCTCTCTTCTCAGATGTGGTCAGAAAATGACAACCGAAGGCAATCTTGCATGGATATAGATCAAATCCAAAGGTGTTTCTGTCTCATTTCTGTCACTTACTGACACTCCTGCAGTCCTTGACACAGCCTGGTAGTGGTGCAGAAGCAATAATCCTAAGCGGTTGCTCATGCTGCACACTTGAAGGTGCTTTACAAACGCCCACAGACGCATTAAATCTCTGGCTCCACCTACAGCTGGAAGGAGAAAATCTCCCCCATCGCACCAGGTTTCCTTGCGCAGTTCCTTGCTGCGCTGCTCCCGACTGAGCTGTACTTCAAGGCTGAACCCTGAGCAGAAGCAGCTGTTGGACAACTCTGGCCTGGACGGAGAGCACAGCAGCCCCCGCTCTCATCTCCTGAAGCCTTCAGCCACAGACAGCTGTTCCCATCTCCTCTGTGTTTTCCTACTCCTCGTTCCAGGTTGGAGGACAGAGGCGAGTTATTGGCTGCTCTTCTCCATGCACACCATCAGCACACGTGTTACCAGATCAGGAAGCAGTGGCCTCCAAAGGAGCACCTATGTACTCTTCCTACGTTGTATGAAGAACTGAAGAGCTAACAGAGCTGAAAGCAAAAAGGGGAGGAGCCCATAGGGGAAGCTATAGAAAATGAGAAGATTTACACCGACACTTAGCCACAAATCAGTTTTGACGATAATTTCACCGTTCTTTTCTGGTTTTATGGTGCTTAAAGCCATCTTCCCATTTTTCTTGAGATCTTCAATCCAGCTGGACTGGGAAGCTATGGCAGCAGTGTACCACCTCCCAGCAAACTAGAAAGAATGACTGCACCAACGAATGCGGGAAACAACAGGAGATTCAGGGGTAAAGCAGGCACCCCATACGCCCTCTTCACGTGCTGATGGGTTTAGAAAAGCAGCTCTTATGCAGGGCAAAGCTCTGCTGTGAAGAGCTAAGGGAATGCAAAGAACTCTTGGACAAACTCAGGTACTCTGTAGCCCTCACTAGGCTGCTGGCTGTCCCATGAAGCACCAGGATTTGTGCTGTCAAATGCCAGGAAGCTTGAGGGGGTCTGACTCCCAGCAGGAGCTGGGTCCTCGTGAGCACACAGGTGGGCTGTCCTTGACCTCGCCACCCTCGTGGAGCCTGTGTCCAAGCAAGGCAGATTGCCTGCCCTCCACTATGGAAAAATTCCCTTGAACAGTGTGAGCTTTTCTGGTCCAAAATATTCCATCTGAAGGTTTTTTGTCCCAGGCCTGAAGCACTGACAGAAGCAACAGCTGCAGGAACCAGAAAATGACTTTCATCTTGAGCGCCAGCCTCATGCTGGGCACAACCCTGCAGTGCGTCCACAATTTTCATCCTTGTGCAGCTCCTCAGAGGCACTCAGCAAACCCAGCCCTGCCCCCTTGGCCACCCTTGTGCTGCTTGCAGCCATTGCAGAGGTAGCATTGACAGCTGCACCCGAACAGTGTGCTCCTGCTGGGTCTGGCACGGAGGGTCAGGAAGAAGGGGGGAAACTCCCTGCCACCAACAGTGCCCACAGGGACAACGCAGGAGGCTCAGAAGAGTGATGCAGAGCCCAGATCAGTGCTTTTGGCACTCTTGGGTGGCCCTGCCTTGTCCCATGGACTTGGGCTTGTTTGGTTTGCATAAGTCACCTGCACTGCATCCCTAAATATTCATTTGCTGCGGGTTAAATCTCCGTTCCCTAGATGATTTTTGCTCAGGTATGCTGTTGAAGAGCAGTGCTCTCTGCACTTTTTGATCACACAACTCTATCAGTAAAGAACTTTTGAGTTCTCCAATGCCTTGAGCTCCTCCAGTACGCATCCGTTTTTATAAATGCTGTGGTTTAACCTGGCGGGTGACTTAGCACCACTCAGTTGTTCCCTCATTGCCCCCTTCCTGGTGAGATGGGGAGAGAATAAAAAACAAACAAACAAACGACAAAGAACTTGCAGGTTGAGATGAAACTATTTACTGAGATAGAGAAAAGGAAAACAGTTATGATTATATATGTGTGTGAATGTCTATAACAAATGATGCACAAGCAATTGCTCACCACCCCCAAGCTATGTCCAGCTAGCCCCCAAGCAGAAAAAGAGTGAGATGAACTTGCCCCCTTCAGAACTCCTTCCACTTGATGCCATATGGTATGGAATATCCCTTGGGTCAGTTTCAGTCAGCTGCCCTAATTCTGTTCTCTTCCAGCTCTGTATGACACCGCTGAGCAGCAGCTATAAACACTGGAGTGCAATCAACGTGGTTTTTCTCCTAGAACCAAAACACAGCATCAGACCAGATGCTCTGAAGAAAACAAGTCAGCTGAAACGGAGACGATATCCACCCCTTTCACACCACTTACATCACGCTCAGGGCTCACAGTTTCTACACATCCCAACTAATTACCATCACCTACCTTGCTTTTTGATATATATACACATACTATTCATGCAAATTTTCCATGATATTCATTCAGTTCATAACTTCTGGCTTCATCTGTCAAGACAGTCATTCAGTGCAGGAGGGACAATTCGCAGTGTTGGGTTACTGCATGCAGAAGCCAGTTCTGGTTCCACTGGTGTTCATTCTTTAACCTGGGTAGTCCTTACTGTACTGCTGTTAACAATACAATAATGACCATAATAATGATGACAGCAGTGTTATGTAGTAATTTAACATCATACAATTTAAATTATTGGCTGTTCTCACCCAGCATCAAATCACCTTGAGGTACACAATGACATCCCCACTGTTCCACACTACTCACCACTGGCACTCAGGTCCTTGAACAAAAGCAATCCCACCAGTAAACCTGCCTTTGCCCGAGGCAGGAATGACCCAGACTGTCTTGCCGGGTAACTTCATGTGCAGCACCAGGATTTATCTCCTTCTGCAGTACGCAGGAGGTTGGGCTGGGCAGGACCAGCTCGATTGGCAGACCCCCGAGCACTGATAGCCAGGTGGCTTTTGCTCTCGCTGTGTCCCAGTGTTGGAATGTCCCAGCACCCATTGCTCGCAGTGCAGTCTTTAGCAGCCCGTTGTATTGTTCCATTTTTCAGGGGCTGTGTGTGACAGGGGATGTGATGCACCCACTCAATGCCATGCTGTTTGGCCCAGGTGGTTATGAGACAGTTTCAGAAACAAGTCCCATTGCCAGACTCAATTCTTTCTCGGTGCCATGTCACCACAGGAAGGCCCAGCATAGTATTTTGGGCGGTGGCACGGGGCACAGGAAATGTTTCCAGACATCTGGTGGTTTCTTCCACCATTGTAAGCACGCAGTGTTTGCCATATCAACTTTGTGGGAGTGTGATATAATCCACCTGTCAGGCCTCCCCATATTTATGTTTCAGCCTCTGTCCTCCATACCAAAGAGGTTTTATCCACTCGGCTTGTTTAATTACTGCACATTTCACATTCATGGGTAATCTGTGCAATAGCATCCACAGTAAAGTCCGTGCCTTGATCCCGAGCCCCTCTGTAGACTGCATCTCTTCCTTGGTGGCCTGCAGCATCATGGGACCACCAAGCTAGAAATAGCTCACCTCACATTGCCAGCCCACATCTACCTGAGCCACTTCAATCCTAGCAGCCGGATCCACCTGCTGGTTGTTTTGATGCTGTCAGTTGTTCTGCTTCCATTGCTGTAACCACCGCCATAGGGCAGTTTCCAACATCCAGAGCACTGCCACTTTTCTCATTCAGCAATGACGAAGGCCAGTTGGATGCCTTTTGCTCCTGCAGATTGGCTCGATTCACCCCTTCCTGCAGTAGCTTCTGCAACTCATCGTGTGGGGTTCCATACAGCCTTCCATCTATGATGCTTTCCCACAGTGTGGCAGGACCCATCAATGAGCAGGCATGTTTCTCATTTTCTCACAGTTTATTATATGGTGGAACCTCTTCGGTGCTTGTCACCTCCTCTTCTGGAACAGTCCAAAACCTTTGCCTTGGGGTCAGTCCATAATCACCTCTAGGACTCCTAGATGACTGGGTTCCCTTTTTGAGCTCACTGTGTGATCAGTGCTACTCAGTTACTCCACGTAGCACCAGTTGCACGATGTGTGGAAGGGACCATTCCTCTGAACATCCAGCACAGCAGAGGCAGTTGAAGTGCCAAGAGGAGCTGTGCTTCACTACCGGCTACTTCCAAAGCAGCTTGGACCCCTTCATATGCTGCCAGTATCTCTTCTTCAGCTGGAGTACAGCGGGCTTCACATCCTCTGTGTCCTCAGCTCCAAAATCCTACAGGCAGTCCTAGAGTCTGCCCTTGGGCTTTCTTCCAGAGCCTCCAAGTGGGGCCATTCTCCCTGGCTGCAGTTTTTTATACCTTGCCCTTTCTGGACTGGTCAAAGGCCTACTGCCTGAACTATCTCCTGTTTAACTTCTTCAAAGGCTGTTGCTGCTCAGGACCCCACATGAAATCATTCTTCTGAGTCTCTTGATAGAAAGGATTTACAATCAGACTGTAATCCAGAATATGCATTCTCCAGAAACCCACAACACCTAAGAAAGCTTGTGTTTCCTTTTTGCTAGCTGGTGGAGACATAGCAGTTTATTTATCGCACCCACGGGGATCTGACAATGTCCATCTTGTCATTTTATTCCAAAGAACTGGATCTTCTGTGCAGGTCATAGAATCATAGAATCACCAGCGTTGGAAAAGACCCACAGGATCAGCCAGTGCAACCATCCACCCATCACCAACAGGTCTCACTAAACTACGTCCCTCGTCACAACGTCCAAACGTTCCTTCAACACCTCCAGGCTCGGTGACTCCACCACCTCCCTGTGCAGCCATTCCAATGCCTGACCACTCTTTCAGACAGGCAGTATTTCCTAACATCCAGCCTAAATCTCCCCTGGCGCAGCTTGAAGCCGTTCCCTCCAGTCCTATCACCGGTTACACGAGAGAAGAGGCCAAAGCCCAGCTCACTGCAACTCCCTTCAGGCAGTTACGGAGAGCAGTGAGGTCCTCCTGAGCCTCCTCTCCTCCACACTGAACACTGCCAGCTCCTTCAGCAGCTCCTCATCAGCCCTGTGCTCCAGACCCCTCACAGCTTTGTTGCTTTCTTCGAACCCGCTCCAGGCCTCAATGTCCTTCTCGCACTGAGGGGCCCAAAACGACACTTCACCTTACTTTGCTCGACAGCAAAACCAGCCTTTAGAAGGATTTGAATTATTTTCTTCCCTTTCTGAAGGGAAGAACTTCTGCTGTGTCGCCCCACACAATGATTTTGCCAATGTACTGCAGGTGTTCAGGATCTTCCCCCTGTTCCACTGCAGTCTGGATCAGCCCATGTGTTTCCACCCCTAGAGCAGCTGATTCCAGGTACTGCACACCCCAAGTACAAGCCAACTGCAGCCTGCACTCTGCTGCCGAAGGCATTGAGAAGAACACCTCAGCTATGTCAGCTGTGGCACACCGCTGCGCCTTTGACTCTGGTTCATGCTGCAGCTCTAGCACGCCTGGCACAGCAGCACTCAGTGCTGGTGTGGCTTCATTTCGGGCACGATACCAGTGTCAGCCTCCATTCTCCACCGGACTTTCTCACCAGCCATATGGCACCAGTGAAGGTGAGCGAGCCTTGCTGATCACTCCTTGGTTCTCCAGTGGTTGAACCAACCGATGAACGGGAATGAGACGTTCCCAGACGGTGCAGCATTGCCACTGGTGCAGCGCTGTTGTAGCAATGGCATCTGCTGATCTTCTGCTCTTAGCAACCCCACAGCAGAAGGGTCTTCTGAGAGACAGGCAAGGCAGACAGCTGCTTCATGCCCTCCATCTCCAAGGCAGTCCAAAAGCCCACCATTTTGGTACCATTTTGGGTCCTTGAAGTACTCTCTCCTGAGATAATCCGTACCAAGGATGTGCGAAGCCTCTGGGCCAATCACAACAGGATGCTCCTGACATTCATTTCTGGTTAGGCTCACTTTGGCCTCCAGTACAGTTAGCTCGTGGGATCCCCTTGTCACTCCAGAAACACCAATGGGTTTTACCCCTTTACAACATGATGGCATCAGAGTACATAAATAAGGAAAAAATCAACACTGTGACCAGCAATTATCAAAGCACCACAACAGCCCGTGTTAACACGCTCTGGTCAGGCCTGCTGTTATCTCCACCCTTTGAGCCCCACACTGGGCACCAAATGGACTGCTGTGGTCCTGGAGGGTAAATCCTGGCAGGATAAATCACATCATACAAAACACCAAATAAACAATCCAATCCTAGCTGAAACCAAGACCATAAATTACATACATACACTGCTACTGCATATTATAAAACACATTAAAAATAGAAACTGTAAAAGGATGAGAAAAGGTGATGTTTTAAAATGGTATTAAAGTATTTTATTTATTGGTGGTACAAAGAATATTTTCTTCCCACCCCCAGTGGACTGTCTTGCACAGCACTGGGGTGCACGCAGCCAACATTTGAGGCCACTGTTACAGAGAAAGCAGGTAAATCTTGTACAAGGGAAATGTTTCCTTTATCTCTATGACTCTGCTCTTCTTTATGTCAAGCTCAGTTTGTCCATTCCTGTCATACTGACAGTTTTGTAGCTGTCCTGCAATCCGGGTTCCCGAATTGGCTCTGTCTTAAAGACACGCTATGGGAACATGTGCGGCAGCCTCACTTCAGCTGGGTAAGTCCTGCTGGGAAACACTTCTTTCCACCAGAGGAGGAGCTGTCTCTACTCACAGAAAACCAGTTCCCACAATTTCTGCTGAGTAGGAATCTCCAGTCTTGCTTGCAGAGACACCACAGCTCAGCATTCGGCTGAGGTCCAAGAAGGATGTGTTTCACTGTGCCTGTAGGCATATTTTCTTGTACACGAGATGCAGTTGCAGTGTCTTTTCAATTGCCTTTATCTGTGACCCGCAAACAACGTTTTCCCAGCTCTGTATGATGCCAAAAGCCCTGTGCATTCTTTCTGAAAGCATGGCATGAGCCAGAATAATCTGCTCTCCCCAGGGATGCTCAGGTGCCACCTCCACTCCCACCTTGTCACCACCGTTCTGCATGCAGAAGCAGATGTCTGTTCCCAGGGTTGGCTTTGATTCCTGAAACTACAAAGATCAATCCCATGACAATGGTTTTCCTACTTATCCATATTTTATTGCATTAAGAGAAATGCATCCGGCTCTGCAGTGTCTGCAAGTCCAGCCCAGACAAGATTATCCACCACTTAGCAGGAGATGCTTACAGCACGGCAGTACTGCTGCACTTCATGTTGTTTCACCTCAGAAAGAGGTGAAGGAATAAAAGCTTCGCTTAGGAATAAAAAGGCTTCCAGAAAGCCTGACAAAGCCCCACTGCAGATAAATGATTAATAAAAAAAAAAAAACCAGCTCTTACCAAGGGCACTGTCACAACAAAGGCACTGCGTGGACATTCAGTACAAGTTCTTTACCTGGACAATACCTATTTCTTAAGAAAACAGCTCCCAGAATTATTTATCGGGAAAGCTGTGGCCAAGGCATAGCAGTGTTATGGATCTGCTCCTGGTCTGCTCACAGCCCTTCTGCCTGTCACTGGTCTGAGGGTCCCAGCTCCCCCCATCACGTTGGGTCACCCGCAGCATGGTGAGGACAGAGGTTGCTCTGCCCGTGGGCGATGTCAGTGATACCCCTGCACAGGGCTTTCCTGATGGCCCCTTGGAACTCGCTGTTCCTTAAGCTGTAGATGATGGGGTTCAGCATGGGGGTTACGATGGCGTACATCAGGGCGAGGACCTTGTCCATCTCCTCGGAGCTGCTGGATTGAGGCACCAGGTACGTAACAGCCCCAGCACCAAAGAACAGGGACACCACGGTCAGGTGGGAGGTGCAGGTGGCAAAGGCCTTCTGCCTCCCTGCTCCCTTCTGCAGCACAGCCTGGAGGATGGGAACGTATGATGCGAGAGTAAGGAGGAAAGAGCCCACGGCAATAGTCGCAGCCAGAGCATATGAGACAGCCTTGTTGAGAAGAGCATTAGGGCTGCAGGACACCTCCAGCAAGAAGGGGATCTCACAAAACAAATGGTTGATCACATTGGACCCACAGAAGTGTAAGTGGGCTGTGAGGAGGGCCTGGATCAGAGATGAGAGGGAGCCACTCAACCACGAGACAGCCACCAGGCAGCAGCACATCTTCTTGCTCATGAGTGCTGTGTAGTGCAGGGGGTGGCAGATGGCCAGGTACCTATCGTAGGCCATGGCAGCCAGGAGCGCACACTCACAGCCCCCAAAGCAAAGGAAGAAGTAGATCTGTGTGATGCAGCCCACCAGGGAAATGGTCTTCTGTGGTGAGAAGGAGTCTCTGAGGATCTTAGGCAGCGTGACGGAGGAGTAGCAGATGTCCAGGAAGGAGAGGTGGCCCAGGAAGTAGTACATGGGGGACTGCAGGTGAGCGTCCAGCCAGACCAGGGTCATCACGAGCAGGTTCCCCAGCACAGTCACCAGGTAAATGAGCGAGAAGCCCATGCAGAGGAGCACTTGTGTTTTGTAGGCGGTGGAAAAAAACCCCAAGAGAAGAAATGAGGTGGGGCTGCTGATTTCCCCCTCGCAGGGACTCGGGGTTCATCTGTGGGGAGAGCAAGAAGAGATGCGGGACAGGCAGAAGGAGGTGAAAGCTCAGCCCTGCCATGGGACATCTCCACCCCTCTGTTCTTCTGTGTCGTGGGCTGAAGCTGTGCCACAATCTCTGGCAATCCTTAGATCTCACAACTGGCTCAAAGGGCTCTGAGATGGGAGAAGTCTGCGAGCAGGTGGTGAGTCTCAGCCCATGGGGTTTCAGTCCTCAAGTCAACACCACAGGAACCACACATGCATTCCCCTGGGTGTTCCCACTGCCCCAGAGCTTTTTCAGCTGGCACAGGGGCTGCTCTCTGGCCGCTTACCCCAAGAGTTGCCAGCAGGCTTAGGTAGAAAACAGACAGACCTGGCCAAAATGGCTCCAGCTCTTCAGGCAATGGCTTGAAGAACTCATGGCAAAGCCATGCAAACCAGCAAAAAAAGCCAGCAAAGCCACCTCCCCATGTCACCTTCTGAGCTAAGACAGGACTGCTGTTAAGTGAGGCAAAACTCTGCATTGCCCAAGTAACACCAGAAAGCAGGGATCTCACACTGTGGTCAGTAAGGATCCCAGGAACTGTTAAACAAGGGAAAACAGAAGCAGTGCCCACCACGTAGGCATGTGATCAGCTATGTGGGAATTCAGGGCTGGGCTGTACATCTGTGCTGGTGCCCAGCAAATGAGGAAGGTGTATAACTGGGGAGGGAGGGAGGAGCTGACAGCCCGGGGTTCGGTCTCATGAGCAATTCTGTGGTGCTTGCAGAACTGGGAACCTCCAAGAACGCACTCCTTCCAATGCATGGAGGCATTCGGCAGGAGAAGAGAAGCCTTTCAAGATCCAGTGTGGGAGAAGTGACACATCAGGCCTTAAACCACGAAGGGACTGGAGGCTGACGGAGAGGCGTGCACTCCCCATGCTCAGTATGGCATGTGCTGGTAAACAAGGGCATGACCACAGAGGGGAGAGACAGAGGAAAGGGAAGAACCTGTAGAGATAATGGCAGCTGGGAAAACAGCACAGCTAAACAAAAGGCTCATCTCTGGCTCAGGAAGAGCAGAGGGTCCATAGGAAATAACATAAATGGTTGTGGCTTCAGGCAAAGCCAACATGGAGGAGCTCAAACTTCTACATGAAGTGTCCCATAACAGCAGATATTCCTGGAGGTCAGAGAAATAGCTGCTGTAAGCAGAGCAGACAGTGGAGAATCACAGAATCGTAGAATGGATGGAGTTGGAAGGAACCTCAAAGATCATCTAATTCTAGGAGGAGAGTGCAAGAAAGGGAGATGGGGAAGGGGAGCACAGCACAACACCTTGAAAGACACTGGATCCAGAAGACTTCCTGGGGAAGGAGGATCTGCTCAGACCTCAGCCAGACTGCAGCAAGGACAAAGCCTAAGGAGAGAAATTCTGCCAGGAAGAGTACATCTTTGGAGGGGGGAGGCTATAAATCACTGCCTGGTCTATTAGAGGCACTCCAAATACCCTTGGATGTGTCATCTCACACGTTTTTACCAGGTCACAGCATGAAGTGATCTGATGGGGTTTTTGTTCTTGTTCCTGAAAAACAGGCTGCTTATAGAAAAGCTATTTGTAGAAAATAACTTCAGCTAGAGTAAGCATGAGTCAGTGTCATTTTGTGTAAATGGGAAGATCAGTAAGAGCAGAATGGTGGCTGTATCTGTGATCATGCACAAGTCAGGAAAGCAAGTTATTGCAGCTGGACAGATTTGGGAATTCAAGTACGCAAACATAGAAAATGAATGATGCTTTGTGAAGCCAAAGGTGAAGCCTGTCTAAAACGTCCTCCCAAGCTTGAGGGAAGGCAAGATGACCTTCAGAGGTTCCTTCCAACTTCAATCATTCTGTGATTCAAGCAAGCAAGCAGCATACGTACCCTGAGGACAATGTTTGGAACAAGTGGAATGCCTGCAAGGAAAGAAAAGAAAAAGCCGTAAGAGGAGTCTCTACTGAAAGATGAAGGAGCACAGGGAGATAATGAAAACTGAGTGCAGTCTTAAGAGATTAATATACGCTTTTCAGGCATGTAGTTGAAGTACAGGCAGCCATGGGGTGCTTCTCAGCTCAGAGTCCGTGAGGTCAGAGCACACCCAGCCACAGTTTTCCAGGAGAGCAGTGACAATTTATGGCACAGGGTGACCAGGACAACCCGAAGGCATGGGGGCAGCAGCATCACAGAGGGAGGAAAGTCTTCAGAGGTCTGCTGTACATCGGGGGCTGCAGGAGGGGAGTACAATCTTCCAAAGGGAGATTGTGCTGGAAAAACTAGCTGTCCAGTCTTTGTAAGACACTTGTTTTTTTTTTTCCAGCAGTGGGAATGACACAGCTATCAGTTGCCTAGATCTCAGAAAACAACTCCCAAGCTCGGTTAACTCGGGGAGGAGCAGGGGTGAAAGAGCAGGGAGCGACAGGAAGGCTCGTGGGAGACCTGGGGGAGAGGCTGGCCCCAGCAACATCGTTCTAGATCAAAACACCAAGGGCTGTGATGTGTTGCAAATAGGAAACCAATTGCTGGGGGTGCTGATGGCTGTGCACAGGACCTCTGGGACCAGGAGAAGGGCGCCCACAGGGACTCTGCTGGATACCCACAGTCCAGTCAGTATGGGGTAATGACAATTGTGAGTGTGGCAGAGAAGACAAACTGGCCTTGGCAACAGCAGGAATAGTTTGTAATCTGTGTGGGAAAATACCAATACCAAAGAACGTTAGTGAGACCTTGCTGGTGGTGCACAGGGAGGGAGGACCCGCTGCAGCAGGAGGGAGCTGCTGTGCTGTGGCACTGAGCCTGGCAAAGGGAGGGGGCATGGCGTTACACAGCCATCCTGGAGAAGCAGAGCCCAAAAGGGAGCAGGCTGCTGCATGGGGAGCAGAGCCCTGCACAGAGCATGCTGCTGCGGGTGAACCTGGCACAGACAAACCTGTGTCAGCTAGCAGCTTGAACTGTTTCAGAAGCGGCTTGAACCCAGGAATCACCTCAGTTCTAACGCACCAAGGCTTGGATAAGGAACCAGGGTAAAAGCAGGAGGGGACCTGGTTCCTAAATCTGTGACCACTTAGAACTTTTACCTTTACTTAGAATAAAACTGCTCTAACTGTAAGTAGGCGTCCACAGAGCCTTTTGTGTCAGTTTAATAACGTGGAGGTGGAAAACCACATGCCTGGTTCCCCTGGAAGACAGCACGCAGACAAACCCAGCACCCACTCCAGTCCCTCCCTGCACTCCACGGCTCTCTGCCTCCCTGCACCTGGGGACATACCCACACTGCAGTCTCCCTATGAACTAGTTGCTTCAGTGGAGGGTGCTGGCAGCAGGAGGGCTGAGCCAGAGCAGGTTGCATGTGCCCCCTGCCAGCCCTGAGAGGGAAGAGGAAATGTCAAAGCTGTTGAGCAAATGGTATACAAGTGGCACCTTTGTTTCATTTTCTAAGAACTACATGGGTTTGCAATTAAATCTGCAGTCATTGGAAGTGTCTGTTTGCCTTTCTGCTAATTAAATTGATTTTGATTTGCTATCAAACCTAATATGAGACAGGCGAGCTCAAGATAGAGCAGCAGATCAGCTCTCCTCCTCACGAAGCACATGCCTACACCATGGTCTTTGTAGGTTTGCAGAACCACATCATGGCAAGGCTGGGAGCAGATGGCAAACGCAGCAACACACAAGCAAGCAATGTGTCTGTTCCTGCTCAGAGCAGTGTTTGCAGATAGGGCAAGGTTCCTCTGGTGCTACATGCAGGCAAGCTGCAGATGGGTGAACTTTGGGACGTGTCCCAGGCCACTGGGTACTCAACAAGCTGCCAAGTAGCACAGCAAGGACACATATCTGCCCATTCTTGTCTTGCAGGACCATGTGTGGGGCGAACTCCTTCCCTCCTTGACCCTATAGCTGTCCTGTTGTTGAGTATTTGCCCAGCTTGTTGGCTGTGGACTCCTGATCGTAGGATCATAGAATCACAGAATAGCTCAGGTTGGGAAAGACCTTAAAGTTCATCAAATCCAACCGCAGCCTAACCAAACTACCCTAACAACCCTCTGCTAAATCAGGGCCCTGAGCACCACATACAGACAGTTTTTAAACACATCCAGAGGTGACCCAGTGCCTGCACAGCTTACCTGGAGATGATGCTTCCTCTCTTCACACCAGGTGCATCTGGCAGCGCTAGAAGTTTGGGACAGCGGGGCGAATTTGATATACCCCTCGGGGCACGTGGGAAAGGATCCCCTGTTACAGCAGAGCACGTAATTGCTCAGGCACAGCCACTTAGGCAGAGCGGTTTGGGATGCTGTGGGAGCACACAGTGAATACAGGCAGCAGAGTCCTGAGGATGCTGTGCCAGCTCCCCAGAGGCTGGGACTGGGGCTGGTCTGAAGCTTCCTGAGCATCTTGGCCGCTGTGCTCAGTGCTGATCCTGCTGTGGGACGGCGCAGCACTGCAGGCTCTGCAGCCCTGTGGTCTGAGACACCCATGAGAAAGAGCCCGAGTCCGGGAATATGTCAGTTAGGCCTTTCTGCCTGCTCTCTTTTCCAGCTTGTTTTCCTCATTTTTGTGACCCAGAATAGCTTTCTTTGATAACCTTGGTTTCCTCTAGACAGCTGATCTGGATTGAAGAGTGATTTACGGGGCTCCAGCAAGGTGCACTGCTTCTCTGCTTCCAGAAGCTGCTCAGAAACCTCTCAGCTCTGAGCAGTTTGGGGCTCTGGGAAGAAGGCTTTCCCCACACCAGTCTGCAAAGGCCAGAATGGGGCCTGAGAGCATTCCCACCTCTGGTGAGGAAGTGATGGTGCAGCTGGGCACAAACAGGAGACTCCCTCCATGACACGGAGCTCCTTTGGACTCAGCCTTTCTTCTACTGCCAGCACAGCCCCCATTTCCCCTCACAGAAGTGTATTTTAGAGCTGAAGTCTCCCTCCCTCTGCCTCCCCATGGCAGCATTGGTCCTCCCTGCTCTGCGCCTGGAAGGCTGGGGGGCAGGGAGCAAGGTGTGAGGGGTGGGCCTTTCCTCTGGTCTTGATCATGAGCCTAATTAATACTGGATGGCCAGTAATTGACAAATAGTCGCTGAGTGCTAGGTGCTCTGCTAGTGGTGTCTGGGTGGATTCTTGGTAATCAGTGTCATTTCTTGGCCTGGGATTTCTGCTGGAAGGTCCTCGGGGCCTCTGGTCCTGTCAGACCAGGCTCTGCCAGGACTTGCTGCTCAGTTTGGGCTCCTCCAAGGACAGGGGCCCTTTGGAGACCTGCTCCAGTGTGGGACCATCTTCACCATGAAGAACCGTTTGTTTCCTTTTGTCTGACAGAGATTTCCCGTGTTACAGCTTGTGTCTGTGCCCTTCTCCTCGCCGCGCTGCACCCCAGGCAGGGCCTGCCTGCACCTTCTCCTTGTGCTGCCTTCGGGCAGCTGGAGATAGCAGTCAGAGATTCCTTCTCTTCTGAGGGCCAACCCAGCCCAGCTCTCAGCCTCTCATCAGACATGCTGTACTGCAGGCCCTGGCCAGCTTAATGCCCCCCTCTTCATCCCCCATCCTTGCTGCGTTAGCCAGGTCATTTCCTGCCCTGTGCAGCCCCAGTGTGGGCCCTTCCCTGCAGTGGCACTTCCACAAGTGCTCCTTGAGCTGCCCTTCGTTAGCCCACACCAGGCTGCGCTGGTTGCCTGCTGCCTGCAGCACAGCTTGTTGCCCACTGGCTGTACAGCCTTGTGGCGTGGGGTTAACCTCCCCAGGGGCAAGAATTTGCAGCAGCCTTGGCTGAACATCAGGGGTTCATTCTTTCCTGTTTCTGTGGGCTACCAACGCCTCTCTGAATGGCAGCCCTGAGTTTTGCTGTCCCCAAGAGGCACGTTGTCACTGCTACTGGGCACTGTAGGACTGACGCATCTTCATGCATGTCAGGGGATGCTGGTGCTGACAGCTTGGGAAGTCCCCAGCCGTGTTGTTTCGTGCTTTCAGGCCACCAGACATGTCCCATTGGCTGCGTTGGGTCAGCCAGTCATAGAGCCAAAGCATTAAAACACATCCTGTTGTGATCCAAGCTGAAAATAGCCACATGCCTTCAACAGAACCTCTGGAGGAAGCAGCAATTCCCAAAGCCTGTTGTGTCCCCAGTGCCCGTGTCTCATGAAGTTATGGCCCAAAAGACACCTTGCTGCCCCAGGAACAGTCAGGTCTCAGTTGATGTCATTAAAGTTTCTGAACTTCTGCAGCCTCAACTTCTGAAAAGGCTCTAAGGGGCTTGTTGTGTCACTGCAGCGCCTGGAGACAGGAGCTATATTTGCCCCTTCACAAACTTGGGAACAAAAACTGTTTATTCTTCTCTGGGGCTCAGGCCCAGCACAGAGGTGTCAACAGGCAGTAATTGGCAATTTAAGTGTAACTCGCTCCTGACCCAGGAGAGTTGAGGTGGATTGTGCCTGTGCTCAGAGCTATTGCCCACTGGCACAGGTCCCCACGGGGAACAGATCCCAACAGATGGGCTGAGGGATGGCTCAGGTGGGCTGACACGAGCCACGTCCCACGTTCTGCTGCACCTGGGGAAGCCCATGGTCTCACCCCACGTGATCCAAGATGGACGGGTGAGATCCAGCTACTGCCGCAGTGACCGTACCACCCGCTGCAGGCAGGGATGCCCAGTGGGGCACCCACGAGGTTCTAACACACGGTTGCTCTGGGTGGTTGGATGTGCACCCATGAGGCATGGTGCAGAGGTTTTAGGCCCCACACGTGGGATGGCTGAGAACGTCCAGGCTAGGAGCCTCTGGCAGGACTTGGTTCATGGGGCAGAAATCAAAAGGCTGTTCTCATGACAGCCAGTGCCGTGCTTAGAGACAGAGATGCTCCAACACAGTTGCATTCTATTTTTAAATGGAAAAAAAAAAAAAAGTCAGGAGGATTAAATACCACATATGGCACAGAGATTGTTTAGAAAGTCCAGCTTAGAGCTTTACTCAGAGTGCTTAAATTGATATTAGAAAATACAAACCCTAAACAATGTTATAAAGGGAAACCAGAATGACTGAATCAGTTTAAAGAAGCTGATCAAAAATAAGATAGATGCTCTTAAATTTGTGGAAGTTACATCCATGAGAATGCAGTAGATTGAGCTCTGGTAAATTTATCAGCAGTAAAAGAAGGCAAGCAATGAAGGCACCAGAATTTGGCCACTTTCTTTGAGGGACAGCATCTGCACTTACAGCCTCTTCTTCAAATGTTCCAGGACCAGGAATTGAACATTAGAATCTGTTTGACCAGGAGCTGGTCAGATTCAGGTTGAATATTCAAGGAAAAGATGGAAAAGTGAAAAAAAACACCACTGCAACTGCCTTAGCTGAGAAGAAGCTTTGTTAGATCCCCAGCCTGGAAGATCCCTTCTACAAACACTTGAGAGGCTCTGTCCTGCCAAAACAGAGGAGCAAGACAGCAGTGAAACAGAGGAGATGGCATTTCCAGTCCAAATAAACTAAGTATGAAACTCAAACGTCTCACTGTACCAAGTCATCTGCTGCTCTGGCTCATCCTTGGTAGCTCTAATTTGCATCAGAAAGCTACAGGAAGCAAATGTGCTGGATTTTGAAGAGGTTGTCAGCGGTAAAGAGACAACAGAGCAGAAGTCAGTGCACTTTGCAGAGCAGGCAGGTGCTTGCAAGAGATGTAACTAATGGCAGAAATGGTTGGCACACGGACGAACTATGTCACAAGGCAGGCAAAATCCAACTTTTGCCTGGAAAGTCACACCTCAAAAACAGAATCTGTGGAGGAGTCAACAAGATAGGAATGTTGGACATTATCTCGTAGTCTTGGAAGGGTTTTAAAGCTTGCAGAGGCACTTTGCCACTGATGGGGAAGAAGATCCTCACTTGAGAGAGAAAAAAACGCAATCAGTTTTCCAGGGTGTGAAGATCACTCGTATCACAGGCAAGCACTGCAGCCCTTGACTGCGAAGTCTCCAAAAGAGTTAATAAATGAGGAGTTCAGCACCTCCCAGATGCTAAGGACCTCCCTTGCCCCATCACCACTCTGCTCTCTCCCCTGCGAGCCGTCCCTACCAGCTAGGTGCCTGGTTGTGCTCAGCTGCACCCATCTGCTCCTCTCTGCAGGATGCGGCCAAGGCCCCGGGAAACCGACCTCAGCAGATTTGAAAGGTGGGCCTGGGTGAATCTAATGAGGTTCAAGACAGCACAGTGTAGAGGGCCAGAGGAATTCCGGGCATCTGTACAGACTGGGAGGATTCCTTGAGAGCAGCCCTGCAGAGAAGGACCTGGGGGTCCTGGTGGGTGAAAAACTGGATGTGAGCCAGCAGTGGCATTACAGCTCAGAAAGCAAATGGGATCCTGGGCTCCATCAGCAGAGGGGTGGCCAGCAGGGACAGGGAGGTGATCGTCCCCCTCTGCTCTGCTCTTGTGAGGCCCCATCTGCAGCACTGCGTCCAGGTCTGGAGCCCCCAGTACAAGAAAGACAGGGAGCTGTTGGAGAGGGTCCAGAGGAGCCACAGAGATGAGCAGGGGGCTGCAGCACCTCCCCTATGAACACAGGCTGAGGGAGCTGGGCTTGTTCAGCCTGGAGAAAAGAAGCTGTGGGGTGACCTCATTGCAGCCTTTCAGTGCCTAAAGGGAGCCTACAGACAGGAGGGGAGTCAACTCTTTGAAAGGGGAGATAACAGCAGGACAAGGGGAAATGGTTTTAAGTTGAGGGAGTGAAGATTGAGGTTGGATGTCAGGGGGAAGTTCTTTACAGAGAGTGGTGAGGAGCTGGAACAGCTGCCCAGAGAGGCTGTGATGCCCCGTCCATCCCTGGAGGTGTTCAAGGCCAGGTTGGATGGGGCCCTGGGCAGCCTGGGCTGCTCTGAAATGTGGAGGTTGGCGGCAGGGGGTTGGAGATTCATGATCCTTGAGGTCCCTTCCAACCCTGGCCATTGTGTGATTGATTCTGTGAAAACTTTTGCACAAATTCAGGGTGAAAGTCCCTTGGAAATCACTGACTATACCATGATATCTGGACAGGCTTGCTGGGACGTTCAAGTACTGCAGATATCATCTCCTTTCTTCTTGTCCCACTTGCTCCTCTTTGTCCTCTATCTACTATCTGAAGGCACAGTCTGCAAGGAGACGTGCAGTGCAACATGGCACAGCAGCCAGGCAGGGCAGGAGCTGTGCCCTGGCACCCAGCACCCCGGCACCCAGACCCACAGCACCCTGCGCTGGACTCCCAGGATGGCACTTGGCTACCAAGAACATTGTGGTGAAAGCTCCCTTGGTTTTGGGTGAACGCCAGCTGCAGCGATATGCTCAGTGTGGATGGTGAGGCCTGCAGAAAGGACCATTCCCCTCTCTGCAGGGAGGGGTGCTGCACGCAGAAATGGGTCAGAAATGATGGCGAAGCAGAAACTGCTGTGCAGAATTGGTCTGGGCAGCCAGTCGGGCATGGGGAGAAAGCAGATGGGCAACAGGAGTGGGAAATGCAAGTGGCAGAGAGGAACGATTTCACTGCCGCCGGGCTGGGTGATGCCCACACGTGGCAGAAGGAAATATGTGGCTGGAACACAGTGTGGAGGCACTGGGACTGCCTGTCATAGAGAGCTCTTAGAAGAGGGCGTTACTGGCAGCAGGATGTTGTGATCCACAAGCGTACCGAAAACAAGCCTCGAGGAGGAGCCACGTG
This sequence comes from Centrocercus urophasianus, assembly GCF_019232065.1. Taxonomy (NCBI): domain Eukaryota; kingdom Metazoa; phylum Chordata; class Aves; order Galliformes; family Phasianidae; genus Centrocercus; species Centrocercus urophasianus. The sequence continues at coordinate 22,290 of NW_024884574.1, forward strand.
TGGGCCCAGCATTCTCGGGAGCACTGCAGGTTCTGAGCTGTTCCTGAGCTGTCCAGGTTGAGCAGCAGGACAAATTCCTGCTGGAAGCACTGGGCTTCTTCCCAAGGAAGGCGGAAGAGGTGCTGGCTCTGGAAGTCCCACTGGGTTCCCCTGCCCAACCACTGTCGGGACGTGTCCAGCTCCCACTTCTGCTCAGCGCCAAGACCGGGAGGGGAAATTTCTCAAGCGTATTTTCCCAGTGCCTGTGATGGGGAAGGAGCAGCTGGGAAAATCCCGATGAGCTCAGCGCTGGGACGGACCGTGCCAATGTCCTTGCCAGCAGAGAGCAGCAGGGAGGCAGATCCGCCGGGGTGAGCTCACTGCAGGACCAGCCCGGTTGTTTTCCTTCCGTCCGCAAACCCCAGGAGGACAGCAGGCGGCAGCACCTGCCCACACCCCGCAGATTCTGCCCAGACCCCGCAGATTCTGCCCAGACCCCGC